>NW_023416318.1:16267734-16365234 GCF_014108235.1 Myotis myotis | reverse complement strand
TAGTAAAAATGGAGCCCGGAATAGTAAGCTGGTTCGGAGCTGAGGCAGAAAGAGGTGACCTCGGCCCTCTGACTTTTACTGCAAAACGATATGCAGCACAAATCCATGGGGCCTTTTTTCTCTGGGGGGGTAGGGGGGTGGGGGGGTTTGTGTCTGCATGTTGTGGTGCCGCGGCTCACAGTGCGATAGAGAGGGTGACGTCAGCACTGGCCACAGAGAGCCCTGCTTTCAGAATTCATCTTACACCAGGCGCCCCCCAAAAGGTGGGGATGGAGTCGCAGTTCTTTATCCTGTTCTCCAAAATTGCTACACGGGGTCATAGCCCAGTGCTTTCGTTTGGGTTTCTTTTTCTGTCTTCACTTCTGGCTTTTCAAATATCTGTCATCCACGAGCACGCAGGTAGTCAAGCTGCTGCTGCATTGAAGGTTTGGGAACAGCTAACACGTGCTTGAATCGAAAGTTATAACAGACTACGTTTCCTTCAACGCAATCCGATAAAAGGGTTTTCAGAGGGCACATGCCCCACCCGAGTCTTCCCCGCTGACATGTCATAACAAGGAGCTGGGAGTTTTGCATGTCCCTTTTCCCTTCAACAGTGCTCTCCAAAGGCCCATTTGGTGATGAACTTGATTGTGACCAAGAGCTAGAGATCCTTGACATTGCTCGAGTTTTCCACTTACATTGTTTCTCGTTATCATTTTCATAAAAGACCACCACCTCGGGTTTTTTTTAAAAAGCATTTTTTACATACATCATCTCCTTGGAATGGTCTCAGTTGACCCTTTCTGAAACAGTCCTGGGTGGCAGATAAAAACAGGTCCGGCCCCACTGGACAGATGAGGGGGAAAGGTTATGGGTGAGCTGAAGAATTTGTTGAGGTCCCCGTGTGGTGTCAGACCTAAAATTTTGGTTTCCTGATTATTTGTCTAAGATTCATGTCTTCGTGCTCTCTTTCCCTGGTTCTCCACCAAAGAACTAGAGTCAGTCCCCTCCACCAAGGTCAAATAGAAACATTCCCTCCTGACTTCCCCTTCCTCTCCCCCACCTGCTTGATAATATAGGTGTCAGGAGTCCCACCTTCAGCCCTCCCCGTGGGCTGTCTTTGGCAGTGTGATTTATTCCTTGCTAAATGCAGAACGACGCCTAGAAGTGTTGCTGCAACAACTTCTGTACATTTCCATGCCAACCATGACCCTTCTAAATCTTTTTTTCATCCCCGAGACCTGTGGAGCTGGGCCTCAGTGCAGCCTGCGGATTAACTGTGCACAGTGGCTTTTCCATGTTTTCCCTGTCTGCCTTTTCTGGCAGGCACGGGTGTGGAAGCCGTGCCAGCATTTGGCCCGTAGTGCATGTCCTAAACAGTTATTTACACAGTTTGAGTCCATTTTAGTCAACTGGGTAAATAACAACCCTCTTCAAAAGATTTATAAATCCATAAATATGTCTTTATACATACCCAATAGACAGAAATAACTCAATCTGTCAAGAACATATCCAAAGAGGTGTTTTCCCCACAGACAGCAGTAATACATATTTTAAAACTTTCTCTACTGTATTATTTGTACTGCATTTCTTTTCTCCTCGTTCCTTTTCAATTTTCACCACTTCATTATGGCACCCGTGGTACAAAAGGCAGAAATCCTCTAGGCTTTGGTCCTCTGTTAAATAACCGTATCTGCCGCACAGTGTAGGCATATAGCAGGCTATATATCTCGACTGAGTCCTGTTCTTTTGGACTTTCAAAGTAAATAAAGGAAAATAAGTCATCCAGGAAATTCGTAATGTTCTGAAAGATTTCAAAATACAGTAACAATTTCTAGTTAGCGTTGCAGCAATTTGGGGGATTTTGAGTGCCTGATAACTTGCCAAAGTAGTGGCTGTTGTGACTGATGGAATAGTTTTAGTAAAAATTTTTGCCTAAGCATTAAAAAAAAAATACCAAGTTGAATCTTGGGCATTCTAAAGAGTATATATATATATATATATATATATATATATATATATATATATCTCAGAGAGGTAATTAAGAAAAAGCAAAGTATATAATTTTTTTTCAGGGGTTTACTGTTCTGTTTATTCATGATTTGGGTAATAAATCTTTCCCCCAACTCAAATTACTTATCATGCAGCTCTTCCTCAGGACATCTGCTTTCATTTGATATTAGCACTCTGGGCCCCTTGCAGGGAGTTGGTGCTTTAATCAGCGAAGCTCCTTTAAGTGGGCATGGAAGAGGAAGGCCTAACAAATGTATTGGGTCCAGGGTTCTGCGGCCGTTGCTATGACATTGATTTTGTCTACTCTTTAACTCCCTCAAAGCACTTCCAAAGACATGCGATGGAGTCCTTATTCTATCCCTGTCAATTATTTGCTATTTTCCCATTTTGGAAGAGAAAAAAGTCCAGCTCAGAAATATTGAAGAGTGAGTAGCTGTCAGAGTCTGCTCTTGGTTTTATCACAGCTTTGGGATGGGGTGTTTGCAGGATTCCTGAGCAGAGTCTCATAGGCTGAGGTAGGCACTGGCAGATACGTGGCTCTTTCATGTGTCTTATTTGTCTTACTGTGCGTTGCTGCCCTACTGACCGTCATCCGGGCCTATCTAGGAAGCATGTGGTTTGGGGTGGGAGAATACCAAGCCAGTCTGCTGCCTTTTTGTATTCCTTCCCTGGAAGGCAGCCGTTCTATGACTCACGGGCAGCTTTACATATGACCGACCTCATTTTGAGTTTGGGCGCTTCTCCCTTTTTGGTTCAAAGTCAAGAGCCATGAACACATGATCACAATACAATAATGAGATAACATAGTCAGGGCTGACGGTCAGTGTATTTCCATCTCTTGCTTGGTCAAGGAAGGAGGTCACAGAGGTTGAAAGAGGCTAAGAGACTTGCCCAAAGTCACAATCTGGTTGGTGGTAGAGTTGAACTTGAACCCGTACAGTCTGATTCCAGAGCCCCAGCTCCCGACTATGGTATTCCATGTGACAACGTGCTCTCATGTGGCTAGGAATGGAAAAACAGATCATTTGATGGACATTCTTTCTGTTATCAATTGGACAACTCCTCCCCGGGAGTCCTCGCTGGGCCTGGCGCCCTGCCTTGTAATAGTGACAGAGCTTCGGAAAAGACAGCCTCAGCGTTAGCCTCAGGGGGGTTATCCGCCGCTGGCGAGTGAGAAGCTAGTGTTGTGTGCTAAATAGAACGATGATTGGGATATGTACAGCGGAGCATGATGATTGATATGATTAATTTGTATTATGTATTAAGAGCCTATCCCATTTCACTCATTCACAGATTTATTGAATTGAGAATAGGAGCACAGAAAAACAAGTAAGGGCATTTTTTTTTTTTTGCTGGCAGAACACTTCCCACTTAAAGCTCACCTCATTTTCCTCTTTTGTAAGGATAAAGAAAAAGTAGGGTTGCTACATTGAAATTTGATGTAAAACATTTCAACCCTAAAGGGCTTTAATGGTTCCTGGAACCTCGAAAGCCCACTTATGAACTTCTCCTTTGGGGGGCAGGACTCAGATCAACAATTGTATCTTTGCTCCCTCTGGGGGGAAAAAAAAGGCAAAAGCAGCATGTTTCTTTAAAGAGGCACAATTGAAAAGCACTGCGACTTCTTTATAATGATGTATCAATAGTTGCAATGCCTCCCACTGCCCCATCCCCCTCCACGCCAGCTTTTGTGTGAGTTCAGGCAACCTATAGGCAGAAGGCAATTCCATTTATTATTGAAGGGACTCTCAAGGCAGTTGTTTCAGACATGTGAAGCCAGCAGGCAGAGCTGGATGGGAGGGGGTGGGAGCCAGGGGAGAGAGAGGTGGGGAAGGGCCACATTATGTTCCAGATGACTAAGCAACGATTTATATACCAGCTCGCCTTTTTACATGAAGAAGAAAAGTAATAACAGCCCAAACCCTGGGCGTTTGAAACAGTCAGCTGTCCGATGAATAATGGGATAGGTGGGAAGGAGCACTCTGATTGGATGTCTTAATGAGCGCATTTCGCACAGAGTTTGGGCTGCAGTTCCCCTTGACCTTTGCCCTTTATTGACCAAACTGACACTTCATTTTTCACATACTTCCAATTATGGTTCGGCTTAAGTGTTGCCCTCCCTCCTTTATTTCTTTCCTACGGACAACTCGAGAGTGGTGGAGGGGACAGAAGATATTTTAATTTGAAAAACTACCTTAGCAACTCAGGTGTAGGGTGTAATCTGTTATCTGCAGGTTTTTAGATGAAAACACACACAGCGAATGCTGCTTGTTGAGAAACAGTTTTTCTACTTAAAAAAAACCACCTGATTTTAAAAACAATGTTTAGAATAACCTAAGAACCCTGAAAATGAAGAAAAACGTTTAACAAAGAGTGGTGTGTGTGTGGGTGTGTGTGTGTTTTCATTTCATTTGTCTGTTGGCCAGAGTGAGTTGAATGAACTATTTTTGTGCACAGTGGCTTCTTAATTCCTGTACTTGGCGGGGAACTTCTTATATTTCAGTGGCACTAGAATGCACTTCCAGTGGAGAGGAGGGAAAAGTAAAACATCACTGGCCACAGGCCCCAGCCCTTGGACCTCGGCAGCCCCGTGTGTTCCTTAAGTTGCACTTAATGCTGGACTCTAAGTGGCCCCGTGGCCCCTGCAGGCCAGTGGCAGGCGGAATGGGAAAATGATTTCCTGATGGGAAAAGTCAGGTGTAAAAAGGAAAGGGGAAGTTATTACACTCCACAAACCCCCGTTATCTAAAGGTCCCTATCATTAGCTTATCAAACATGTGGAATTAGATGGATAGACGGACCTGTTTTCCCAGGAACGCCCCATGCGAGAGTCACCTTTCCCCTTATTGACTCATTGAGTGGGAGTAACTGTTTTCTGTTCTCCATTGGCTCGGCTTTTAGCATCATGAAAGCAGGTCATCTTAAAACCAAGAAATATAACTTCCCCACCTCAAAGTAGTCACTGTATATCAAGGGGCATGAGCTTGGCCATAAGTGTCTTCACAGAAAGTGCATTTTCTCACTCATAGGCAATATCTCTAGTCAACTTGAGGTCATTGTTTTTCTTCTTAACTGAAAAAAATGCATTTGAAATTATTTACTCCCCAATAGATTTCCCTCTAACACAGGACTATTTGTCTCCAATGTGGATGAAGTGTTACCTGTTTTATTATGTAGCCCTCTGGCATATCCATGGCATATTTTTACTATAATATGGTAATAAAAGAATGTGTAAAAGGCAGACAAAGGTTCTGTCTTTTTCTGTAAGGTGACCTCTGTTACCAAGTAACCGCTTTACTTATGAGCTTATTAAAAACTCAAAAAAATGAGCTTTTCATACTTCACAGGCATTGATGTGAAAATGAGCTGTCCTGTGAGTAGTTTTCTTGATCATTTTTAGAACAATTGATTAGCCAAAGAGCTACTGTCATTAGTTGACATTGACTGATAGCAATTTGTCACAAGCTCTGAAGGTCAGCGAGGCGGTTGGAGTTTCAGCATGCCTTTGATTGACCTTTACTGATTCCATCCTCATGTGATTGGGTTTGAATAGGTCTGGCCTTCGATTAGAAAAGACAGGGCATTAGTCAACAGGGTCATCTCTTATATTTTCTGTGGATTGCTCATTTTTGTGTATGTGTGAATTCATGGTCTGGATAGCTTATCAAATTTAGTACTCTAACTTTTGAAACTTAACACAATTCGGTTTTCCCATTGTTTTGCCATGTTAAGGTGGACTCTGTATGTGATGTTGACTTTGCTACTGACAGTTGCCATGGTCACCTGTGCAGACACAGGTTTTTTGTTTTTTCGTATGGAATGGGTTGGAATTTTGTTGTTGGTGTTGCTGTTGGAGTTGTTTCTTAAAGAATATCAATTCCGTTGTGACTTGAAGAACTTCTAAAATTATGCACCAGTTCTTTGACTTTCTTAGAATTAATTACATTGGTCTCCCAAGAATCATGGGATAGTTTTAAATTACAAAAGGAGAGGTAAAGAATTATATGCATTATGATGTTATGTCAATCATCATTTAGCTCTGCAGTCAGAAGATGGGGAAACTTTTTAAAAAATATATCTTCCTTTTGCTTCACTCAGTCTGCATACATTAGAGAACGCTTCCTCTGTACCAGCCTTAGCCTTTCAGGGAGAGAGGAATATACTTTCTATTGTAGTTGACCCAGAAGGTACTGGCTTATAAGGCTCAGTTCTTTCCTTCTAAGATTGTAAGGTATTATTCCCCTCAAATGCATCACATATAGAAGAATGTATTCTGAACCCATATTAATAGCATGCATTTTATTGCCTTACATAAATAATAAAAATGGTGATCTGAGTTGTAGAAATGCAGATCTTAATGTGTAATTATTTAATTCAGTTTCTAACTGAGACCTTTCTCTTATCCTCTCTCACCTTCCTTTCTTCTCCCGGTTCTGCATGGGGTTTTAAACTATAAGCAAGCACTTGTTTTTCAGGTCTGCCCTCCCAGGCATTCCAGGGCTACCACACACAGCCTGGCACAGCTTAAATGTGTGTTTCAGTTTCTACCCAAGAAAACAAACCAGGAGGGAATCCATTGTCCCACTCGATGGATTCTTCACACGGTGTCATTCTTGGCAAGGCCAAAGTGAGGAAGTTAATTTTAGGGAAGCATCCATTTAATATAGCCCAAGGAGATAAAAAGAGTCTAGGATTGTAATCGTTTCTGCAGATGGGCCAAAATATTGTCATGAGTTGTATTTAAACAGCGAAATATACATTTATACATTCTAGTCAAGTCATCAAAAATGTATTAAGCACTTATGTATGGAGGTGCTCTGTGTGAGGCTATAAAATGAGTAGGTCACAGTATTTGCCCTCAGGAATTTTGTGTGTGGCATCAAGAACACCAAGCATATGTCAGTGAAATGTTCACTAAATACTGAGTATTCGTAGGGAGCTGAGTTTATTTATTTCACCACATACCAGTTACCCAGACACAGTGAACTCTGGTCAGGGATGTTGACTGAAAGACAAGGTGAGAGGTATTTAGTCTAACCTGCAGAAAGATACCTTGAACTTGGTCCTCTGACTGTCATAGAGGCTCAGTATCTCTGGGGCCCTGTGAGACCAACTTTGATCTACAGCACTCTCTTGGGCACTTGGTCCCACCCTCCCATACAGCCAGGTGGCCAGCCAGGGCCTCTGCATGCTGAACCATTGGTGTTGTCATTGGGCATTGCTTTCTCTACCATTAGTCACCTGGCTGCTGACTCATACTGATCCTCTTCTGGGGACCTTAACATTTTGGGAGTGGGGGTGGGGATCTCTTTGGCAATGTGGTGAAGTCAATGGGTATCTTGTCAGAGTAATATTTTTATTAATGCACAAAACCAAACACATAGGACTATGAGGGACAGTAATTATATTGAAATCCAGGTATCAAAATACTTTAAAACACACACAAATGATCATATAGGGATATGAGTGCTCTGTAACTATGCATTAAGTATAAAGGTCTAGCACTAATTCTATTGAAATACTGGCAAATGTAAATGGCATTTTAAGGTATCTGTGACACCTGTATTGTGATATATAAATATGATTTCCATTGGTGACAAAGTCTCAGGTCCTGCTAATAGTTCTGTGGTTCGTTATCTGGGTATACACTTGAAAGAAATGCTAATTCTAATTAAAGCTTAGTGAGAAGGAAATGTAATTTTTTTCCTTCTAAAGTATATGGATCTTCTGAGTTCTAACCATGGACCACTTTTTGGGGAGTGGGGTCTATGTAGTGCAGGTTAAAGACTTCTAAACTTAAGTGTCACCTACTGGAAGTAATCCGTGAACCTGCAGACTGGGGGAAGTGACCCTCTTCTGTGTTGTCATGGTAGCGAGTGTCTTATCCTTTGTCACATATTGAAATGAGCCATTCATTCATCAGCCTCCCCAGGATGCTCCTGGGAAGGCACTAGACTTCATCTTTAAACCTCCTATGCCCAGCATAGTTATGGGCACATGGCCACTGATGGATAATTATTTATTAAAGAGGATCGGGAACCCTCTCAGGCTTTCAAATTGTGATTGCACTGTATTCCCTTAGGACTGGTTTCTTCTGGGTGGCAGATGGCTCATCTCACATGGCAATCTCTGTTGAAACGTAAATAGATACTGAGGTCTCACCTGTCCAGGCTCCGGAGATGTGTTTGAACAGGAGGACTCAGGAAAGATTCAATGGGTAGCTCTTCTCAGAACTTGGTGGTAGATGGGCTTAAGATTGTACCTTAAATCATGCCACCCATATAATTGCCTGTTCTGCCTCCTCCTACTCTTGGGTACCATCCTCTGGCCAGGGTGAGCTTCCAATAAAGGGGGGGTGGGCACCGGTGGCAACATTTTAGTATCTTCCAAGGAATCTTAGGGCAGGGGGGAAGGATGAAATCCATGGCAAGAGTAACTGTGCTTCCATGGGAGGGTGCTTTTGTCCAGTGCCGTTCCCAGCAGCAGACAGGATTCCACGCCGGGGATGTGATATGTAGCTCAGCTCCTGAATTTATCTCTCTCCCTTGTGAATGCTAGCACTAATTAAGGATAGTGGTAGAGGTTTTGGCTGCTGGCCTAGCAAAAACTAACCCAAACACTAAATTTATGCCAAGCATTTTCCTTAAAAAGGGGTAGGCGTTGTCTACCTCGCACATTGATTGGTCCCAGAAGTGTAGTTGGTGAGTTGGGTTTTGCTCAAGTGTCTGCCTTTGTGGATTAGTTCAGTCTTGCAGATAATTTTCCGTAATTACTTAACCTAGAAGCATTCTGTTTGATTAGTACAATTAGCTTTGGCTTTCCCCCACTTACCAATATCAACCCATATGCATTCCCTCCTAGACATAGGTCATCTTATTTCCTAACAAGGAATGAAAGAAGAACTTGCTTTAACTTATTTCCATATCAGGAGAAAAAGAGAACATAACCTTACCTAGAAAATGTTAAATTTTCTTCAAAACCATATATTTCTAGGAAAGGAGGAATTGAAAAGTGAATGCAGAAGATACTGAAGTTGCCAATAGGCTTGTTGCTAGATTATTAGAATTAGATCAATGCTGTCTCTTTAAATATTTTGTTTGTGGTAGCTTGAATGTTTCCTTGAGTGCTATATTACAGCGGGACAGGGAGCATCTTGACACCCTTGTGTACTTTTTGACACCTTAGAAAAAATCAGTCCTAGCCAGGTTCGCTCAGTGCTTAGAGTGCTGGCCCATGGACTGAAGGGTCTCAGGTTTGATTCCAGTCAAGGGCACATACCTCGGTTGCAGGCTCGATCCCTGGCCCTGGTCAGGGGTTTAGACATGTGTGGGAGGCAACCAATTGATGTATCTCTCTCACATTGATGTTTCTCTTTTTCTGTGTCTCCTCTTCCCTTCCACTCTCTGAAAATCAATGAAAAAAAATATCCTCTGGTAAGGATGAATAAAAATTTAAAAAGATGTATCTTCATTTTAAAATGCATTTACATATTGTCCTCTTCATTCTAAGAAAGGATTTAAGGAAAGTAACAAACATATGTAGTATACATAAGATAAAAATAAGTAGATGAGGACATTAATTAATTTATTTTTTAAAAAGTATATTTTTATTGATTTCAGAGAGAGAGGGAGTGGGAGAGAAAGATAGAAACATCAATGATGAGAGAGAATCATTGATTGGCTGCCTCCTGTACACACCCTCCTGGGGATCAAGCCTGCAACCAGGGCATATGCCCTTGACCAGAATTGAACCCGGGACCCTTTAGTCCACAGGCTGATGCTCTGTCCACTGAGCCAAACTGGCCAGGGCTAGATGAGGACATTTAAATGAAAGGAAAATAAGCAAGAGGCCAGTCATAAGAGAAGTACAAAACAATATGACTTAAAAGATTATGTACAGATGTACAGTTGCTAGAAATAGGCAGATAATTTGGCTCTGAGCTTCCTGGCAGCCAAAATGAAGAGTGAAATATAATTAGTTACAAGAGTTATGGCTTCCATGGAGGTTGCTCAGAAGAATCCCTTTGATTGGCATAAAGACCTGAGAGAAGTTTTCCCACGTGTCCTCGCACAGGGATCCAGTGAATGGCTTAGAGACATCTTCAACATCACCTATAGGACGCCTCTTGCATCCCCCTTAGCCTGCACAATGCTGCAAGTATAAGTGCCTGATAAATATTTGATTGACTGATTCGACTAGATGCCTGGATTCAGATTCAGCCCATTGTTACTTTAACCTTACTTTGCTATCTAAGCTGGACTTGACTTCCGTGGTTTGAAACAGGTAATGAATGGCCTGTCTTACCAAGAGCCAAGGTGCTGATTATTTAGTGGGCCTTTTCTTCCATTTCTGTCTCCTGCTTCTGACCATTTCATGGTGGGCCAATTCCACTCTCCAGTCTTTCCTCCCTCCACCTGCGGCTGGGAAGGCGAGTGCGAATGCTCTTGTCATCTGGTTATGGTCCCCTGATACAGGGTCAGCGGAGCAGGGGGGGGATTCAGATACGTGGTGGTAAAATGAAGGGCTGAGCTGGGATGACAGCATGAGAGGATTCAGGCGCCACAGTCTTTGAAACAGGAAGTTCTGAGGGAATAGGGTTGTAACCTATAAAACGGGAGATGTCTGTGAAACATCTATTTGGTTTATCGCATTCCAGCACCAAGAACATCCCCTTGTGTGAAAAGAATAAATTTGGTGCAAATAAAAGGTATTGCTTGATATTATGACTTTAAAGCTTATGAGAGGAATGCTCCCATAGGTGCTGCAGGTGAAGACAGAATAGTCCCATTCACTAACTTAGTGGGCATTGATGAATGTCCACTGTGTACCAGTCCAGCGCTAGGTGTAAGAGTTCAGAGTCAAAGAGGCCGTTCCTGGGATGAAGAAACCCAACAGATCAGGGGAGGAGCTGACAGTTAACATAGAGCAGGTGGGGTCTGACCATTGAGTAGGCTTCGTGGAATTTGAAAGTAGAGGAATGGCACCTATAATGGGCAAATAGGGGGCAACTGCCTGGCACAGGCATGCCCTCACTCCAGGATTCCAGGGCAGGCGTCCTTCATGGAGCACAGCTCCCTTTCTCATCAAGCCTGCATGGGACTCGAACCTGAGTCCTTGTCCACACAGCGCTCCAGGGCCCTCACCCATCCCCCAGAGTTAGTCCTCCAAGAAGTCTGCTTCTGATCCCCAGTCTCCCACCTGGCTCCTCCAAGGGGTGAGTCTGTGATGGGAACTTGGGGCAGATGGAGGAGTAGCAGAGCACGCGAGGCAAAGAAATTGGTTTGAGTAAAGGAACGGCTTAGTGCATACCTCAGCGTGAGCAGAGGACAGAATTTGGGGAAGCAGGAGTTGGAGGTGAGGCCAAGAGAGGACAGGGGCGGGACCATGAAGGCTCCTAGGTGTTGTCTTCAGGAACTGGAAGTTTGTTTGAGAGGCAATGAGGAGTCACTGAAAGTGCGAGCTGTGTCATGGTCCGAGCTGAGTGAAGGAGGAATCACTGCAGGTTGGGAAGGGCAGGAGCCAGCGCTACAGTTGTGCAGAAATTTCGGGCTGTGAAGTCAGGCAGAGGGAAGGGGCTGGAGAGGAAAGCTTTGGAGGAGGAGCCTGGACCAGCCTGAGAGATGGAGTGGTTTGGGGGGCAGTGGTTTGGAAGGTTTAGGATCATGCAAAGGTTTCAGAATTCTGCCCTATAGACCACGGGTCCCTTCTGGCATCCTCGCTGTCTTCTCACGTGTAGCTTGTCTCTAGATGTGAGGGTAGGATCGCTGGTCATTGCTGGCTGTGTATCTTACCCCACACCCTAGCTGGACAGAAGTGACATCGTCTCCAGCCCTTCCTTCTCTCTCTCTCTCTCTGTCTCTCTCTCTCTCTCTCTCTCTCTCTCTCTCTCTCTCTCTCTCTCTCACCTTTCTTTCCTGCGGAGAAGGTTCTGGCTCCATGGGGACCAGGGGCTGGGTGGAAAGGAAGAGGCCGGCCATGCTATCATGGGAATTTGGTGACTCATTTCATCAGTTGACTACTCTGAAAATAAGGTGACTTCCCCCTTTGCTTGACAACTGATTGATGAGCATTTCCTGAGCACTTGCAGAGTGGATGTTTTGTTTCACGGGCCTTCGTGCTTACGCACTCCCAGTGGAGTCTAACCCTGGCGTGCTTCAGCCTTCCCACCTCCCAGGCTGGGGAGTTTTCTTTGTACGTAGAATCTTCAAAACTTACCAGACTCCAGGATGGGGAATAATATACTCCTGTGCCTGCTGATACAACTCTGCTTATGTTCACTTTTTGCCAGAATGTTAAAGAAGGAAGGGTTATGGTTTAATACTGCAACAGCGTTTATTTTGACCAGATACGTACCATGTCTACATTGGAAGTTGTCTTTTAAAAAGAGTGCACTTTATTTTGTGTGTCTGGAATTGGTTTCGTTCTTAGTTCCCACTTTCTTTCCC
Source organism: Myotis myotis (assembly GCF_014108235.1). Taxonomy (NCBI): domain Eukaryota; kingdom Metazoa; phylum Chordata; class Mammalia; order Chiroptera; family Vespertilionidae; genus Myotis; species Myotis myotis. Next base: position 16,352,794 of record NW_023416318.1, on the reverse strand, counting down.
AGGATGTGAGTTTGTATATTTTTAGAGGGATTATCCTTTATTTCGATTCGAGGTATCCTAATGCTCTTGATAGGAAAGGAGTCAGCTTTGGAGAACATGAATTGCTCTGCTAAAGACTGGGCTGTTAATAGAAGCCGTATAGGGAGAAGGGGAAGCATTACTTTTAGGCTCCAAGACTGTTCTTTGGATTCATTGTTCATAACAGAAGGGGAGGCAACAGGCTTGCGTTATGTGGGTCAGGAGTCGTCGTTTTAGGTAGTAGCCATAGTGCTTAGGTTTGGTATTTTCATATTTCAAATGGAGGCAGTAAGTTTAACGTGTCTTACTTTGCAGCTGGAACAGATTCTATTTTTAATCTGTAAGTCAAATGTGGCATAGAGCCATGTGCTGTCCGGATCCAAATGCATAACCCCTGTTGATATCAGTAAGTTTCATGATGGATTGGAAAGAAGTTAAGTGGCCTTTATTCCAAATATCTATCTGACTCTTTAGAATTAAGCCTGCTGAACAAATCCTACCACTTTTCAAGTTAAAAATGAGGTATTTTCTAATGGAGCAACTATGCTGGCTTAAAGGAATAATGCAAGAGTTCCAAATAGACACACACACACACACACACACACACACACACACACACACACACACACAGAATTGGTTTTCAGGCAGAGAGGCAACTGGGCTCAGGAACCCCGGCGGCATAGCAAAGGACAAGGTTGTATTGAGCTGCACAAAATTGCCTTTAAATAGAAAAGGGGAGAAAGCCTTTTCTTGGGATGGTGCCCTGCTCATGGGAGTACACACGTTATTGTTGGTGAGTAGTTCTAGCAAGAGCCCTCCAGTACGTCCGTCCGCCCTGCTATTACCCAGTGGTGGGAATGGGATGGCAATCTTCATTCAGAATTGACTAATGTTTGCATCGATACATAAATGGACTCAAATCATAATTGTTGTAACAGGAGTGTTTGATTGCCTGGCAAGGACCTTGTTTCGAGATAGCTTCTGGATCACCTGTTCGTTGGGAACATCTGACAGACCTCATGTTTATTACCCAATTGAATGTCAGTAGCAATTTCAGCTAAAGATAAACAAAAATGCAAGTACTTGTTGACCTTGACTTTCTTCCACAAGAGATTGGACTTGATGGCTCTATTGCTGTGCAGCTGATAAGGGATATAAACAGCAGTTTGAGGGAAATGTTTTATTCCCAGAGGAAAATGCCCTATTTGCTGTGGGAAATGGCAGTAGACATGCATCCCCTTGGCCAGATTTTCTTAATTCACCTTTATTTGAGCTGTGGGAAAAAGATACGGGGCGGGGGTGGGAGATACTTTTTATGGCTTCAATATACAATTGTAAAGATTGGTATAACACGAATATGGTAGTTAGCAGATTGAATACAATTTTGGAAGAAGGAAATGATGTTTCTATGATTCATGGCACTTAGTAATATGATTTCTTTTGAAACTATCACATTAATGTAATACTGTGTTTCAGAGATGCAGATCTTATAAAAATGCAATAGACTTAGCCAAAATGTCATTGGTTAGTGATCTCACTAGGGGCAAAGAGAGAGGAAACTGACCTAGTGGGTATATTTACATGGGACACTACAGAAGGGCACGGAGGGGTGTGGCAGTCAACACTTTCCTTTGGGCACAAAGTTGTAAGCTCCAGATTTAAATCAAGCAACTTGGGGCCATTAAGGATTCCCATTTGTGGGTGAGGCATAAAGCCTTGGCAATGTGTCCTTTTTTGCCCTTAAAAGCCCCACTGCATTTTCTTTTCGAGGAGAGGTGTTCTGGCTCAATGCCACTGGCGTCAACTTTTGCTCTTAAAATGTTGTTTTGATGCACAGTGTAGTGATGGCTGAATTGATTTCTGTGCATAAACGGTGGCCTAGATTCTTGCCCTGTGGAAATCCATGGAATTAAGACTGTAGGTTCCCGGAGTGATAAGAGGTAAGCAAATGATTAGATATGCATGCAGGGGGGAAAATTGAGATGCTCATAGAATGGAAATAAGGCTCTATATCATTTGCAAGTTTAATGTAAATGTAAGCCACTAATACAACTAATAATTTAATGCTAATATGTGAGAGGGAGTAATGTAATTCTAATCATTTTCTACTTGGTGTTTTCTCAAAGAGTTCTGAGCAAAAATGTACTGTACTGAAATGTGTCCCTGGTTACCCAGGATGAAAATCTGGCCTGCCGACAGCTGTGGCCCTTATGAAACCTCTGGGATACCAGGGACTCAAATTTCTCTCTAGATAGATGATGCGGGACAATTTGAGATCGCAGAACCTAAGCCAGGGTTTCTCACAGAGAGGGTTAGCACACGGGGCTATGCGATTCATCCAGTAGACGCCCAAGCTGAGAGCTGGTCCAGGATGCCTTTGTCAGTAGTCACTGGTAGTAATTCATCACAGACTATAGTTTTTCTAAAACTATTTGACCCTTTATCCGTTTTTCAAAGATTTCCTGGTGAAGATATCTCAGGCAAGTTTTGGATACATTTTGTTTTTTTTAGAACAGGTCCTTTGAATGACATTTAAAAATATAACTAAAGAAACCCATCCCATATAAAACCAACAGGGAACAGGGGTTTTCTCTGTCTTTTAAAAAGCTGCAGTGGCCCAGCCTACATGGCTCAGTGGTTGAGCATTGACCTCTGAACCAGGAGGTCATGGTTCAATTCCCGGTCGGGGCACATGCCCAGGTTGTGGGCTCAATCCCCAGTGCGGGTGTGCAGGAGGCAGCCGATCAGTGATTCTCTCTCATCGTTGATGTTTCCATCTCTGTCTCCCGCTCCCTTCCTCTCTGAAATCAATTTAAAAAAATAAAAATAAAAAGCCACAGTGACAGCATAGAAGAACCCATGTCCCCCAGGCTGCTCTGCCAGTGCCCCCGCCCCCCCCATACATGGGAACTTCTTTGAAGAATAAGTGCTTGCTGACTTCCACGTTTGTGTGCAACTCCTATGAAGAACAGTGCAAATCTCTGCAATGACAGATGCCACTGCCGATTATTATGATGTCCATTCCTTGGTGAATGAAATTAGGAAGAGTTCCTGTCTGACATGGCACATATCCTTCCCTGACACAGAAAGACTATAACCTAGAATCCTTGTAAAAAAAAATAACAAAAATCCCCCCACATCCTCAGGATTGCTGGTGATTCTTTGATTAATATGTTAGCAATGAGCAGAGAGGGGTCTGTTGCCTCAGGCCTCCTGGTCCCTGCAAGCAGGAGGGCACCCCACTCCCAGCCCAGGCTCCTGTGGGCTGCAGGCAGGCATGTGGGAGGGTGTGTTCTGCATTCCTCCCCGTAGTCACTGAAGGATGTGGCAAGGACATGAATTGTTTGTGGCTGGCTCTCCGTCCTGCTGGTAGGAAAGACTTCTGCGTTTATCTGCATTTTTCTGAACACCAGCCGCTGTGTAGTCACGTCCTAGGCCACTTTGTGGGAAAGCTTTCTTTATGGTGGATGACGTGGCATTTCTTGTCACTTCCTCAAATTCCTCCCCGCTGCCTATCAGCATTGCCCTGCACTTATCTGGGTTGAGCCTCCGCCAGCCAGAGCTAATCCAGGTTCCTATTTCAGAGGAGCAGAATGACAGCAATGACGCTGCCGTTTCTCGGCTCGTGACCTGGGGTGTTGGGGGGACGGAGCCTAGAGAAGCGGGATTCAAGAGTTGGGGGGGACATTGGCTTGATGTTCCGGCCTGGTACCCAGAGCCCCCTCTTCATTCCCATCAGTCTTACTTCTCCATAAGGCTGACAATGTGATTTATTTTGATGTGGAATTGGAGGTACCTTTTCCAACTCCAACCTACATAAAGGGCGCCTTTACCTGTGCTTGCTTGCTCTCAGTCCTGCCGAGGTTGGCTCTGACTATTTTGAGCCTCTCAGAGGCACTGCTCTGAATTGGGACTTAGAGAATCAGAGACATGTGGCTCTTTTGTTCTGATTTTCCACTATTTGACAAGTATTTGTTGAACGCCTACTATGAGCCATGCACAATGCTGAGGGATGGCGAAATAACATATTTTTCATGCTTTCAGTTTATGAAATGTGTCCCCGTGACTTTGCTTGTGAGCCTTACACCAACAATCTTATAGCAGGGCAGCGATTCACATCTCAATTTTTAGGTGAGAATTGCCAAAGTCTAACAGGGAATAAGTGGGAAAACACCAGGGCCTGAATCAGTCAGATTTTTTTTTCCAACTCTGACACCTTTCTTTTATACCAGGTTAGGAAGTAACCTAGTAACTGATATTTTTTTGGTCCATCTATTTCTGAAATGCATTCACTAGTCTGTCTTCTGTCTCTCATGAGGAAGAGAGAAGAGGATAAAATGAGGAAGGAGCTTTTGAAGGAAGTGATCAGGCACTGCTTAGCATTGTATTTCACTCACTCACTCACTCACTCACTCACTCACTCACTCCCTCCCTCACTCCCAGAATACCTCCTGTATACCAGGCACTGTGCTAAATCCTGAGACAACAAAGACCAATAAGACCACTTCCTGGCCTCAGGAAATGTAGAGTTCAGTGTTTGTTGGTCCCTTCACTTCTGAATTAAGGAATGTTTGGGACAAAGATATTTCCCGATGCTGTTCTCTTTAGGAGTTACCTACTTTTTCATCCAATTCAGTTGATGCTCTTACTAATTTTCAAGCATGAATGGATTTCAGCGACTGACTAAATCTGAAGCAAGAATATATTGGTTGTTTCCTATAGACAAATGGCTTAGTTTTTACTTCTTTGGGCAGAAGAACCACCTAAACTCACTCATAAAGAGGGGGTCATATTAGTACCTACTTATAGGATTGTTGAGAAGATTAAACAAATTGATGTGTTGAACTTAGAAGAGTGCCTGGCATGTAGTAAACATGTATGTGCTAGCTGCTATCATCATCACCATCACCACCACCATCATCTTCATCATCATAGGGCTTGTTTTTCTCTATGAAAAACAGAGACTCAGGTTCAGACTGAGTGTGGGTGATGACGTAACAAGCAATTAAGAATCTGGTACTATTCCAAAATGTGTCCTCACTTTACAATGGAGAGTGTTTATCTGCCCTTTTGTGTCAGGACAGAGAGCATTCTCAACTGGGTGGACCCCTGAGACTTCCACTTCTGTAAGCCTCCCTTCTATTGTCCATCACTCCCAAATGTCCCAGGTTATAAATCTGTCACTTTTACTTTAGGAGGAAAAGCTAAGGAAGAGAATGGTTCAGAAGAGACTTAGATTGCAGATGATAATTAGGTTACCCCAAGGTCACTGGTCCACTGGATTCTTTTTTAAGAACAACTAGTGCTATTTCTACACCACATATGAAGGTATCTGTGAGAAAACGAGGATTGCAGTGTCAATCAAGGAGACACGGTGCATGGGGTCGGGTTCTGTGTTCTCGGAGGACCGCGGTGCACTTGGCTCGCAGGAGCCCAGGTAGGATCAGAGGAAGTATCTACTCACTAACAACGTTTGTTCTCACGTTTCTGGTCTCAGTCTCATAACAATAATCTCTGGTCTTTGATGAAGCTACTGAGCAGTATTAGGCCTTTGAATTTCAGGATGCCATGTTATCAGTACATTTTAAGATATAGAAATATAATTCTTAGTATTACAGATACATTTTATCAAATAGTATATAGAGCTTGAGGACTAGGTTTGTGGCTATTGCAGTTGGTAAAATCGGGTTCAAGCTATCGCTTGTCTATTAATAGTGAAGAGGAAATGTTGATTCTGGGATGTTAATGGGAGGCAACACTAGATTTACAGGCAGGTCTTTATTGTTTATAGCAAATCAGCTTTACTGCTTCTTTCACCTGTGAAATGGCTGGGGGTGCTGCCTGCCCCTCTCCCCCTCCCCCACCTCCCTGTTAATGCCTCTTTTCTTTCTTCTTTACTTGCACAGTGTTGCAGCCTCGTCATAGTGAGAGCATAGAAAATCTACTTTCTATTTGGACTGTTTAAATTTTTTCTATCCCCTCTCTCTTGACATAGTAATGTGCTGTGAATTTTTGGGCTTAGTTGCAAACCCATCCCTTGTCAAGGGAGAAGAAGTGGTTTTCTAACCACCAAATACGATCCAGTTCCTATTAAAGAGAGGAATTCCTTCTGCGCGTGGTGATGACTCTGTTCTATTGTAGCACAACACCGTGGCTCTCACTCCAAAGCTAAGGATGTAGAAAATTAAAAATACAGGGTAAGACTTGTAGAGCACTGCATTGAGATTCTTTGTCCTCGTATTACGTGTTAGTGTTCTCCCAACTTTGTAGTATGAAGATTTTCATACCTATAGAAAAATAGAATGAATAGTATCATAAATGCCCGCAACCCACCATTCCATTTCAACAGTTGTTAACATTTGGCCATATTTGCTTTGTCTATCTACACAGATACACATGTATTACTATATATTACTATAGATTTCTCTTTTTATGAAAGGAATATTTAAGAACCCGTGCATTTCTGAAGAAAGAGATAAAACAGTGATACTAAATTCCCCCATCAAAGCTTTGAACATTGGTTTTGGTGTCATGGAAGCAAATGCTGAAACCTCAGGAAGCACAGTTGTGGTTGACTCCACGTGAGGACTAGCTCGTGGTGATCAATTATTATGTTAAATACTTGCTTCTGTGCACTTCACACTGGGAACTTTTAAGTGCATTTCTATTAGCAGTAGGGGGGACTGGGAAGACATCTGTGGTTGGAGTGCAGGTGCTTGGTGCCATCCCCACTGGATAATTTACAAGCCCTGTGCTCTGGGTTGGACAACTAGCATCACCTCGCTGAGATGAAATTTCTTCTGTAAATAACAGACGTTGGGCTAAGATGATTGAAATGTTTTTTCCCTTCAGTTCTGAAATTCTAAGAACCAAGTTGAAACTTTGCATACAGACCTCAATAGAATAAAGAACTTTCGATAAACATTTTACATATAGATTGAAATCTGCAGAAGGTTAGTAAACACATCATTTCATGGTCCGTCAGAAGAAAATCTGAATCTGGGACTTAGCATTGATAATAGCAATAAAAAAGTACAGACCAGCCTCAATATCCCAGTGTTCAGAATGTCCGAGTACTAAGTAGTGCCATGGACTTGATCCTTCTACATACAACCATTGCCGAAAAGGTCCAAATGCATGGCAGCTTTTGAATTAGATGGGAAATATATCTGCTTTATCTGGTTATTACTGACATTTCCAAGTGATTTACCTATTTCAGTATTTGTATTTTGCCCCCCTCCTCCCCCCAGTAACTTTATCTATGTTGGGAGAGGGATGTGTGCCAGGAATGACTGGACTAGATGGATTAATATGTTATGGCAAATGAAATATTGTTTCAGATAGATCATAGATGAGGGTGCTTTACAAGGTTTAGAGAAGATTCCCTCCTCCCCCCTCAACTTGATAAAATGTATACTTCTGAGAATAATGTGAATAGGTCAAATATACAATGAGCTTTTGAGAAATTATCTTTTTTTTTCTCCTTCCAAGGAATTTTATTTTTAATCTATGGATACAAAATCGGCTGACAGGATCAACACTCGTTTGTCGTGTTGCCTTTAATTTGTTGATAACAAACTGAAATACGTCCATCCCAGCGCACAGGGGTAATAGAAACTTCAGCCAGCGATCGATTCGTGAAATTCCCAGCAAAATCTTGTTAGTATAACATCTGCCCTCATAAATGGCATTAAAAGTGGGGATGGTAGAGGGGATCGAGGTGTTTCTGTCCGGAATGTAAATATCCCCGTCCGCTGCTTTACCTGCCAATCTTCTCCAAAGTTAATTCTTCCTCAAGTTTTTTTGTCTTTAACTGTTTGATGAGGAGATTACACTGCTGCAGGCCAGCTAAAAGGGATGTATTATTTGAACCTCCACCATTGTTTTTAAAATCATTGTTTGTGTTGTAATCCTTTCAAAGGGCTAGCCAGTAGCTGCTTTCCTGTTTAAAGAGTAAGCTCTTTCCATGGGCAGATCACCTTTGTTTAATCCGCTGAAAGTGCATACTTAATTCTTAGCAACAATGCATTTTCAGCATCAAGAACGCATTACGAGGAAAAACTGAAGACGGTAAACAAGTAGAAAAGTAAGCCTTCGTTGTCTAAGAAGGTAAATTGGGTCTTGCTTTTGGAGCCTTCTATATACTAGTATATCTCCCACTTGGTACAATTAGCCTCTGTAAACATCTGAACGACTTTGTAGTTGAAACGCTATATAGTTCAGGAAGCAGATGAAGGAAGGTTTTTTGTGTTTTTGTTTTTTTTCAGGTTGATTCCTCATATAGCTGGTTTACTTTTCATGGTGGGTGTTACTTTGGGGGTTTTATTGCATTAAAATGTATCTGCGACTGTTAATATAAACCTTCAGCCAATTTGCTTAAATATTGGAAGCGAGCAGGATGTGGGACAAGCATGGCTTTGTGGAGGAGATCACCCTGGCCCGAGTCAAGTGCAGAATGCTGCAAAAGCATTGTGCTAATTTTAGCTTACAAAGAGGATGAAGATAAACTGCCTACTGCTAGTTTGCCATATGCTATCCTGGTGATAATATTCAAGTGCAAAATATTCCATAGAGAGTCTTATTGTTTCAGTAAGAGAAGCTTGGATAAGAGTTAAGCAAATTTCTGCTCAGTAAGTTTATAAGAAATAATGAAGTAAAACAATTCTCAAATGCAGGTAGATGAAATCTGCTAAATTTATTTTGGCTTTATTGACTTTCATGGGAGTTGACAGAATTAGTTTTGGTTTATATTTGATCCAATTTTATCTATTTTTCACATGTAAATCTTAAAAATCAATCTGAATAAATATTGATCTCTTTCAGAGGGGCAAAAATATAGTTGGGATTGCATGGGACTGCTTAAAAGACAGCATCCTTTGAAGTTCAATAAAAGAATAAAGCAATCTGTTCAACTGGTTTTGAAATAACACTTTAAAAAGCCTTTTTAAAAATGAAAACGTCGAAATCCATTCCATTTCCATATTTGGCGAATTCAGCTCCTACGGTTTCACCGAAGAGTGTTTGACCTATTTATTTGTCACTGAGACCACTTCACAGTGAAGGGATTGTTAGTTCCTGCAAAACTGAGGAAAATCCAATGTGCATAGTGCATTTGCAGATGGAGACAGACTGTGTAGCCGGATTTGGAGGGTGGGTTTGCTAGAAGCTTTGTGTTAACAACTGGTGAAAAGCTTGACCTTTGCGTGACCTAGGTCAAACAAACCCCCAACTCAAGAGTCCTCCTTTGACATGGATACCTGTTTAGGGAAGGGGGCAAGGAAAGGGGGAGGAAGATAAAATTATGTTAAGAGAGTTGCAAACTTGCTTTTTAAAAATTTCTAGTTTACTTGATGATTTGGGGGCACAGTATCCATCTTGGAGTGTTACAAAGGACCACATTCTGTTTCTAAGTGTCAAAGGGACAGCATAATAGGGGTATGTTTCTCTCTATATATAGATATCTCTCCTTTATCATGTCTTACTCTTCTCTCTCTCTCTCTCTCTCCCCCCTTTCTTGACACAGGCAGGCAGTGCTTAAGGCCCGCCACCCCCCTCTCCCCCCCATGCAATATGATCTGGGCTGTGATTCTGAGTTGAATGAATGGGCTGAGCTGCACTGATGAAAACATTTGATAATGTGGAAAATAAAGGCTCTGGCAAGAAGGAGATGGCCAGGCTTCCATTGTTTGTCCTCACACTTTGTTTTTATAGGGGTTCTCACAGGAACAAATAAATTGGAGTAAATAAAAGCAAAATAGCACTGTTAGTCCCTATCGTGGCCTCACACATGCTCAGGAGTCAACTTTGGCAGGAAACTAGCAAAGGTCTGTTCCCAGCCATTTGCGTTGCATCTTTATCTCTCCGGCTCATTGTTTGCCACCGAGTGCTTAAACCTCAACTTCCCAAGTAAAAGCTTCCTGTTGCTTGCTTTTAAATATAGTTTTGTTACAATAACAACAACAAAAAGATGGAGAAATGTGTTAAGGAAGCCTAAAAAGGATGAAGCAGGTCTAGTCCAATGCTCTTCTAAAGCTTCGGGACTCAGATGCACATGGCTGGTCATTGGGGTGCAGCAGCCGTCTCCCTCTGGGTACCCGGTGGCAGGGACGATCCACAGGCCCAGACATGAGGTCAAAAGTGAAGGAGAACAATGAAAACGCTCAGTGTTTCCCACATCTGCCCTTTCGCTGTGTTTGCTTTCACTGAGTTTTAAGTTGGAGGCATTGTTTGTGGCTGGGATTGTCTGCGCTTCCATTGCCGGCCAGAGGAGACCCCGTCCTTTCTTCACTGTGCTCCTGCTTCCAGACCCTTTACTGTCTGTCGGTGTATCTGAAACACTGTCTTCATTCCGATGGAAAATATGGTTCTCATTCCACCCTCCATGGTTGGGGGTTACGCTGATACTTCCTGCAATTTGGGAGGAAAGTGCACCAGTTTTCTCAGGCCTCGGATATAAACAACATTGTTTATGCCACGTCCACTCTCCTAGCCCTCTGTTTGTGCAGGCCCTAACACAAGTGGGTCTGTTTTGCATTTAAAAAATTAGTGTGTGTTTTCAGAATCAATCTATCAAGTTAGGCCAAGCAATGCCATCAGAATGCATGGTTGGGGTTGACTAAATTCTGGCTTTCAAAACGTACTTGACAGCCATTTGCTATCTGGCCCCACACTCACGTGACGTGTGGGGCTTGGTACACTCCTTTAATTCCGTGTTGGAAGCAGCTGGTCGGGGCCCCTCTCCCCTCCCCATTGCACAATATACCAAAAATTATCAACACCACCCAAGAGACCTTTTCTGAAGAGAACTCCCAGAAATGCCAGAACGTGAACAACACTGCGGAAGTACAGTACAGGGGAGGCAGGGAATCGTGAATCTGTTAGCGTCGCTCGTAGTACAGTGAATTAAGATCTAAGGGGAAGTGCCTCATGAAAAGAGTGAGTGTTCACTCACTCACGTGTGTGTTTAGTGGAGGGAGGCCAAGAGGAGGGCGGCTAAAGGGGGCACCTAGCCCCACCAATACCCCGCAGTCCTGCAAGACCAGAACAGGCAGCCTGTTCTGTGTGTGGGACCTGTCACTGTCCTCGTAGACACAACTCCACGTGCTCTGCAGGTCGTTTCCGTGGCCGTGAGCCAGGACGCAGGCTTCCTAATGTGCCACTCGGAGTGGGGACCTCATGCCTAACCCACCCCTGTTCACTACATTCAACACCGCACATGCGTGCTCGATCACGCTTTCCCTCGGTTGCCCGTGGACCCTGCCTTTGAGAGCCTGCCTCCTGGGCACTAGGCTAAGGGAACGGCTGCTCTCATCTGGCGGGTCCAGCGGGAGAGGATGTCAGGAGAATGCAACCCTCATGCCTTTATGCGAGCCTCCAGCTGCTTCCGAGCTGAGCGGCCCCAGATTCCATCAGCTTGTTCCTGTCCCAGAGCCACTGGGGTGGCTGTGCTGTGCTGTGCTTTGCTGTCGGAGGGCCAGGCGCGGAGCGTCGGCGCTAGGGAAACGTGTGGTTACACAGTGACTTGGTCACTCGCCATGATCAGTTGGAGAACTTTTTTTTCCCTACTCAAGAGACTGCAAGTTTTTCTCATGGCTCTGAGGAGAGTTCATCATCTCAGTTACGTTGTTGAACACGTTTGGGGGCCTGTTAGTGCACCCTCACTTTTGGCTAAGTCATGTCACTCATGCCCATGCAGGCAGACCTCATCTTCATTCAGAGGAGTCAGAGGACGCTGACGCTTCTCCATTGTGGGCTTCGGATTTTCAGGGTGGGATTGCCCATGGGTGGGATTGGGGCCGTGTTGCCTGGCGGAGAGGCCCATAGAGCAGAAACACATGAGCATATGACCCATAGTATTAAAAAAAACCCTGAACTCCTTAGGACTAGTTTGTCGCTGGCTAGCCCTTAATTCCACAAGGCAACTGGAATGAGAAGTGCTCCTACTTACTGTTCCACAGTCTGGTCTTGAAGGCATAAATGGGAGCTGAGTCTGGGGTTCGAGCCTCTCCTCCTCTTTCCCAGTGATACAGGTGTCAACATCTGGACAAGAACACACACTCCGATTCTGTCTATTGTAACTCATCCTGTCCCAGTTCAACATGGGGCTTTTTGCTGTCTTCCTAGCTGTAATATTTGTACCTTATTTTATACTTAGGTGTTGCACCCGGAGTTGCCTTAAGTCTACTTAATACTGTTATTACTGTGATAGTCGATTTCCTTGTAAATGAATTTCCCTTTTCAACTCTCTCTTTAGAAAATGATCTTGGTTTTCTTCCACCATCATATCAATAATAGTAAAATAAGCCAAGAAGTTATAATCACCCTGTACATAGTCTCTGTGGTGTGGTTAAAGCAAATATTCACTTGTGAGGATGTTAATTTCCATTCATTGCAAATGAACAGGAACAAAATATTCCTGACTGTGTGATTCCACCTTTCGATGCACATTATGACTCCCCTCACAGTAAACCACACAGTCCTCTGTCGTCCACTCTGTAGTGTACTTTCTAATAAATAGAGCCAGCTAAAAATAGTGATGTTCTTCATTAAATGTAAAATGATCATTTTAACTGCTTCTACTCTGAGTGACCCATACATCACTTAATCAGAGCCATTTAAGGAGAAAGAGAGAGGAAGAGGGAGAGAGAGAATGAGAATATGAATAGATCATCTGTCGGTATTTCATTTGGTGGCAATATGAGTAGGATTTAGGCTAAGGGTGATTTTTTTAGCCATCTCATTGTTTCCTGTAAAAGTATTTTTTTTTACATGTGGCAGTATGATGGGCTGTATGGAAATATAGGTTTAATCAGACTAATAAAGATTACACTTCATTAGTTCGCTTGTGACAGAAAAGAGTGGCCCTTGTGACAGGAAAGAGTGGCCTGACATAAGAGGGGTTTCAACCTTTCCTCTCCTTCCAGCCACTTGAATCAACCAATCGGTTGTTCCATATGGAATAGCTCTCCTAATGGGGAAAGGAGAGTTCGGCCAACTCCTAGAATGCATGACCAATTCTTTGTTAAATTTCTCTGATAGCGACCTCTGTGTATTCTCTGTATATTTGGAGAGAGTGGAACTCAGGGCAAGGGGTTTAACTCTTTTCTGTGGAGAAACAAACGCTGTAGAGATAAAGGTGATTTTCTATTGCCTCCTCTGCCTCACCTCTGCGTGAACTCTAAATCTACACGTCTATGATGTCCATTGGCCATGCGCTCAGCAAGCGCCGACTGCCTACTAGTGGTAGGCCCCCGAGGATGTGCCATGCTGAGCGAGACCCATTTGTGTGCTCAAGGAGCTCCCAGTCCAGTGGGGATGGCCGTTGTATAAACGAGCCATGGAAATGTGGTGTCATACCGGCTCTAATGGTGGGAAAATACACCTACCCTGTCCTGGAGGACCCTGGAAGTTCCCCTAAAAAAGGGGCATCTTTATATAGTATCTCACGTTTCCCCAAGAGTTTCCACATTCAAAGGGTGGGCAAAAGTAGGTGTACAGTTGTCATACACATTAATAATACAGTAATTGATAAATAGTAATGTAGGAATAAACTCTATTTCATGCACTCACAACTGTACACCTACTTTTGCCCTCCCATGTATATAAGCCCATTGTTCCTCACAACACTGTTCCCCTTGGAAGGAGCCCTTAGCGGAGGGAGGCAGGGAGGCTGGCAGAGCTGAGGCACTTTACAGAGGCCACACAGAGAGTAGGGCCGGCCTGGAACTTCAGTCCCGGGCTCTGACCCACAGGTCAGCCCTGAGTATACATGTTTGGGAAAATGGGGAACTTGGAAAGATGAGAAACAGCGGCCTGATCTTGTGAAATCACTGACCATCTGGGAATTTGCCCCCGATTCACTGCCAAGTTTAGGAAGACCTGGAATGGTCATTGCACGCTCACATAGTCTAGGCATAGCTTCCGATCACCGGCTTCCCATTAAAATAATAAAATAAGGAAAACACGCAAGTACAGGAGAGAGACACTTAGCATGATCACTCACAGCAGCTTTCATAAAGTAGTACTCATCCTTTCTTTTGTGAGAACATGGCCCCAAAACTCTACATTTCATGCCTTGAAAGTTTTTAGGCTTCTCTGATGGTGATCAGCTTCCCATACTGTGATTTTTTAAAAAGTTATGTATTTTTTTAAACCTGATCCAACTCATGTCTTTTGATTAGAAAGAAGATAGATATCTGGCTTTGGGCCAACAGTGACCCACCATTCAACTTTCCAGTCTTTTTGTTCAGACTGGACGGTGCCCGCACCTGCTCGTGCCTTTGGTTGTCTGTCTTGCAGGAGCGGAAATTTATTGCCTCCAAATACTGCAGAGGTGCTTGACTTACGGCGAGTTAGTTCAGAGGTTTCTGGAAGGAAAAACCCCGCTGGGTGTGACTGAGAGAGAGAGGAAGGCTGTGATTCCCACACCCCCTTGATATCAGACGTGGAAGTCGCGCTCTCACAGGCCATCTGGGTTGGAAGAGATGTGATTTGGGGCTGCCCCCCTGTCGGGCATGCCAGAGGAGAAGGCAGGACGTGGTGGGGCCTAGGAGCTGTGCTGCAATCGCAGTGACCCAGAGCCACTGGGCAGGAGAGGAGGCTGGGCAGGGCGGAAGCATCCTGTTGCTCAGAGTCAGGAGGCCTTGGAGCACCTCCCCTGGCTAGAGAAGCTGGCTTCTGTGCAGGTAGCTGGGTGGTCCACGCTATGGCGTCCAAGGGGTGTAGCAAGTTCAGGCCTGGCGGTACAGGGTACCCGGTCTGATAGGTGGGGCCAGCAACAAGGAATGCTAGGCCGTAGGCCAACTCAGAAGTCAGGGCAGGGCTGGGATTGGCATTCGGAGGTCTGTTTTGGAGGGTGAGGATCCCCTCCAGCTGGCAGTTCATGGGAGCAGCACTCAGCCCCGGGAAGGAAGTCTGGCAGGGGCTGGAGGAGGGGAGGAGAATGAGCTTCCCAGCCGCTGTGGGCGGGGAGGGGGGCGGGGGGGGGGGGGAGAATGAGGGGGGCAGCAGGCCCAGAAGAGGACCAGGAGCAGAGCAGGGACTCAAGCCACATGCCCACCCTGGGGGGCCGGACCTGTAGGAGGAGGCGGTGGAAGGTGGGTGACTTCAGCTAAAGGTCAGCAGGTGCTCCTGGGAGTCTTGGCTTAGGGGAGGCCACGCTGTCTCTGTCTTTATGGGGTGATTGTCCAGGAAACCGAGGGGGCCTGGGTCCCAGGTAGAGTCTCTGTAGAGGCTGCTGCAGGCGCTCTGGGCGAGGCAAGGGCAGGCCGGAGAAGAGAGCGGTGTGAGGTGCTGGCGAATCCACCCCTTTCTCTGAGAGGGAGGCTTTCTGCCTTTTGTGGGTGAGAATAACTCATAGATTCTGCTCCCTTCTTCTCCCTCAGCTAGGTTTCGGGTTAACATGTAGGTGACGTCATCCCTGGAACCCCACAGACCTGGAGCGCTGCCACCCTTGGGCGAGGGGGCAGCGAGTGCCCGTGGGTGCCCTCCGCCCCAGGCTGGTGTGGCTTGCGGCAGCCTTGGTTGTGTTTCTGTGTGCCTCCTGGAACGGAGACTCTCCTTTCTTTTTTACATAAACGGCGGCGAGAGAAAGCAAACTGTGCCCTGAGCTTGCGAGCTTGCGATGGTCTCTGCTCTCCCTGCTCTGGTGGGCAGCCTGGCCTGCCTGCTCAGTGCCAACCTCCCCGTCCCAGAGAGCACGTGGTGCCCAGGGCGCAGCCTCCTCCCCATCCTCCTGCAGCAGACCTGTCGATTTCTGACACAGGGGACACTTGGAAACATGCGCCCCGTCGCTCTCTGTGTCCCTGTCTTGGCATTTTTGTCATTTTGCAGGTGACCACTGCGGGGCCCTGAGCGCGTGAAGGGCCTCTGTGGGGCGGGCCCAGGGTCGCCGCGCGTTCCGATAGCCGAGAAACTCCCACCCCTTCCAAGGAGTCTTTCTGTATGATTTTCTCCTTGGATTTTTGGAGGCACATTCAGGAACATGGCCCCACGCTTTTGCCATGTGGCTGCTTTGGACATCCGGCCATTCTTGGGTGTTCTCTCTGCCTCCGTAAACTCTCAGGATCTGTTTTCTTCCTGTGCATTTCAGGGGCGGTTTTCGGATTTCACTGGTGTCCGTTCTCTTTGAGGAAGGCACACGCTCGTGCCACTGGGAATGCCAGCTTGGTGTCTCTCTTCCTCTGACTTCAGGAGAAAGGCTATGAAGGGCACAGTATGGGTTCTGCTTTGTGCTGGGTGTGGGCAGCATAGAGCAATGGGTAAAGACATGGTGGCCCCTCTGGAAGATCTTTCTAGAGGTTAACTGATTCAGTGGAGTTAAATGTGCTTAGGAGTTTAGCCTTGAGTCAGATCTGGATTCGAATCCATGAGTAGCTCAATTTCCTTATCTGTAGAGCAGCCTATTTCCTTATCTGTGCATTACGGCCATGTTGCGTGGGTGACAGGAGACAGTTCAGGAAGGTACTTAGTAAGGTATGTGTTCTCTGTGTAACCCATAATTTTCAGTTAGTAAATATTTCTTTCTGTTGGCTACTAAAACAGCCTTTGAAAGATCCATCTCATGTAAAGGTTTTTGTGGGGGGTTTTAATGTGGAGATATTGACAGTTTTATGGGGGGTTTTTTGTTTACCATTGTGACAAATTTAACTTCTAAGGTTTTTGTGAAGATTAATTGATTGAAAATAAAAGCCAAACACAGTTTCACATATCTAGTAAATGCTCAATAAATGTTAGTTTTTATTACTACTAATATCCTTACTATCCTGACAAGAGATGGACTGTAATTAAAAATTAGCCCTGTTTTCTATATAGTGCATCTCACTTTTCCTAGACCTTAAAGACACTTCTCCTAAATGATAGGACTTTTTTCCATATCAGTAAAACCAAAACCAAAACCTTTGCTCTTAGCGACTGCCACAGACATATTGTTTAGAGCTCAGCGGACGAGTTAGGATGCATTGACCTGTTTTGCGTGGGAAATGAGAACTTGTATTTATAAACATTGCTTCCAGTGCCTCCATCAGGTGGCTGCCAGCTTAAGTGACAGGACTCATTAGGCAGTGCTGCCCACCCTTTTCACACTTACGAAGTTCCAAGTCACTCACTTCAGGGCTCTTTGGGGAAAAAAGAGAATAGAAAAATAAAAATGGTCTGCAATGCCAAGAGAGCGAGGGTATCTATTTTGAAGTTTTGCTTCTAGGAATGAAAACAGGATGGGGGAGATGAGAAGAGGTGAGGAGAGTGGCAATGATAGTTTTTCTGCTTTGAGGCAGGGGTTCAGAAAATTGTCCACTTTCTCAAAGAAAGTGCTCAGTAGCAAAAATAATGGCAAGAGCTAGTGCCATTCACTGGGCTAAGCCACAGCTGCCAGGTGATGTGTTAAAATAAACATTTTATGCAGCTTATTTTATTTAATCTGCCCAATAACTCTAAGGTGTAAGTACTTTTACTCTATGCTCTTTCCTTTTTTCCGGAGGAGAGAAACAGAGGCTTGGCGAGGTTAAATAACTTGCCCAGGTTCACACAGGTATTAAGTGGTGAAGATGGGATTTACAGGAACCTAGACAATCTGATTCCAGAGGCTAAACTCTTACAATACTTCCAACACAGGAGGCCTGAAGTGAGGCAGTGTCCCTGCTGAGGAGATAAAAGGGGAGAGAGGGCTGCAGTGCTAACAGAAAGAAGAATCTCCCAGGGGGGACACCTGGCTTGTTCTGATACTCCAGTTAGTCCTAGAGACCTCAGTGACGTTGCATGCTCAAAACGAGGACCCCAACAGCCTTTTCCCCGTGCACCTGAAAATGTCCAGCTTTATTGCTCATAGGGGCAGCCCCTCTGGTACCTTGATAAGATGCACATTGTGGTCCTGGGTCCTGGAGCACAGCATGCACAGGCCCGTGGGAGTGTGTGAGAAACGCAGGGTTTCAGACCCCTCTTTTACTGACCCTGAAACTCCAGGTGTCCCTGGTGCTTCCTATGCATGTTAACTGGAGCAGCACTGCTCTAGGCAGTTGGTTTGCCTCCACTCTGCCCACCAAAGTGAAGTCACCACTTTGCACAGGGTGCTCATTTTCAAGGGCAAACACCTGCCCCTCATGAACCGAGTGCCTGGTGTGTGTGGCATGACAGACCCACAGAGAGTGGAGCCAGGGGTAGTCAGAGAAGCGGGGAGGGGTAATGAGACACACATGCCAAGAGTTCGCAAACCTTTCCTCTCAGAAGCTGTTGGGATCTTAGATGGTTTTAAGTTAGGTAATAAACCTTTATTTTTGCTGGCCCATTTTCTTTCAAACTATAATATCTTTTCATTCTCCCCAAAGACTTGCTAATCTATACTTCACAACCTGGTTCCATTTTACTTTGTATGCAAAGAAGTCTTTCTCTGCAAAATACCTTCTCTCCCCCCGCCCACCCCAAGTCACTCCCCCAGCTCCATGGCACTCCTCTTGCTCCAACTCCTTCCTTACCTAGGATGCTTTCCTTTCTGTGTCCCACTCTCTCACCCTCCATGCACTTTCGTGTCATCCTGCCTGCACACATGACTCCCTCAGACCTCCTTTGGGCCGAGAGCAGAATAGAAGGGCACCACCAGTAAGGGATGAAGAGGGATTATCCATGAGTGCCTTGAGAGAAGATCCCAGGAAGGCAGGGAGAGTCAGGATGGATGGGTGCCCCTATTATTATTTTTTGTTTCTTTGTTAATCCTCACCTAAGGAATTTTTTCCATTGATTTTTTTTTTTTTTTTTGAGAGAGAATGAAAGGGAGAGAGATAAACATGGATGTGAGAGACACACAACGATTGGTTGCCTCCTGCAGGCACCTCCTTTGGTGCATGGGCCAACGCTCTAACCACTTAGCCAAACTAACCAGGGCAGGTGTCCCCTAGTTAGCCAATTCACAAGGCTCAAGGGGAGGCTCTGCTCCATCATCCAGCCACACAAGTGAGGGCAAACGTGTGGGTAGAGTTTCTATAGAATGTACACACATTATCCTGGTTATCTGGTGCCATTCAAGAATGATGTGGTCCAGATGAACAGAACTCTACTTTTATAAATTTTAAAAAAAGTTTAGGGGCATCTTTTATGAAAGTGTTTCCAGACTATACATTGACTCTATCAAATCTGATTATAACAAGAGTTTAAGAAATAATTTAGCCCAGCAGGTGGGGTTCAGTGGTTGAGCATTGACCCATGTACCAAGAGGTCACTGGTTCAATTCCCGGTCAGAGCACATGCCCAGGCACCATCCCCAGCAGGGGGCGTGCAGGAGGCAGCCCATTGATGATGTTTCTCTCTCATCAATGTTTCTATCTCCCCCTCTCCCTTTCTCTCTCTCTCTAAAAATCAATGCAAATGTATTAAAAATAATGATAATTTGAAGTCAGTAGATACATGAGTTATGGCACTGTGCTCTATACTTTCTTGTTTACACAGCCTCTTTAGGACAGAGGACTGTTGTCCCCAAGCTAAGGGCCCTGGTGAGCTACACTTCTTAGGTTTTTATTTTTTTTGCCTCTTTATTATCTTATATTTGCATAAAGATCTCAGCCTACACACTATCAGGCAGGAATCCAGATGAGTAAACTTTTGAAACCTGCATCTAAAATAAACAGAGCACATTTCTGTTTAAGGAGCTTATGACCATTTCTCCGTAGAAAACATAGGAGCTTTGCCACATGTAATCTGTGACTCTAATCCAGTGATTCTCAAACTTGGCTGTACATTTTAATCATCTTGGAGCTTTAACAATGGCCAATGCTGGGATCTCACCCTCCGAAATGCTAATTTAATTGGTCTTGGGTCCAGTGGAGGCATCAGGATTTGTAAAAGCTGCCATGTGATTCTCTGTGCAGCTGAAGTCGGGAACCACTGCTTCTGACCTGCATGTCTGAAACTTTTTTTTAATCCTACTTTTCAAGTGCATTCCATATAATTGTGTTTGTTGAGAAGTGACCTCTTTGATAAATAAATGTTATCTTGTCTGTGTAAAAGTGTGTGTATCTATACACATACATGTATCCTATATGTAGAGTCTATAGAAGTTTAAAAATAAATTATATGAGTCTATAGAAGTTTAAAAATAAATTATATGACAGACTTTTGAAGCTAACACAAAAATAAATGTGTGTGAGTACATGTGAGTGTGTGTGTGTGTGTGTGTGTCTGCTTGTCTATAATATCCCACACGTGGCACTCTTTTTTTTTTTTTTACTGACTAAAACATTTATTTTCATGGTTATGTAGAACTTTTTGCTCTTTCATTAACATATGATTTATATATTTTGGGAAGAATATCTCAAGCAATGAACTCATCATGCATTATTAAAATAACATTTAAAAATCGGCAGAGTACTGGTTCCTAAAATGCTTTCTGAGATGTTGATTCCAAACAAAAGTTTATGACTTTTGCACCGTTTTACCTTTGCAATTGCAAGTGTATTTTCCTTCTTTTTTATCTTAAAAACGGTGGGGGGATTTCCAGTTTGTTTTACTGTTAGTGTAAATACATGGGTTTCAGTCCTATCTTGTAGGGCACTCACATCCTGAAGTTTCTCAGACTTCATAAAGAAGTTATGCTGTTTTTGCAGGGATTTTCCATGGTGTTTAGTTGGGGAAAAAATGCTGAATGGATGAAAAATGAGTAAAATCTCTGTGTTTTTTTTCTTTCCTATTCATCACTGCTGTTTGTCCTCTGTGTGTAGGCAACTAATTTGCTGTTGTTCCCCCGAGGGGAATTTGAGTCAAAAAGTCATATTGAATTACTAGAAAAAGGTATTCCTATCTCAAAAGAACAAAGTACAATGATTCAGGAAAAAATATTTGGAGAATCTCTCCGATTTCTTGGTGTATGTGCTGTATCTGTCCACGGCACTCTACTCGTATGAACATTTATATAAAATAAATCTTAAGTGAATTGGCGGACTCTGATGAATAATTCTTACTTGCTATGAAGTTACAAAGTCCGATTTCTTCCTTTGATCCCATCAATGGCATGTTAAAATTTTGACTTTTTTTTTTTTGTATTCTATAAAAACCCAGTAAATATTTTCATTCTGGGCCTTGGTTATGTAGTTGGGTTCTTTTCCTATTTTTCACGCAGTTGTATTTTACGCATTATTTGTGTTGACAGTGAAGAACCATGAAGTGGTAGGAGCTTAACAGAACATGTTATTTATAGTAAAGAAGTTATTCCAAATTTATTTCAACGGGCTGGCATTCCCGGAGTTATAAACACCCAAACTGTACGAAGGACCTACATATACACACAGATGTTCAACCTCGATCTCTTACTCCTAATCTCGTTGCCCTACACCCACAGGGACCCATTCACTGTCACCATAATTTCTGTGAAGAAGCCTTGGGATGTTCAGAAACACATGGCTTCCCACATGTAGGCAGGGATAAACAAGGGTGGCGTGGAGTGGGGATGGCAGGACGTAACGATACGTTTGGAAACTGACATTGGGCTCTTCTGAAAGCCTGGCATCTGTTGATTTAAAAAAAAAAGATCTTTCCCAACATAAGCTGTATTTTTAAACCTACCTTTACTTATTACTCTACCTGAAATTCTGCCATTGAAAGAGTCATTTACATGAACAAATCTCCTTTTAAAAATGTCAACACGCCTGGGAAGGTGAGGGGGCATCAGTTATTCATGCCTCGTCTGAATTAGTTCTTTCAGATTGCTTTCTACCTCCCCTCCACCAGACAGAAAGGCTGGAATGTTCTGATCAGTGGGAGATGAGGAGTGTGAATGCAGAGCAGGAAAAGAATAGGTCTGGGCGAGGGGACCACAGTGGGGGGACCAAGTGCCTCTGCCAGGCAGGGGTGGTGCTTGGAAACTCCAGTTGGTGGATGCTGTGCAGTGGAAGAGAGATACAGAAAAGGAGGTACTATAGGCAATTATGTTTTCCTAGGCTGACTCCATGCACTGAAATATGAATAGAAACTCACTTCCCTCCTTATTCTGACACTTCCTGGCTTCCTGCACCCTGGCCTCAGATGCCAGTTGGAAATTCATTCATTTAATGAATTATTTTGGCTTTGATGAGCAAGCCTGGGGACCTACCCCCATTCATAACTTGCTTCCATGGAAAAATATGTTCTAATGTCCAAGAAACCTACTGACAAATGAAGTCAGAATGTACTGTGCCTACATTAGGGTCTACCCAATTGCCTTTCCGTTGCTCCTCATTCTCTAACCTGAGTTTGGAACGGGAGGATTTGTTAGGTTGAACTGGAAAGCGACCCTGAGGCATGAGGCTTTATTTGGTAAAATGTATGTACAATTAGGGCATGGAGAGTACACTGATGATGCCATAGAAACACCTTTATAGGTCAGGATTTTAGAACCCTGGGGACAAACTCCTAAATCCTGACCATGGCCCACAAGGCCCTGTATGGTCTGGCTCCGTTTCCTGGCCAGCTTCATCTCGTCCTGCTTCCCAGGCTCCAGTCCTCTGGTGATGTCACGTCATGAGTCCTGCAGACACACAGAGCCTTGACCATGCTGTTCTTGGAACCTGCCATGCTTCCTCTGCCCCCTGCCCTTTGAGGATGCCCACTGGACCAAGTCGATTTTCTCCACCCTTTCGATTTCTGCTCCAGATCACTCCCACCTAAGTCAATTTCCTTTGTTTCACACTCTCAGCGATTTGTATTTCTTTTTGATTGAGTGCAATTGGACATTTATTACTGTGATTATTCGTTTTAACATCCCTGCCCTCTAACTGGAAAGCTTCATAGACACAGGGACTTTTTTCTGATTTTGTTCACCATGTGTGTCCCTAAGGGTTGGTGTAATGTTTGGGACATAGTAGGAATTCAATACATTTCTGTTAAATGGATGAATGAATTAGAAGGATGGCTGTTTATGGAAAAGATGGTCACCTCTGCCATCTTTTGGGGCTCATTTTGAAGGGCTACATTTTCCTGTTTAGAAAAGGGAGCGGTACATTCATAGAGAGAGCTGCCTCCTCCAGGCTCTGATTCTTCCTTTCTGTGATGTCAGGGGCCCACTAACGGGCACAGTAAGGCTCTGAGCTCAGTCCACAGTGGTTAATGATTAACAAATCTTAGACACCAGTTAACAAACCTAAATTCAACTAGAAAGGAAAAGCCTCATGGCAAGTCTCTGTGAAGCCAACCTTAGGAAACATATCTAGACATTTCTTTTTATTAAGTGCCAGCACTATGTTTATTTAATGTCAGCCTATTCTTACGTCCATCTTTTCGGTCTGTGCCATTGGTATATCTGTAGCATGGGCATTTGGTAAAGCCATGGCAGGTGCCAACATCTAACTCCTTATCTTGGTTTCCAAAGGAACCACCTCAATCTTCAGGAAAGCCAAGGGTGGTACAATAAGATACATGAGAATATGCTTTCCTTTTTTTTTCTTTTTAAATCAACTCAGAAGCACTTTGAACTAAGAACAAGGAAGCCTTAAACACCAAAGGATGAGAAGAGATGCAAAAGGGAGGCTGGGTTAACAGAACCCTAATTAAAGTTAAACTTAGAAGTTAACCATTGGATTTAGACTCTTACATATTTGTATGTTGTAGATTCTGAGCTATATGAAGTCTGCTGTGTTTCTCTTGAAAATATGGAATAAGGCTTAGGGGTGGTATTGTTTTCATTCATCTTACAAAATGCTTCGTCATGTCTCCTAGGCTTGTATGACATGACAGTCTGTACCTACTATCAGATACTAAGGTCCTCAGGTAACCAGCTGAAGAAATGCTGAGGCGGGTGTGGAAGGATGCTGTGGGAAAGACTGATACAATGACTGAGCAAAGCCAGAAAAGCCAGAGTTCTAGAGTTCTGCATTGAGCACCATATCTATAAAGTGTGAGTCTGGAGTGTGCGCTCAGGGTCAGATTGTCTGCTTAGAGACAGCTGTTTCTTCCTTTAGGTAAAACTGGGAGATGTGTAGAGGGGAGATAATATTAATTCATTGGGGGAAATGCAGAAGGAAACAAAGAACTTTTGCTTTATCTTTCAGAGTTAAGCTCAGGGAAATGAACACACTGTAAGACATTTTAGTTAGGTAAATAGTTGTAAGTTGTAATTTCAGGAAGTAGGAGCGTATCTCTGAAGGGCTGTGGCATACATGATCAAGAACACTGTTACTTGAACTCTTAGTTTATCTTTTGCCCAAGATGAGCTTGAAGATTCCAAGGAAACTTCCCAGCTTTGGAGAAAAGCATTTTGATTGTTTCCTTATAATTTAATTGACTGAGTTACACTGGTGAATATTTTTCAAGAGTTTAATTTAGGTATGTAGCCAAAAAAAAAAAAAATTATAACAGCTGGAAATTGAAACTCTGGTTTTCCCCACGCAGTGGCAAATAAATGCATTTACTTGTTTGTTTAATAAGCAATTGACAAGTTTGTACCTTGTACACTGGGGTAACCCTCGGGTTAGCAGGGGTCCTCAGACTTTTTAAACAGGGGGCCAGTTCACTGTCCCTCAGACCGTTGGAGGGCCAGACTATAGTTAAAAAAAAACAACTATGAACAAATTCCTATGCACACTGCACATATCTTATTTTGAAGTAAAAAAAACAAAACGGGAACAAATATAATATTTGTATTTGCATGTGGCCCGCGGGCCGTAGTTTGAGGACCCCTGGGTTAGAGAATCTTAGAGAAGAGTGTGACCCAGTCTCTGCTTTCACATATCCTACAATCAAGTCCTATAGGGTGTCCTATAATCATATACAGAAATCCTAGTCCTAGTATAGGATGATGTGTGTCAGATAGAGTAATGTTGGGAGAAGAAAAATCACTCAGGATTGGGGGGGAGGAAGGGGTCCTAAGCAGCTGGAGCCCAGCAAATGCTTCTTATGGGAGATGGGAGTTGAGCTGAACTGGAAAGGTCACCAAGGAGTTTGCCAAGAAGGATGCTACTAGGAAAGGGACTAGAATAGGAAATGCAGAGAGGTATGAGAAAGTGGCCTGTGGGGTGGAATCTTGAGAACATTCCATAGGCTCCGGGGGGCAGGCAGTGTGTGCCTGCCCCTACTCGGACTCAGCAGCAGACAGGCCGAAACACATCAGGAGAGAGATCACCAAAAACTTCTTGTGCCAGGCTGAGAAGTGCGACCTCTATCCTGAAGGCAGAGGGCAGCCACAGAAGGATGTTAAGTACCAGGGTTAGATGTTTTAGAAACATCATCTGGCAGCTGTTACACAGTCTAAATGAAGACAAAACACCTCCGTAAAACCTCTGAAGTGTTCTCACTGGTGGCTAAGAAAGGGTATTCTCACCCGTTATCCTCTTAACAGAACACGGAAACATCATCCCATCCGACTCCTGGCTAAGTAGGCACAGCCATGATCTGGAGAAGTGGGTTTGGGGTAGTTTTTAGGTTTTTCCCGACAGCCTGGTACACCCAGAATGCTCCCCTACAGAAGCAACCTGAGCTCCCCACACTGATGGGATGTTTGCACCACCGGCCCCGGGAAAGGCAGGAGTGCTCTACGTACAGCCCAAGGGGTGATCCTCCGTGTCCTCTCATGTGGACGTAGCATGTGAGGAAACAGATGAGAGAACGAGAAACATCATCATTGGATGGAAACTGAGCCACCTTACAACGCAAGCTTTTCAGGCCTAAGAGTGCTTGTGAATTGACCCTTTATCCAACTTTTAAGACACAATAGATAAGGTGACAGGAGAAGAAGATTTGACTTTGGGTGGTGGACACACGGTCCAATATACAGATTTTGTAACATAGAAACCCACACCTGAAACCTATCTATAATAATAAAAGCATAATATGCTAATTAGACCGGACAGCCCAACAGCCCTCCGGACGTCCTTCCAGATGACCTTCCAGATGAAGCCAGGGCTGCGAGGCCTGAGCCCCTTGCACAAATTTTGTGCATAGCGCCTCTAGTATGTTCATGTTGAGCAATGTCACCCCAATACATTTAATTTAAAAAAAAAAGACACAATAGAATTTGGTCAGTACTGAAAGATAAGATTATAGATGGCCTTGATGTTTCAGTTGAGGTACATTTTTTGGACAAACACTATATATTTCTAAACACTTGAGGAAGAGAAAAGTAAAGCTTAAGGGGTGGATGTGGCCTGAAACTACAGTCTCGATACAAAATTGTAGATGAAAGGACCCTGCAGCTGTGGTGGCTTCCAGTTCGACTTCCAGCAAAACGGGGGGGGGGGGGGGGGTCCCCAACCTTACACGCCCGTTTGCCCCGGCAGCGGAAAGTTCAGACCCGTCGTTAGAAGCTTTGCCTCTGTGACATAAAGGTCCCTCTGACCGACTCCTCATTTTATTTATAAACCTGCTGGCCGGCTGACGGGGGAAGTGCCGGTCGGTGGGGATGTCAATCTCAGGCACTTTTCTGGGTTTTGTTTCTGCCTCGCTCGCTCGGGGCAGGTTTTTGGGAATGGCAGTCCTGGGGGTGGGGGAGTTAGGAGGGAGAGAAAAGTGGGAGCAGGGCTTTGACCTGCCGGAGAGGAGCCCCTGCTGACACGGTCAGTCTGACCCATTGAATGGCCTGAATGCGATAAATGCCGCTTTATCCTGCCTTGAAAGGCACGAGATAGCACAGTCTAAATGCCTGGGCATGCTTAAATAGGCGACTCGGGGTGTTTGAGCTGAGCGTGTTTGAAATCTGAGCTCTCTGACAGCCAGGGAGCTGCCACAGGTCACCTGCCTCGCTCCGCAGGGACAGGCCCAGGTCTCGCAAGAAATTGTCCGTAGACGAATTGTAGTACAAATTCCTTTCTTTGTTGGTTGGCCTCTTTCACTAGACCATGGCCTATAAAATTTTGTAAAAACAATTCTTAAATATTATTTGAAAGGGCAAATGGCCCACGCTGAAAGGCTTGACAGTTTGACATATAGAGCAGGGTTTTGATAGCTCGGAAACGGAAAAGTGTGGCCAAGATTCCCCCCCCCCCCCCTTCTTGTTAGAAGCCTGGTGTTTTTTAAAACAGTGTCTTGTTGCGGCACCCAGTTGCTCTGCTCCCAGCAACCTGACAGGCAGTGCGCCTGCGTCAGTGATCTTCAGTCCTTTCGGACCCATTTGGGAGAGGAGCCCCAGAACAGCTGGCACCTTTGAATCCAACGTCCAAAAAGCACAGATCCAGGTATTGCCAATGAAGGAGCCATTTGGATGCTCCTATCAAAGCAGGTCGCTTTCTGAGAACAGCCAGAGCTGGGGCCGAGAGAGAGAGGAGCCTTGAGTTTCACTTCACTGAGGGGGATTGGGGCGGGGGGGGGGGATTTGAGTGGCCCGGCCCCATCAGAGCCTGGAAGTGGCAAGAAAGTGGATTTCTGCATTAGAATGTTGCATATGAGCAGCCGGTCTGCGCCCAGCGCCGGCTGCCTCTGCATAGCCAAAGGCCATTTTCAGGAGCCTCCTGCCCCTCAGTCACTGGCCTGCTAGTTAATTGCCACACGGACTTCATGACACATGGGCAGATAATATGACATTTTCGGTTTCTGTCACTAGCAAACGCCACAACGTTGCTTGCACTAGTTGCTAAGAAGCTGTCAGAAACCATTAGCGATTGGCCAAAGTCGCCCTATGGCATTTCCTCATAGCATCAGCAAAACGAGCATAAATCACCCACTGGAGCCTACTGCTATCCTAATGAGGCTGTAAGCTTGTTTATGGACTAGCATCATTTTTATGATTATTTCCACCTTTTCAGTTTGCCTTCATTTGGCGGCAGGAGAAGTCAGCTCCAGGAATGAAGTCACGGCTGACATTTTACAAATGTGGTTCAGAGCTGCGGCCTGCTGCCGTGTGGTCGGCCGGCGGTTCTCCAAGTTTGTTTAGTGATCTTAAAAATAAAAAAAGGAAATAAATCCTCCAGAGACCGCAGAGAGGTGACTGTATCCAATTGCAGCGTGAATGGATATGCTAAAGGTACAACTGACCATGTAGACGGCCCTCGGAAGCGGGAACGTGGCGAGATCCTTTTTCAATTTTTAAAAAGTGGGGGAGGTTAAACAATTTATTAAAATCTACGAAAGTGTTTGCTTTTAGAATAGTGTGTTTTATTATGCTCTCTTCTGGGTCCCCATCTTCTCCATTTCCCTAACTTGTGTCGGGAAGGAGCAGGGTTTATTATTTTAGGCTTTTCTGAACATGCACCAGTATTTACACTGGATTGAAAGCATTTGCTTCCAATGAAAATCTTGTCTTAGATTACAACCCAGCAGTGTAATTTCCCTCCCAGATGGGAGTAAAGTAGCTGTATTTGCCTAAAAACAGTAGGAAGAACAAACTGTGCGTTAAGCCAAGGCTGTTTTTGGCTTGAGCTAATGATGTAATAGAAACCTTTTATTCGGGAGAGGTCACTGGCAGGGACTGAAGGGGGTGATCTGGCTCCGGCTTGAAAGGTTGCTCCATTGTATCTACATAAGTCTTCACTTAAAAAACTCTGCTCCTAATGCTTCTGCTTTCATACAGCAGAAATAAACAGGAAAGGTTCTGGCGAGTGTTACACATGGAATGCAGAAAGCCTTCCTCTCCTAATGGAGTATATAATTCAGGTGCCCTCAAGGCACGCTTTCAGGAATTCTTTTGCCCGAGGTAATGGGAAGCTAAGGCTGCTTTAAGGCCTTGATTATCTATTGATGCACAAAGCTGGAAAAAAGTCATCTCCGCTGGATTATAGTAGATATTTCCATAAATTATCAATGAATTCTCTTCTAGGCAGGCACTAGGCATTGCCTGCTAAATTAATCTGAGGGGGTTTGGAGATGGATAGAAAGGCTATTTTTTTTCCTTTTTCTTTTTAAAGGTGGCAAACAATCATGGTGGTGAAAGACTGTGTGGTTAGGTTAGAAGCTTTTCATTTTTAATCAATGATCGAGTAATATGCTTCTTTTCCTTGGTTACCTTTTGCCTGTTGCAAGTGGATTAGCCCATTGAAATTTTAAATGCTGTTGAGTTGTTTTCTTTGCTCATGTTTCTTTAATGAATTGTTATTTTATATGGTGAATTGCTTCTCTGAATAAAAAGCCTCTTTAAATACTGGACTTACAAAGAATTTGTTAGGCAAATCCAAGGGGACGCTTTATAAAACACTTGGTTATGCAAATAAAGAGTTGGGTGGGATGGAAGGAGTACAGATTTAGGGATGGGAGTGTCTGGCTCAGCACAGACCCGCTGCCTCCAGCCCAGGCCGGTGACCTTGGGCAAGTCCCCCAACAGGAACCCAAGCACTGTCCTCATCCATACACCCAGGGCTTTGGCACTGTGGGTCTTTATGATCTTTCTGCTGAGAACACAGCTAGGATTCTGTAGGAACTTCAACTAAAATCTATGGATTTTAAGTACAATTAAATTTATGGATTTTTAAATTAGTGAAAAGTAAACTCTGAAAAGTTCTGCAAGCATTTTTTTGGGGGGGAGCATGGCTTATGCTGCAATTATAGCAGGAGTGTTGAAATTGGTCTGTTCTTCACCCAACAAAGTTTTAAAACTTTAACTCAGTACCAGTCAAGGCTAGTTGGGGCTTGGGGGAAGGGTCTCCTGAGGCAGCTGTAATTGATAATGATAACATAACTGCCATAGATTAGACTGAAACAACTGAAATTAAAAGAGAGAATTCTTTTTGTATGCCGTATATGTAGGCTACTAGAAATAAGGACTCTGGGAATTCATGGAGCAACATACAGTCCCCGGGAAATGTGTCTCACCAAAATGTACCCAGTTCTTTCTGGGCTACGCATGCTGCTCTCCAGGGACTTTCGTGGCCCAGTGAATATGCTTCGAGGACTTTTGTTACCTCGTTGTGAAGCCTTGTTGCTGTAGCGCTTCTTTCCGGCCCAGGTCAACCCGTCCCTTTCTAAAAGCCAGCAGCTGCCACCAAGAGCTGGGGCTCCGGGTAGAGACGCATGCTTGAAGCTACTTTTCAGTGTAGTGGGTTTAGTTTGCTGTTGTTTTTCCTTGAGCTTTTGCACTCAAACACCAAGTGTTTCCTTTTCATTTGTACCTTATAACTTATTTTGGACAGTGTGATTTTATGGGCTGAAAATGTTTTTTTTCTTATTAGACATGACATTGTAAAAGAAATCCTACATTTTAAAGTTTATGGTGTCACAAAGCCAAAATGTTTTCGAGAAGAAGGAGCTTAAATGTTCTACCAAAAATCAATAGAAAAATAGGATCCCATACACAGACCTGTGTAAGCAGGTGACTTTTCAGTAAGAAAATTTACATGTAGAAGAAATTTTAGACACTGTCTGTATTATTAGGGTAATATAATGCCAGTGGACTGTTCATTTAACATCACTTTATTTGATTTAAATAGTCACTGTTTTTTAATCAAAAAACAATTTTGGGAGTTTTCCCTTACTGAACTCATTCTCTCTTTCTATGACAAGAAAAATTATATTCTATTTGAAGCATTCCTATGTCAAAACTGCATATATGACAAATCACCTACATTTCCCTGGCCTAATTTAGTCTCAAGATGGATCACTTGTGGAAATAGTTGATATCTCAGATGCATCTTCTCCCAAGTTGACATCAATGACTCCATGTGGGATTTGAATACCCAGGCAGGGGCCCAATTCTGCTAATGGCTTCCACCATATTTAACTCCCCAAAAGGAGTTACACTTCACATGTCTCAGCTACACACATTTGAATAATTACCATGGCAACAGAGCTGCTAGAGAGATTGGATATTTCCCTCCATTCCCTTTGACCTTTGCACGGTTCTTTGGAAGAAGTTCCTTAGACCTGACCGCTTTTGAGCCTAGGCCTTGTTCTTTCTCTTTGTCTTAGAAAAAAAAAAAGAAAAGAAAAGAAAAGAAAACAGTACCAAATAAACTATTAATCATTTATATTGCTCTTTTGGTTTTGTTTATATCCAAAGGCATACTATTTGAATAAAGCATGTCAAGGTAGCATCAGTCAAAATTTGATTCACTATGTTTGCAGGTGATGGCTTGGACAACAGTGTAGCTTCCCCCAGCACAGGTGACGATGATGATCCAGATAAGGACAAAAAGCGTCACAAAAAGCGTGGCATCTTTCCCAAAGTAGCCACAAATATCATGAGGGCGTGGCTGTTCCAGCATCTAACAGTAAGTGGATTCTAAATGACATATCTAAACTAAATATGGACAAACAGTTTTGATAGAAAAAAAAAATGGGGGAAAAGTGAACCCTCTGAACCTGGAATATTTCATAAATCATTGTCTTCCCACAGTTTCCACAAAAGTGTCCGCACTTATGTCCTCAAGACGTTACCCGCAATGAGGCGTTTGATCTGAAGTTCGCTATTGCAATGTTGTTAACTTTCATTCGTTCTAAGGGGTAGGAGTTCATGTGCACTTGTGATTTTAAGTATGCATGTTAATGATGTTGCTGCTCTCAGGGTGCCTCTTTAGCACTTAGAACCCGCTCCCAGTAAGAAGCAAGTGAGACAAACCCCAGAGAGAAGGACTTACTTTCTTCTAATGCTTTCGCGGACCTTTATAACGAATGGTCCGCAAAAATTCCAATCTTGTTGCAATGGCAGGATGCGCACATAATTTGCTTTTAAGTGGTGTGAATGCACTGGCTGCCATTCCCAAACGCCCCTGTGAGTCAGGGCTGCGCAGTGAAAGTGGCCCCTGTATTTAGAACTGTAAAGGAAAACAGCAATATAGAGGCAGCTCTTCCTGTGTAGTCCCTGGTGGCTTTTCAAGCCGGGTAACAGTTTATATTGTCTGTGTGAGTATTGCTGTTTTCACTGCAGGAATTCTCCTGGAGATGTGAGAAACTGGAGATTTGGGGCTTTCTGCCACAGAGGGATTTGTTTGGTTTGGTTATTGTTCTGAATGAATTTCATGTTCAAAATATTTATAATCATAATATTGCGGTGGATATTTTTGGAAGTGCATACAGATTTAATGACATCTGAGGAAGAAGACAAAAAGAAAGTTTATGAGTAAAATTATATTTTAAAAATCAGCAAAATTGTTGACCCAGGGGACTGAGACTCTCGCTCTGAGGGACAAAGATGGGTTTAGACAGGTGGTAGCATAGCCCAGCCTAAGATGAACAAAGACGAAGAATCTTTGGCCTTTTAAAAGTCTTAGGAGCAAACCTTTTATGTTACTATTTTTAGCCTAGTTTACTTTTCTTATAGTCATACATTTTTCTTAAGTATTAAAAGTTAATTTTGCATGGTCACAAACGTGTCCTGACCTGTTGACCCTTACACCCTGGCCCACTCTCAAAGCCATGGTCCTCGGTGACTTGTTCTGATTCAGGGAGACAAACAGGACGTGGAAGGCCACGCTGGTGCTGCTCCTGTGGACAGAGGCTGTGCCTCCAATAACACTCGAGGGTATACATTAACCCAGCGTGTGAATAAAATAAAAACTGAGAGCAGCAGGAGTCACTGAAAAAAACTGGTTTCCACCCTTCATTTCTTCCCATGGTGATTCCAAACAGTTACTAGATGATGTTGACAGTTTGGAATCAGCTTTAGGGCTTGGTGAATGCTGGTAGTTAGTGGAAGATTTAGATTGCTTAGCTGATTTTAACATCCTATTAGGTTTACCTACCATCTGATTCAGGTGCCATTACCTAGCTGACACTCGTTGCTGTACGTGGATAGTTTGAGACCTGCCTTGTGCACATCTGTGACTGAGGACTATCAGGTACTACTGAAGGGGAGATGGGGCGCTACGGTCTAGGGGCCTTTTAAAGCCAGCAGGAGATGAGAAGTGGTAGTTGGTCAATAGTGCTGATGCAACCCTGCTAATATTTCATCACCTGTGCTAACCAGCTAGCCTGAGCTGGAGGATGAGCATGGGGAGGGGCCAAATTCAGGCCCACCCTGAATATTTCTATTTCCTGTACTAACAGAAAAAAATGAATAGATTTTGTCAACCTCCATCTCAATCGGCAAAGGAGCGTTGGCTTTATTTGCAGCTCAGGTGCCCCTGAATAAAATATAATCAAATATTGGTTCAGATAGAAGCAGGAGAGAGAGAAGCAAGTTCTTTTATGCATCCATCAGGTTTCCTAGGTTATATCCTTGTGAAGGACCTTGCAGAGAGCTATATTACCTCCTTTAAAAAACAAAGAATTCCTTTTAACAGCCAGCATGACTTTACCTGCATTGCAACACTTTCAGTGGTACCTATTATTGGAATGATTGTGATAGGAGTTATTCTTGAACTGCCCGATTTCCTTCAGTGTCGGGGTCTGTTCTGGCCTGTATCGCTACCCTGGAAGGGGAACCCATTTCCATGTCTCCCTGGCTCTCTATGGATGCTCATAGACATCACCTCGTGGTTTGTTGGATAGTTCCACATGCTCCAGCCCCATTCCACTGCCATCTACTCAGACAAAAATATTGATAATGATAATGGTCTCTAAAAAGAAAGTGCTCTCATAATATCATCTAAAAAGCAAAGGTAGGAGGTATATTTAAAATTTTTTCCCTCTTTCCCCAGTGAGAAAGATTTCCTTCCCCTTTCTCTAGTTGCAAGAGCAAATAGATCTCCTGTTACAAGGAACACCCTTCTCCTTGTCCTGTTGTACTTCTTGAAGGAGGGTACAGACTGCTTAGGTAATATTTATAGTCAGGAGCTGATTATAATAAGTTCTATGGAAAAACCTATAGCGTTTTGTTGTGATTTGTCCCAATGTGGGTCACTACTGACATCTCAGTACTAATCCTTTAGCAACTTCATTTCAAGTTCTGAGAGGTCTCCAGGGATGCACAGGTCATTTGGAAGACTGTACAAATTTTAAATGTAACACATTCTTGCTCGATGATTAATGCAACTTATCTAGAAAATTTTTCTTAAATCTTGCTAGATATAAAAGAGCAATGGAAGCTGGCTAATTGAAACAATCACAATAATAATTAATTAGAAAACTGTAAAAACCAATCTATTAAATGCCAAAGACATATTACAAAACCTCACACACTTCTTTAAAAGCAAATTGCTATTTGTTTTCTTTTTCAAATAAATGGGTCAATCTTTTCATTGGGCTTATTCAGTTGAAAACAAAATCTGCCTTTGAAAGGGCTTTGAAGCATTTGTGTGTTAGAGCAGTGGAATAGGCCCCGAATTTTTTAGAAAACCTTCTGGATTTGCACCCCAGCTGCATAAGAAAATGTGTTGTTCTCTGGTTACCCACAGGTAGATTTAATCAGTAGCACATTTGACTACTCCAAGGAGAGAGCTCAAGCTTCGTTCTTGGACTCACAGTCTCTAGCAAGCTCAACTGGACATACGTGTGCGTAATGGAAACAATGAAAGAAAAAGGAACAGATTTTAAACATTGTTGTTATGGGGTAAAAAGAAATTTCACTGATGTAAATTTTCAGCTTGACTACTTAGTTGAGCATTTGCCAGTTTTGCTAACTAGAGAAGGTCTCTTAAAAAGAAACTATTCCCTGGGATTGAAAAGAAAGACTGACATGTAGATAATAAAAGAGAATTAGAAAAAAAAAATAAAAGCACTTATTAATTGAAATGCTTGCGTTTGCCTGAAGACAAATTATTGCAAACAATTAAAAAGTACTTAATAGTGCCATATTAGTCACTATAGAGTGACAGACAGTTCAGGGGCATACGCCACGTCAAGGTTTCTTTTCCTTTCTGAAGGGCATTATTCCAACTGTAAATATAACCTGTTGTAATGTTTAAGCTGGATGTGTTTTTCATATTAGCGGTTATTTTGCTACACAGTGCCCTGGTGAAAATGAGGAGAAGGAATAAATACAATGTTTAAGGTAAAAATCAAGTCTCCCCCCCGCCACCCTAACATATTGCAGGTTTAAATATAATCTAAATAGAAAAGCGGTTAATATGGTTCTTATTTAAAATATGCAGTGACATATTTTCCTTCATTGAGCTGCTGTGTGTCCCAAGAATCCTGAAAGTTAGAAGAGTGGAGGTTGTTAAAATGCATCCCTGCAGATTCAGGGGAAGGAACCATTCAAGGAGTGGCGCATCTGGTTGGCATTGACCAGGAGGGAGGTGATCCTCAAGGAGAATTGATTTTCATTCGCATTCTCTTGGATTCCCTACTCTTTCACTGATATTGAGGATCCTATAGAGACAAACTTTGTTTGCAAGTCAGATACACATAATTTGCTATTTAGTTTAGTTTTGTTTGTTTGTTTTTGTGAGTTGAGAGCCTAGAATTTTTGTTTGTTTGTAGCCAAATTTGTCTCAGTTTCTTAATTATAAGATTTTCTTTTCTCAATTCGGATAAAGTCAATGTGAGGGTCAATAGAATCTTCCAGGTTGAGGATGGCGTTTCCATAGAAACACTATTAGATGAAAAGTGCCCTGTGGGTCTGCCATTCTAAGGATGGAGTAAATGGAATTGAATTGGGAATTGAATGCTCTGGAAGAGACAGATGTTGTTTCATTGGTTTTGCTTTTGGTAATAAGATTGGTTGGAGACATCATAGTGTGATATCCCTGCTTGCAATTTTGGAAGAATTACTCTGTAAACATTAGGAATTATTTTTACAATGAAAAAGTCCTCCTAATTGATACGCAGATAATCCCATTCTGCTGATCCAGGCGAGCACAATGTGAATCAAAAGGTAGATGGGTAGGCATGTGGACAGAGTAGAAGGCATTTGCTCCTCTCCTCCCATTTCTACTTCTCTCTGATCCTCATTTCTATAGTTGGCCAATTTTAACAATGAATCTTCTTCTTATGTCTTACCAGCTAGCGTCCCTTCAGCTACCATTCGTCCTAAGGAGGTAGCAAACGGGAAGACTATGTTTTGGAATTCTTGCCTGCAGGGTAGTACAAAGTATGACCTTCACACGAGGCCTAACCTATCTTCTTGAGCCAAGGAAGGCGGTTGGTGGAGACAGCAGCTCACTTGACTCCTTCCTCACTATATGTTATCTGCAGATGGATTATTAAATTAGGAGACTTGAAAACTAGTATGAAAACTAGTATGAAGGACACCTTCCAGATGTCCATGTACCAATGGAAAAATGAG
Source organism: Myotis myotis (assembly GCF_014108235.1). Lineage (NCBI taxonomy): Eukaryota > Metazoa > Chordata > Mammalia > Chiroptera > Vespertilionidae > Myotis > Myotis myotis. The sequence continues at coordinate 16,316,802 of NW_023416318.1, read as the reverse complement.
CTCTCTCAAATCTGTAAGAAGAATATCTTTGCAGTTATTCTTTTTTCCAGTGCATGGCATTGTCCTTCCCCTTCACAGGCCTTAGTCATGATGATGGGTCACAGCCAGGCTTTGCTGGAAGCAACCCAGGCTCAGATCACACATCCCTGCATTTTAATTTTCAAAGATCTCAGCTCCTTAGGAGATAGCCTATTTCACCCACTGATTTGATAGGAACCCTGACTCCCCCCCGCCCCATTGGAAATCATCTGTCCCTGGAGGAAAATGGAATAGATTATTTAATCACTTGGGGGTAATACTGGAATGCCCTCATTCTTCTGTGATGTACATCATCAAAACTCTGTTTTAATAATGAAGCGGTGGTTTCTGGATTCTGGGGCAACTGCCTTTTTCTTTTTCTGAGCGGGTTATTGAAATCCTAATGGGATGGGTGATGAATTTTCTTAGGTCAGGTACACTGAAAAGGCTACAGCTGGAATTCTTCACCCAGAAGAATCGGAGTTAATACTAATGATCATTGTGAATTAGAAGATCAAAGGCGAAGCATCAGCCTGTTCTCCAAGTTGTTGCCCCAGAGGCCATTAGTGACCTGCCGAGCTCTCGCCCAGCCGTCCACACACCTCCTTCCCCTCGCCCCAGCCTTTCTTCCCCATCACGGTGATGCCCCTCTGACCCGGGGTAATTACAGTCCCTGGAAGAGGAGGCATGGCGGGAAAGAAAACAATCAAAAGTAAAAACAAATGTCCAACTTTAAAATCGCCCGTTTGTCCAGGTTTATAGAACTCACAAGCAGATGAGCTCTGACTGGGGCGCTCTGTTATTTTCGGGGTGTGGTTGAGATTTTTGTGCTCAGTCCAGTGGTTGGTTCGTTTTACCGATGATTGGCCCCTTCTGTAAGGGACTTGTGGAGAGTCTGGCTGGCAATTTGTCAGATTATTCTAAAATCTTCCCTCGGTTTCCAAGGCTAAGTAAAAAAATACGCTATAGTTTGGCTTCCTGATATCCTCTTAATCGGGCTAATTAAATAAAGGATTAGGTTCAAAACGAAAGTGCCCATAGAAGCACAATTTATTAAGTTGCTGGTTGCTGATGCACGTAGCTCTTTGAACACTAGCCAGCCATTTATACTTCAAAGCACATATCAATATCGTGTCTTCCTCTCATTCCTCTTAGTGATGATGTATTTTGCAAGATAAAATATCAACCTCGGTCAATGAACGTGCAACTGCTCCTGCTCAATTTATCTCTCAGATTAAAACCGGAGCATTGGGTAGATGTGTGTGAGTGTGTTTCACAAACTAACTCAGTCCACCCCTTAGGAATGCGATGTGACGTAAGCTGGCTTGTCGCTGTCTCGGTGTTTAAGATGCCTAGGGAAGGTACTTGGCTTTAAAGTGTGAAGGTTTGGTGGAGAGAGAATCCGATGGTTTCGTTTTAGAAAGGTGGCCCAAGGTTTTGGTTTGGTCGGGCTTGGCTGGTTGTTCTTTTGCCAGTAGAAGCAAATCTATATGCCATGGCCTTTAGGAGACTTGGTTTGAGATAGCTGAAAATGTCCTCATCACACCTCAGTCTTTCTTACAGAAGTGTGAGCATGACTGTGTGCAGGCATGTCCCTCCAAACCGGGGTGTTTTTCTGTAGGGCAGCTCTCTCAGAACCCCTGCCATCTGTACCAGTCCTTGTGAGGAAGATGTATCCTTTTTACTTCCACGTTCAGGGTTCTAATTTTCCATTCCTGCTTACGGAAGCCAAACAGAGGGTAAGCAGATAGTGGAGACCACATGGCAGTGGTCTGTGGCTTGGGTCACAAAACCCTCTCGGTCATGGCCCAAGGTTACCTATGCTATCCTGAATGCCATGAGGCAGCAAAAATTATTTTATTCAGGCTCCGGGTTTGTAATGATAGTTATGTGGACTCATATCAAAATGACTGCTACTCACCGGGTGCTAGTGTTTTAAGACTGCTTGTCCCTGCATCGCAGAGTCCTGAGCCTGACAATGTTGACTTGCTTAGTGGACTCAGTACTCACTTCAGTGTGTCCAGAGCAGGAGAAAGTCCTGGGGAACTCAGAGAAGCCACCTGATCCAGGTGGGCCTATGGGGAGTCTCCAAGAGCAAAGGAGTAGCTGAAAGAGTTAGGCCAGGCCATTTTCTAACATGTTAAAGACCTTCTAGGCCTTGGTATTTTTGTTGTTGGTGGTGGTGGTGGTTTGTCCTTGCAAAACACCTTCACACAGTAAATTATAGCCCCAGTGGGTGTGGGTCCCTATGTAGGATGTATTGCTCTATCTTTGAACACTATAAAGAAAAGATAGGCCTCAACTTAGTATTATAAATACACATAACTTACATGAATTGATATTTAAATGAAGTACAAACGACTAGGTTTTTAAATATGCTATTCACAATATTCTAAAATGGAGACCTTGGTTTGACTTAACTACTTGTATTGGAATGTTCTCCCGGTGTTATCTCTTTGCACACCTACATGAAAGGGTGTCAGTACCTAGGGCACCTTCTAGGTTGTCTTTGCTTCTCAGTTTGTAATATTCTGTGGTTGGGTTTTATCAGTTTTCACATTAATTTTGCTGCTAGCATCCTTGCAGAGCTCACGTGGTCTCCCATGACTCGGTGACCTCTGAGATTCCAGAGTCTAGGAAGTTCTCAGGATGTCCAGAGGCCAGGAGGTGCCGTCTCATCATGGGGACACTCATCTTAAGAAAGATTAATGAGTGCATGTCATTTCTATTGCAGTTTATAGACGTGTAGAAATAATTCCTATCTGTTACTTATAAAGGAAAGTCAATTTCCAAACTTCTTGGGGGAGAAACTCTACAAAAATGACTTGATTTCATTTTTTTTTAAAGTGCACTGATTACTGCATTGTGTGTACAGTATTAGACAAAAGGTTTTATCCATTTTTGTTGTATTTTGAATATTCTTTTCATTTTAATAAAGTTATAATACATATTTATGATACCATTTTTAAAAAAAGAAAAAGTGAAATTCTCTCCTGCCTACATAATTTTGCTTTTATCATGTGTTGTTGTTTTTTTAATTATCTATTAATTGCTTGGCTAGTTTGACATTGGATTATTCTGTCCTGTTAATAGCTGCAGAAAATTTGATCAAAAGGCTAAATAAAATTATGTGTCTCTATGGTACTTTGTAGTTTAACATTTTCACATACCCTTGATTCTTAAAATAATCTTGTAAGGTAGGCTGGATGACAAAAATGAAGTTTAGAGAAGTTAATGATTTTTTTTTTTCAAGGTCAAAAGCTAGGAACTGGCTGAGCTGGAACCAGGATCTCCTGACTTGCATTTCTATGTGCTTTCCACCACGTTGCCTCTTACACAGAGCAGATCAAATTGCTTTGTGGGAGTTCAAAAGTATAATTATAATCTCATTCCACAAGTTAGCTAATTAGTATTTTTTAAATAAAAATGTGAGCCAGATATTTGTGCCAAAATCTCCATAATGCCATCTGATGGTTATTGGCAACTAAGGGTCAAGGGGGGGGGGGGGCCTTTCCTATCTAGGTTCTTTTTCCAAACAGATCTGCCCATAAAAAAATGGCACAGCTACAACTATTGATATTTTGTACATTTGTGATAATTATTCATTGTTAGAATTTCAGATTTTGAACACTGACTGTCCCTCCTTCCTTACGGAGACATATAAGTCTCTACCCTTGTCTGTTACTAACAATGTCTTATAGGAGTTCATGGGTGAGGAAGCTTGCCTCAGACAAATCCTACTAAACCTCTAGCACAGAATTTAGCTACTTGAAGCTTTTTTGCCTGTCACATGGCCAGGACGCCAAAGAGCTATGTCTTTAATTTGCTTTATGGAGATAGAAGAAACTGCTTATGCAGCCCTGATGACTCTTGAAACTACAATCCGACTGTTTTTTTTTTCCTCCGCCAAGGAGACTGCTACCCCCTGGAGCATGAAGCCACCACTCTGGGGTATGACACTGAGGTCTGATCATTTCAAAGCTAGTAATAACCAGAATCCTAAAATTCTTCTGAATAAAATGTAATTTTAGTAATGTTTCCATAAACAGTGGTAATGGTGGCATTTTAGTAGGCAGTGACATTAGTCACATCGAAATTGCACCACGTTGGCTTTTAAATTACTCCACCTGTCTGTCTGAATAGAATGTTCAGTGTAAAAGCAGGGAGACAGCTGCTGCTAATGTCGTCTCCTCCCTGTGCAGAGAATGCTGGCAGATCTACATGCATAAAGGCCTGGTTTGTGATGTAAAATGGTACCTGACCCTGCTGGCTCCCGAGCTACAAAGAAATACCCTTAATTACCAGTGGCAGCGTTTAGTTGTTGATATAAAAATATCAGCTTCCAGGGCTGTAACCTCAGGTTCACGCCCTCTCGTAATGTCACCCACCATACACTCTTTTCCTCCCACCCACATCCGTAGTGAGATGGGTGAGCATTTATCTTGATGTGTTTCAGAAACATGCAAGGCATTAATACTTAAAAGGAAATCATCTCATACTGTATGAACTTGATTGATGATCTTTCCGTTTGAGAACTTTTCAAGATTAGTGGAATCTGGTTCCTTCTTTCCAGCCAGAATGGAAATATGGTGTACTGTTTATACCTTCAAAGGGCTTAGCATCATTCATCTAATACAAATCCATGTCCTCGTGGGTGGATCATGGCCAGGCATTCATAGCGCAGGGAGAGTGAAGGATACAGGGGTTTGAGGATATCAGATGTTTCACCAGGTGCCCATGCTTCCTGTTGATGGATGAGGGGGCTAGCTCACTTTCAGGAGAAGCAGACCATTTGCTCGTGGCCTTTTGATGATGGTCTATTGTCACAGCCACATCGAAATAAGGGCGGGCCAGCCAAGGGGATCCTTCTGTTCGAGATGCCTGTTGCCAACAATGTATTTGGTGACATGGTAAGTGGGAGCTGTGCTGGCCTGGCTCATTTGCAGGCATTCTTTTTGCCTTCTTTCACACAACTGGTGTTTTCGTGTTTAATTTAACAAGGAATGAGTAGTAAATGAAAGCTGCTGCCTGCAATCCCACTGTGAGCGTGTTTTGCACTAGGCTCCCCAGCGACAAGGCAATTTGTGAAATGATGTGATGGAGTAATTAGATGAAGCCAGGGCTCCCGATTGTTGCCATGCATATGTGGCGAGGGTTTGTCGGGAAGAGGGAGGGGGAGAAAAAAAAATAGATTATTACCCTGGCAAGTTGGCTCAAAGCTTCTTCATTTATTTGTAAACAGAATATTTAGTGACCGCATAGGAAGTAGCTGTAATCACCAGCTCATAAAGAAACCACAGCAGAGCTTTTGGATTTTTTGCAGAGTGCTCATGTAAAATTTAAGCTGGGAGGCAGAATCCCTGTTAATGTAATTAGGATCTAATTTACCACCCTTTGCACACAGATGTAATAATGTCTAGATATTTATTCTATCTTTAAGCACATTACATATACCTCAGTGCAGCAGTTACCGAACAGAAACAGGTGTGAGCACTTTCCTAATTCGTTTTTACACTGTAAACACATAGCAATTTAAGGGAAATATTTACCAAAAAAACACACAAAAAACCCAACAACAACGAGGGAAAGGAATGTCTGCAAATGAGGCCGTAATGGACAGTTGTCCTTTATGTACGGATGGATTTCTCAATGGTTAAGTAAATTAAAGCAAATGCTAGAAAAATCAATAGGCCAGCATAGTCTTGGTTGTGCCTCATAGACTTCAGGACAGAATGACAGATGTGGTGTCTGTGACCCATTTAAGTATTAATGCTTGAAAAACTGCTTCCGCATGCAAGGTTATATAGGCTTAGAATCATTCTGCTGTATTAAATTACAGACTAATATTTTTTAAGTATATGTGGGATTTATATGTTTCAGTTAGGTTGTTCTTATGCGTTACATTTCCACTGGAAGATTAGTTGCTTAGTTGTTGCAATAGCACCATAAATCAATGTTGAACGTTCCCACACAGAAACATCTTCATAAGGCAGGAGTGGGAAGGTGGAGATGATGTATGTTGAACTTCCATGCATCGTGAGGTGAATATGCTCCATAACACTCTATGCTGGAAACCAAATTAGATTTAATTAAGGGGGTAGATGCTCAAAGCCTTTGGAAAAATCTGTAAAGTACCATTCAGATATGGCATTATGATTCAGGTAATTTTCAGGGCCACAGATGTTATATTTTTCCTTTGAACTGACAGGGGTAACGCGTCCCATAGGTCCCAGCAGGTGGAATTTTTAGGGCTGTTCTCATGATCTAAGCGGCAGGTATTCCCTTCTGAGAACGAGAGGGCCGGCCTTTGGTAGCACCTCAGTGTGTTTCCTTTCCCATCCATTGTTCCCAATACCAACTTCCAGAGAAACAACGTAAGTGTGTTGGTTTGTTGACTACTGGAGATAGGGAGATGAACAGAGAGCGGGGCAAGATGGACTGGAGTCCTGGCTTCAGGGACCAAAACTGGTTTTCGTAACCAAAGTAAAATGGCGGGTTGAAATCTTGATCCCGGTAATTTGGGGAGAAGGTGCCTTTTGTCGCAAAGAGAGTTGGGCTGGCTAGAGGTGTCCTTTTACCTTCTTATGCTGAGTAAACTTAGACACTGACCACTTCCTTCTTTACTTACGATGAAGCAGACATGGTCCAGCCTGCCTCTGGGTTTTGAAAATCAGTATCTAAAGGTGATATTGTGATAAATCCACTCACCAGAAACATGGTCAGGTGGATATGATGGAGAGCAGTGGAATGATTGCTTAGTGTAAATAGAAGATATTTTCCTGATTTTAATTTGTTTGCAATATAGCATTAATAGCCACAGCGTTCCTCTGAATACCTGTGTCCTGAGAGTTAGCAAAGCACACATTGGGAAATTTAACTGAGGTGTAAGTAGTAACTTCAAATGAAAGTCTACCATCTAAAAATGGAAATGACTACAGAACATTTGCTCCTTCGAAAGGAGTGCTTCTTGAGTGTTAGTGTTCACTGGGGTTACCTGGGGATCTTTTTCTAAAGACGAGTCTGGTTCAGAGGGGCGGGTCCTGAGATGCTGCATTTTGCACAAGCTGCCAGGGCACCATGCTGCTGGGCCCCAGGCCACACTCTGCAGAGCAAGAGTCTAGGGCACAGGGATGAGACGACAGATTTTAAGTGGGAAGATGATTGCTTTCCTCCATCTTTGATTTTTATATTTTGATTTTTTTTCTTGATTTGGAAACTTAACCCATTATTTTCAACCATGTCAATTGAACTAAAGTGTTGTTGTTTTTCCTCTGCCAATATTCAGATCCTTTTCAACGTACAAAAACTTTCTCTTGAATAGCAAACTTTCTCTTTCTCTTTAAAGATAGACATTCTTTTTTTAGAGCAGTTTTAGACTCACGGCAGAACTGAGGTGAAGATGGCCCATATGCTTCCTCCCCCATAGATGCACAGCCTCCTTCATAGATGCACAGCCTCCCCCATTATCAATGTCCCCCACCAGAGTGGTACATTTTGTACAATTGATGAGCCTCCATTGACACACCATTATCACCCAAAGTCCATAATTGACATTATGGCTCACTCTTGGTGTTGTATATTCTATGGGTTTGGACAAACGTACGACATCTATCCACCATTATAGTATCGTGCAAGGGAGTTTCACTGCCCTCAATGAGTATTAGAGTCTCTCTAATCCCCAGAAAGTTTCTGCAGATACACAGACTTTTCCTTTGGGGCTTTGTTGACAACGCACTTGTGTGTTTAGTGTGGGAGAATAGGTAGTCCCGAAGGCTGAGTGACACGGAATCTTTCCCTTCACCCCTCTGGCTTCAGAGCTCCGGGGGCAGTGTGCACTGGTGGAGGTTGTCACCGAGGGAGGGCCGCGTGTGCAGTGCTGAGCTGGCCCCCAAACTCCTGCTCCAGCCCTCCAGATCCGATGGCCTTTGTCAGTAAGAAAGGAGCAGAATCACTAAGTACAGAAACAATACACACATTTGATGCAGAGATGCTTTTGTTCCCAGTACTGCCCGCCAACTTGCTGTCTGCTCCAGGAAATCCTTTTGTATTTCCGCTGCCTCGTGGACTTTATCTGCCCTGAGCACTCTCAAATTTCACAGTGTCCTGGAAGATGAATTTGTTCTCAAAAGTGAGCATCTGAAAAGTATTTTCTCTCTAGTTTGTCTAAGATCTAAGGAATTATTGTAAGTAGCATGTACCTATTAATCATTGCTTAGCAGGTAAATTCTCTCACTCATTAGAGTTCACATGCTGGATGTAGTTTCTTGAAATCAGATCATTTATTTTGGTCTAAGTCACCGAGGATCAAAGGTCATAAGGAATCCAAAAGCCATTCGTCAGGGTTCTTTTCTGGACCCCTTAGATGTCATTGTGCGAGTCACCCATGGCAGCCCGGGCCTGGCCCGCTGGCAGGGAGCTGGCAGGGTGCCTACTTTATTTCCAGTTTGCATAGATAAAAAGCAGAGCAGCTCCTCTCGGAATCACTATAAAAATAAGCTTACATAAAATCTCTGTTTGAAATACAGTACGTGTGTGCCCCGCCATGCTCTCTCTTATGGAAGCCATGGGACCCAGAAATCAAAATTAGGAAGAGAGGCAAACATCTGAAGGCATTGCGGAGGATTCTTTGTTTTGGTGCAGGCATTTATAATTCATTGTGAATCGAGCGAAGACCAGATTTTCGCAAAGAATTGTAACAACAAACCAAGTGTTTAATTTCCTAATGTAAAATAAAAATAAAGGCATTGCTTTAACCGTTGGCAGAAATACGTATCGCCACCCCCTCCTGATAATACGGAAGTACACCGGGCAGTAATGAGTTTATGTGGATCAGGAGCCGTGGGTAAGAGATGTATGTAGTCAAGTCAATTTATTTACTCCCCGCATTGAGCCCTGTGGGTCTCAGGCCCACACCTTGCAGTGAAAACATCATCAATTACCCAGACGACAGGCGCGCTGGACTCACTCCCTAAAAGTGTTCGGATTGGACCAGCAGCCCTGAGCACTCTGCAACATCCATCACTTCAGAGTTCAAGAGAGTGATTGAGTCCATGGTGGGGTGGATTTCCACGGTAAAAAGGACGAAGACACATGCGATGAAATAGCATATATTTCAATTTTCAAAAAGCAGGCTGTAAGCACACTTTGAATTTTCAAAAATCAGGCTATCATCCCCTTTGATTTTCAAAGCTTATTAGTTATGAAGGAATTAGTTTGCCTGTGGCCCTACAATTAATAATTGTCCCCGCATTGGACAGATGGAACGTTTCGCAGAAGGAGGTGGGATGGGAAAGGCTGAAGATCTTAGCGTCTTAATGAAGTAGAGGCTAGGGGAGAAAATTCAGGGCCTTCGTTTTTGACCCATAGGGCCTCACCACTTCTGCACCTCGACACGTACAGGGATGGGTTGCTACTGCTCTGGGAGCTAGCTGTCTTGCATGCACCGTGGGTGAAATCTGATGAGAACTGCGGCGGAAGTCCACAGGACCTCATCAGAGCCACACCTTTCCCACACTTACTCCAAAGTGCTCACAACTGCTCTATGGCACCACCAGGGCTGTGGAGTCCCTGCGTGGGGGCCATGCTGTGCTTAGAGCTCGCTGTGGCTCTGCCCCCTGCATTGCAGCAAGAGCGAGGGGATTATACCAGCAGCAAGATGAAGCAGGGCCCTTATCTAGGAAAACCTTAAGTTGTTTGGCTTGTGGAGAGGTGGCTGGAATGGTTTCCATGATGTGATGGCCTAATCCCACCACACAGCAGGACAAAGCAGCTTTCAAAGACTTGCTTGTTATGTTTCCCCACCGTAAATGGTGGCTAAACTTTAGGCTACATCTATCCTTATCTTTGAATGACAATGTACATTGGGCCATTAAAGGTTTTTGAGCTTCTACTATGTGCAAGGAACCATGCACATCTCAGAGCTTTAACTGGTGGTGCAGTTGGTAGAAAGAACTAGAGTGAGGAGAACAGGTAGGAGACACTTAGAACAGTTCAGGTAGGAAGGCTGTGGCTGTGAGAGTGCCAAGGAACAAATGGGTGGGAGATATTTGGGAGGTAAACCTGGCACTTCATACATAGGAATACTTAATGCTGACACACTGTGTGTGTGTGTGTCACATTATGCTGAGAGCAAGTGATGTGCCAAGGTGGGCCTGAGAGCTGTCTGTCCTTGATGCAACATACGTAGAGAATTTAGAAGTAATATCAAATCACAAAAAGTGTGTCTATTTATTATTATTCCCATGTACCTGCAATTCTAAATAATGTCAGTGAATGAAATACTCCTCCCTGCTGGGGCAGACTGCTCCCACGCCGGCCCCACTTTGGTAGGCCTCTGCTAAGCACTTTCTTGCTTTATCTCATTGAATTCCCACCATGACCCTCTAAGGCAGTGGTTCTCAACCTTCCTAATGCCGCGACCCTTTAATACAGTTCTTCATGTTGTGGTGACCCCCAACCATAAAATTATTTTCGCTGCTACTTCATAACTGTAATGTTGCTACTGTTATGAATCGTAATGTAGATATCTGATATGCAGGATGTATTTAGGCGACCCCTGTGAAAAGGTCATTTGACTCCCAAAGGGGTCTCGACCCACAGGTTGCGAACTGCTGCTCTAAGGGGTCTCAGCTCTTTTACTGATGAGAAAGCCAAGTCTCACACAGAGATTAAACGACTTGCCTGAGGGAACACAGTAAGAAGCAGGGGCTGGATTTGAACTCAAGTCCATCTGATTCAGATGCCATTTCCATAACCACTCAGGACTGGACATTTGGCAAAGAAGTTCGTCAGAGGTCACTTCCCTGTTTCATGTCAGGCTGTTGGTGAGCAATGGTGTCCGCAGTCTCTTTCTCAGAGACGGAAAGTCAGAAGGAGGAACTGGTCTGGGGAAAGGTGAAGAGTTCAGTTTGGGATATGGTGTGGTTCTGGGGCTGGTGGGACATACACGTGAGTTATGTGGCCAATAGTTAGAACTGTATTACTAGAGTGAACGCATGAGGCTTTGGTGTTACCTCCACTGAAGCTAGGGATGTATGTATATGGAGGCGTGGACCCAGAGGGTCCTGAAAGAGAAAAGAAGGAGGTCAAATATAGAATTGGGCAATGCTTATTTCCCCCCTATTTTTAAAGGATGTCTGGAGGGCGGGGTGGAGGGGGAGGGAGGGGAGGGCTAGAGAATGAGACTGAGTAGCAGGCAGGAGTTCTGTCAAATGTGGAGGTGGACTGAATTGATCTCTGGGGTCCCTACCAGCCCCAACTATTTAATATCCTAAGATAAAGAAGGAAGATAAGAAAGTGAAAAAGGGCATCCCCAAACATAATCCATCATGGTCCTGAAACTGGTTCCCCTTCCTGTCACCTTCATCCCAGTTAATGGCATCCCCCTGGACCTAGAAGCTCTGACCAGGAGCCTAGGAGTCATCCCTGAAAGTCCCCTCTCCTTCCCCTTTCACAGCTAGTCGCTCACTCCCTGAGCCCCAATGGTTCTCCCTTCTAAACAGGTCTCCATTCTCTTATGCCATTCCAGCCCCACTCCCACTGCCTAGACTCCTGCTTGCTTGTCACCCTAACCAGCCTCCCTGCCTCTAGTATTGATCCCTTATGTACACTCATTTCGCCATTAGAGTGATTTTCCTAAAACAAAACTTGGCCAAGTCTCCGCCCTACTTAAAATCCTGTGATATCTCCCTATTGCCCTCAGGATGTCATCCTTGGCGTGCCATTCAAGGACGCTTTGACACTGGCCCACTGAGAGCCCAGGCTCTTCTGTTGCCTTTTCCATACATACTCCCTATACCAGGCTGCAGTCAAGCCTGAAGGCTTACGTCCCCGTAGGTGCTGAATGATCCTGTACTCTTTGCAGCTGCACATGCTGTTCCCTTATCTGGAATGCATCACCTCCATGACCCCTTCTCCACTTCACACTTTCTTCTGTATCCTTCACATCTTATCTCATCTGTCACTGCTTGGGAAAGCCATTCCTGGTCCTCCCCAGGAAAGAGGAAATGGCCCTGCTGCTACAACCATGGCACCTGAGGGTCATCTGATACAGAGCACTTATCATGGTTACTCTATTTAGGAGCTGCCTCCCCATCAGGTCAGGATTTAGTCTCTCATCTCCAGGTCTTCAGAGGCATATCATAGATGCTTGATGATATCTACTGACCCGATCAATGAGCAAAGTTTCAAAATAGTGGTGGCCAAACCCTGAGAGTTTTATGAAGGAGAGGGACTAAGAGAGGGCCTGCCACGGGGATGGGAAAATCATCTCTGACCTTTCAAGGAACTGTTTGAGGCCTTTGAACGAGAAGGAAGTTGTATTCTGAGGCATTCGGGTGATGCTGCAATGCGACAGCAAGGCTAGACCCTTTTGCAGTTGCTTGAGGAAATATATTAAAGGATATAATTAGGGCAGGAGCTTGAGGAAGTGGTAATAAGAAGGGAAGGCTTTTCTTTCCTTTTTTGATTTTTAGGAGAAGGGAAATTTGAACATGTTTACACATAGAATTGAATTCAGCCACCTTTCATGGTCTTGCTTGTCCCATGCAAGCTGTTAATACACAGCCTAATTGGTTACTTAGGCAACAGAGAAGGGACCTTTGACAATAAACACAGAAGGGGACGCATTAATAGAGCAAGGATCAAGGACAAGTAGGCAGTGGAGGGGTTGAGTAGGGAGTGACGGGATGGCCGCTCAGAGTAAGAGTTTAGCAATAAGTATGAACCAGGAGAAGATGAAGGTAGAGAGATTTAGAAATAGAGAAGAGGGGAGTCTTAGGTGCCATTCTCCCAGATATTTTAGCAGACCAGGAGGTAAAGGCAACCGCTGAGTGTCCAAGAAGTAGGATTGGGAGCTGGAGGAGAATGGAAGTCAATTGGAAAAAATCGTTGTTGGGAACTCAGTAGGCAGAGCATAGCACGCGTACATGCAACCACACACACCAAAAAGAAAAGAAAAAGAAAAAAAGGTAAAAGGACTTTCACAGTACAGTTGAAAAGACATGTAGAAATAGTTTTAGGCACCGCACCGCACTGTGACCAAGGACAGGCTAGACTTTTAATAGGTATATTTCATAATCAACCTCCTTTTCACATGTTAAAATTATGACAAAAATAATGAATTTTTAATGTTTTTCCACAAGAGAAATAATTGCATTTTCTATTCCTGAAAAACTAGCATCATGGGTAAAATTCCTGGAGCCCCATCTGGGCCTCTGAAGTTTGTACTATCATGTAGGTTGGTGAACTTGAGATTGCATTCACGTTTTTATCTCGGTTACGGAGGAAGTTATCGTGCAATTACTGTACATTATCTTTCAGTGCTGGTTGGAGGAGAAGTTGGCAAACTTGTTATTGATAACCTTTAAATGTGAGTTCAATGAAAACCATGCAAATGCAGCTGTCTGCTAAGATGAAATTTTTTTTCACCATGATATATATGGGAAAGGGGGGATTTTTAATTTAACCTCAACAAATCAGCACAGTATTTTTAAATATTTGAGCAACTGTAAAGGTTAACAAGCAAAATGATCTCAGGTAGGTATGCTTCTCAAATCATCCCCTGCCAGAGGCCTCGTTTTTAACGATGGGAAGGAGGGCTGGCTGGCTGAGCAGATTCCTTTAGATCCTCGAGCTGAAGTTGAATTGATCATGACACTGCTCCAGAGAGTCTACTCTTGTCATTTGGGTTTGATGGTGAATGATATACATCTGGCTTCGCGAAGTAAAAACGCACCCGCACACATAATGAACAGCTCATTGTCATACATAAAGAATGGTTGACTCAGTGTGATGGGCAAGTCACAGAGGACTCATTTGAAGTCTCTCTAACTATCAAGGACTATTGACATAGATACATGCTGAAAGGAAGATAGATAGATGATAGATAGGTAGGTAGATAGATAGATAGATAGATAGATATATTGATAGATGATAAATAGATGGTTCTTTGGTCTTTCAAATATGTTTTAGGAAAAGAACTAAAAATAAGCCTCCTGTTTAGTACTGCCAGGCAATGGCACGACAGTGTTGGAAAGCCAGCCCAGTCGCTGGTTGATTGGGGCCATCTTTGCCCTTGTCTTTGGGCTTACCAGAGTGCCCTGTGAGCAATCACACAATGCATAAAGGCGCAGGTCATTTCCAGGACAGATAATTGAACATTAATACTCACTGACACTGTCGAAGGAATGATATGTCAACCTGACAGGGCCTGTGTGCTTACATCTGCTGATTGGCTGCGGACGGAGGCTGTGTGTCAGGACCAGACCCCAGGCCTGACTGTGGCAGGGCCAAGGATGACGCAGTCATTAATCACGAGCTGCCATTGTGGGCCAAGGCAGTGCCTGTGAAATCACTCCACATCCTGTGTGTGGCTGGCACGGTGCATCTGTTGTGTTCTAGAGTTTCGAGGTATGGCTCTCATTTAAAAACAAAACAAAACACCACTTCAGACTTTTGGTTTGTGCCATCTCACTAGAATTTTTACTAGTAGTGGGCCAAATGTCTCTCTCTCTCACCCTCTCTCTCTCCTGTCCTTCCTTCCTTCCTTCCTTCCTCCCTCCTTCCCTCCCTCCTTCCCTCCCTCCCTCCTTCCCTCCTTCCCTCCTTCCCTCCCTTCCTTCCTGAAACTAGCTATACATTCTGAATAAATGGGGGTGTTTTAGTGGCTGACAGGTAGGTCTTTAGGAGGTGTCTTTTGTTCCTATGGAAATTGATTTTGATGAGTTTCTGGTTTCCTGAGTCACCATAGCTCTCTTCTATAATAATAAAAACATAATATGCTAATTAGGCTGGACGTCCTTCCTGATGACCTTCCGGACAAAAGCTGGGGCTGCAAGAGAAACCTGAGTCAAGGGTGCCAGAGGGGAGCCGGTGCCAGCAGCCGGGGGAAGGAAGGCCTATCCTTGCACAAATTTCGTGCACCAGGCTTCTAGTGTAGTATAATATAATAGAGAAATCAAACAAGAATTAAAGTGAAGTTACTTGCTAATGCTTTATTTATTTTTGATTTTCAAAAAATACTAAACCCTGTAGGCAGATTTCTGAACAGTGGAAAAAGAGGTGTATGCGATTATTTTCTTATCCCTGAAATCACATGAGCAGCACTTCCCTGCCTCATTTATAATAAATCTTTAGTGAGTTAATCCCATTGCTCCAGTAATTCCACAGTAAACACTTTACTGAACATGCATCCATTCAGAGAAAAGAATCATGGAACAATCAGGAGACCCCTGACACCCCAATCATGCCTTCTTAAAATGGGGGTACGCTGGTAGAGTTTCTCAGAGTAGGTTTCCAGTGCACATAGAATGTTATCAGATAGGGCTCCAGAGAGCAGCCATTATCACATATTGGTGATAACACCACAGATTGTTTAAATCCCAGTTGCATTGGAGCCATGGAAAAAAAAAAAAAGCTTTCATCTGTAAAATCTAGTTTCCCTTTGTTATTAAAATAAATGAAGCCATTAAACAAAATAGATGCATTTAATAGTTCAGTCCATCATTTGGCATCATCAAAATGATGCAATTTTGCATTTTTTAAATTCAGTGCTGCCATCTTAGAAGGTTTGATGTGTGGTGCTGATATAAATGTGTTGGAGTTTCTGGAACTTTATGCCCCATTACATATATTTTTCCTTTTTAGTTTGCTGCTTTCTATGTTTATCTGGACCTCCTTAAACAAAAAGTAAAATTCTGGCTAAGAAGGCTTAAAAAAAAAAAATCTTGCGACCAAATGAATTAATTGCAACTATTGATGCAATTGTGAGTGTGCTGGAATTGAAATAATTTCCAAATACTTTATTTCCAAAGGTTTGTTTTTAATTACAGTGGCATTTGGTTGGCATGCAAGGGTGAGTTCTCACTCTTCATCTATGCGAGCTGGAGCCCAGGCCAAAAGATTCTCTGCTCCCTTCTCTCGAGAGCACACTTTTGTGCCAAATGTGCCACTCATTCCCTGCCAAGGAAGGTGGGCGAATTGCCACTTCTGACTCCCAGCCACCAAAAGACAAAGGCTCTCAACATCCCCTCGTCCTGTGAGCCAGAATGGGCCTCACACCTTGAGGGTTCCGGATTATTGATTTTTCCTCCCGGGAGACTTTATAATTTGAAATATTTTCTCAGTGCCTCTGTCGGTCCCCTAGGGTGCTTTAGGCACTTACGGGAGTGTGTGAACCCTTGAAGGCCACTGGAGGGTCATTGAAGTGTCCTTACTCATCCGCCTGCATCGCGACTGTCAGTCTTGTCTCCTATATCTGGCTTTTTCAGTGTTTTCTTTTTTACACTCTTTTCGTAAGAACATGGTAATTATTTACTTACTTCTGTGTAGCTCAGATAAATTCAAGAGGGCCGTAGCTGTGTGTGAAACATCTGATAGGGAAAACACTCTCCTTTCCTTTTAGCGGGACCCGCTCTGTGATTTGTGAACGAGCACATTCTCTAAATAAACTGTGCAAATTGAAAATGTGCACTTTCTTGCCTAGCCGGTGTGGCTGAGTGGTTGAGTCTCTACCCATGGACTGAGAGGTTGCAGGTTCGATTCCCAGTTAGGGCACATGCCCGGGTTGCAGGCTTAATTCCCAGTAGGGGGCTTGCAGGAGGCAGCCAATCCATGTTTCTCTCTCATTGATGTTTCTATCTCTCTATCCCTCTCTCTAAAATTGATAAAACATATTTTTTTTTAAAAAAAAAAAGAAAATGTGAGGGATCTTTAAAAAATGTATTTCAAGATGGTAACAACAGCATGTTAAACCAGGCCTAGGGCCTTTTTTGGGGGGGGGCCCTGTGTGCTCCATGTAACTGCCTTTGAAACTGGCCCCGCCTTTAGGTATTCTGAAGGTGTGTCCAAATAAAGAGAAAACATTAAACCTTAGGGGAAAAGTCTAACTTAGCACTAGAAAAAAATACAAGAAATACCTAGTCTGACATGATTCTTCCCTACAAATTTATATGTATATATATATTTCTTTACATAGGTTAACCCAGCATTGAGAGTCATCTCAGATTCAATGACTCTTTGCTAAGCACTGGATAAATGCCAGGTCCTATGCTAAGCAAATGGATGATGTGGTCTCATTTGACTACCATTAGAGTTGACACCCTCATTTTCCTGATGAGGAAGCTGAAAGTCAAGAGGCCTGAGATGCTTCCATGAAGTCACACAGTTCGTGTGGGTCCCTGGGCTTCAGGCACTGAGGAAATTGGTGCACCTAACTCACCTTTTAAAAGCAGTAAATCTTAAACTGTTTTCCTCTGAGTTGTCGTTTGTCAATGTGTAACCCCAGCCCTGAAGCAAAAATGGACTTATGACCACACTCCTGGCCTACACAGGTGGTGTCTTCCCCACTAGCGGTTCTCAGCCTGTGGGTCACGAAGAATGAAAATACATCCTGCATATCAGATATTTACATGACAATTCATAACAGTAGCAAAATTACAGTTATGAAGTAGCAATGAAAATAATTTTATGGCTGGGGGTCACCACAACATGAGGAGCTGTATTAAAGGGTCGCGGCATTAGGAAGGTTGAGAACCACTGCATAGACCATAGTTCTCCTAGGAAGTGTCTTAGGGAGGGGAAATCAGGCCCCTTGTATATGCAATTCGCAATCTTATGCCACACATGACATGGCACAGAAAGACACATGACATAAAACAAAAACTAAATCGGTTTCAAAGAGGAACGAACTATCCAGTCATGGGTGAGGATATTTCTTTTCCAAAGGCCCGGTTAGAAGGGGCAAATGCATTATGTAAGACTTTAGCATTGCCGATGAAATCGCTTAAATTTCCTTAGAAATGATGACCACGGACTGGAAAGGTGCTCTGCTTTGGCTCTAGCTGGAGTTCTTTGCTTTGCCCTGGGTGTAGAGCAATGCGCATTTACACATTGAAACGGAGGCCGGGTCCCCCAACTCACAGTAGGCTTCTGACAGATGTGCCTGCAGCTTTCATTTGATCATTAACAAGATAGACTTTGAGCTCCAGTAGCATGGGAAGGGTAGGAGCTCAAGATGCGGGAGGCCTGGACTCCAGGCCTAAGAGCCACAACTCGGTGGCCACAGAGCCTGCCATGTGTCTACTCTTGAGTTTTGTTTGCTCTCCTCTAGGATGGAGACAAAATTACCTGCCCTCCCAACCTCACCAAGTCATTGTAAGGCTCCCATTTGGTAAGATGTCATAGAAGTTCTTTGAAAATGTAAAATACAAATAGTAGGGAAATAAGGGATCATCCAAATTAAAAAACAAACAAACAAACAAACAAAAAACACACACACTGGCCTTCCAGTTCACTTCGATTGAGTCCCTTTATTTCTGCCAGTTTTATCTTGAAATCTTGCCGGTGGCAGGTGTTGCTCTTCCTCCCACTTGTCAAGGTGTTACATGAACATCTGTGAGATCAGGGGGAACCCCACAGAAATAAGGCCACAGTGGTGCTAGCATGTCCCTGTCCACTTACATTGGACAACTGAGAGAGCGTAATTCGGGAAACAAACCCTGGGGGTGTTCCAAATTTGACTAAGACTGTTCCTTCTTCCATAATCCACTCTGGAGACAGACAGCGAATTCACATCAATAAATACTTTGGGGACTTAAAAATGGTTTGCTTAAGAAGGTTCATAAAGATAAAGGTAATCTTATTACTAAAACCATTTAAAGTTTTTAGGTTCTTTTTTTTTTCCTCAAGGGGAAATTCTCTCCAGTTTGATTGCAAGATAAAGGTTTTGTTGTTAACCAAGGTAAAATATAGAGCTGAATAATCTCTTAAAAATTGAAGTGTATGTTACAGAGAATAGAGATAATTAAATAGCTTAGACTACAATGGGGAGAGGGAAAAGAGTTTTCATGAAAATTAGCTTAGTAAAGGTAAATTGCATTTGAATCTTAACTTCAAATCTGGGTGCTCTGCTATTTGGCATATGTTGAATTGATAATGCCTGTGTGTTAAAGAATTCTGATTGTTTCTTTTGCCTCTCTCACAGCTTATAAAAATGCAAGCAGACCCACCTAATGAATATTAATAGGAATGATGTCTAGATAACTCATAAACCCCCTGGATCTGTGGACTTTGGATGGAGTAGTCAGAGAGGATTTCTGTGGCTTTATTTAATGCCAAATTTACATACTTTTAAAGAATAAACATCATCTTAATATTTTAATGTCAATATTCCAAAGTGGAGAGTTTAGGGAAGTAAAAAAGCTTAATTTCCCTTCCCTGAACGTTATATTCACCAAGGTCTGCATTTGAAGAGACAGGAAACTGTTAGCTAAAAAAGAAATTAACTTAATCCCCCTTCATTAAGTTCCAGTCTTTTTTTTGTTACTTAGAGACAAGTAATAATTACACCCGCAGCAATGCAAAGCGTGTTTTACACTTTTGTTATACAAAAGAACTGCAGTTGTTAAGGTGACAGCAAAAGAAAACGAGAACATCGATAAATACTGATATATTTTGTTCCGAAATCTTCTCTGATTCTTGAAAGTACATTTCACTCAGGTGTCTGAGTGGCATTTTAATTCATTAACAGCAAAAAACAAATCAACACACATGATTTTAGAAAATGTCAATCAACTAGCTACACAATATTTTCCTAGCTAAGGTTATAAACACAGCAGCCAAGTGGGTGGAAGAGATCTCGAACAAATCTACATCCCAGTCTTTTTTAAAATACATAAAAGGTGGCCTATTGTTTCCAAGTTGTTTTTTGCATGGAACTGTTAGCAAGTACATAGTAAATCTCAGACGTGTATATTATTGAAAGCACATGCATTCTCTCTCTCTCTCTCTCTTTCTGGCATTGTGAAACGACTTCTTTAAGTTTTAGTTTTACAAAGGGGGGAAATCATTAAAATGTAGTTTGTACCATTACCGTCCATTATTTGTCATCTTTATGGCCGTCCTATAGTTTCCATTGCACCTTTAATGGTAAGCTTGGTCAGGGGAGGTGAGCGGGCTGTGCACACACTTGGCTGCGGGTGCTGCTGACACTGTCTGCTCGCTGGGCTTCCATCCACGTCCCTGTAGATTTTAATGTCCCCACAGACTGCTGGCAGCCTGCTTCCAGCTGTGGCAGGCATGATGCAGTGAATTGCTTTTGAATGTTCTTTACTCAAATAGGCAGTAATTACAAGCTTAAAGAGGTTTAGTGGTCCAGTAAACTACATAATCACCCCTGAATTAGCCCGGGCTCATCAGTTGCAGTCCAGCAAGCTCGAGTCTGCTGTTTGTATGCAGCCTTGATCACATAGCAACCTGATCAGCAGGTGTGGAACAGCCAGAGTCCCCCATAAACACAACTGTCTACTGGGGACAATGATCTCTAATGAGATGAGGCTACACCATCACTGTAATTTAAGTGGGAAAATTAGCACTAGAGAATGAGTACCAGTTCCAGGGGTCTTTAGTCATATCGGGAGCAGCAGGAATTCATTCTCTCTCTCTCTCTCTCTCTCTCTCTCTCTCTCTCTCTCTCTCTCTCTCTCTCCCTTTCTCTCTCTCTCTCTCTCCCCCTCCCTCCCTCCCTCTCTCCCTGTTTGTAGGTTTCTGTCTCAAAAGAAAACCTTCTCACTGAGTGTACTGTTTTTGCTTCTAGCTTACAGATACTTGATTCTTTATACAGGGATTTTTTTTTCCTGAATATTTAATGCTGGACAGGGCATGTGTACTAGTAAAGGCAGTAATGATGACTGTCGACAGACTCATTCCAGAATGGTATTGTTGTATTTCATCTTCCTTGTTTTTTCTTTTAACGGCCTCAAAACCTTTTCACTTTGATTTTTAAAGTGGAAAAGTGTTCTCCGGGCTGGGGCTAGTCGCCTTTTAGCTGGCATGCTCTCTGAAATAGTAGACATGAGCTGTAGGCACTTTGGAAAAGATCCTTATTTTATTGGAGTTTATTGTATAAATCAGTCATGAACTTTCTTTTCAGAAAAGTGGTCCAGTATGGTGTGCTGCTGTTTTGTTTTATTTGTTAAAGTGAAGTTCTTTGGGGAAGAGCTTGTATGTCAGTCAAAACAGTCTCCTTTATTCTTTCTTCAGTCTTGTGCTGGGTCCCGTAAGATGGAGAACCTGAATTTTATTACCTTGCAGCTGGAAAGTGAAGGGAACTTTTGCAACAAATAACCCAATAACAACATAGAGTTGATTATGGAGAAACTTTGGGGGGAATTATACCTGCTGAGGAAGACAAATAATGACAGTAATTAAGAGCATCAGGGGCTACGGAACTTCTTAGAGTCAACTCCCAGCTCCATCCTACTTGCAAGTAACTTAGACTCTGTGCCTCAGTTTCCTCATCTGTAACTTAAAGGTAAATACACTCACCTCAAAGAACTGATGTAAGGATTAAATGAGCGAATAAATACTGAGAGCACTGCCTGGCACAGGGTAGGCATTCTATACATGGCAGTTAAATAAAGTAAATGCAGTCTGAACTGTTTGGGGATTTGTAGAAGTGAGTGAGAAAGTTGAACAGTTGTTGAAACGGTGCTGCTAGTTTTCTGATGTATATCTAAAGTCATCTATTTATAAATGCTAGTTGAGGCATTTGGGGTATCTCTAACTTCAATAGCACTCGTTCATTCAGACAACAAATGTTTATTGGGCACAGGACTGGGCCAGTTGCATTTGTGAATAGCATTTGTGCACTTTTATTAGTATTTCACTAAAATGAAATGGTTCCAGTTGTAATTTAACTCATCTTTGACTAAGAGCCACATAGAAATGAAAGTAATTGGCAAGAAAACCCCACAACAATTTATTTCAAAGCAGACATTTTAAGGCAAATTGTAGTGTAGTTGGATGGAATAGCAGGTATTTGATTCTGTGAACCTTCAAGAGAGTTCTTGTATATAACCTCCATCATTGCTGCGTTTTTAAGCAATGCTATAAACAGTAATAAAGTGATGGGTGTATTAGTTCTCACTGAGTTTTGTATCTTGTGGCAAAATCTACTACTGCTTCCATTAACAGAGCTGAGTTGTAGAAATAAAAGACGTGCACACACATTGAGGTAATAGCTTCTTCATAAAGTGAGTAGTAACCATCAGAGATATTCATAATTAACTCATCAAGAATGAATGGGATTGCCCATCATTTAGAAGACAAAATAGTTTGCAAGTGAGTTTTTCCAACTGGTATCTTACCACCAAGTATCAAATCCCAGCTCCACGACTTACCAGCTGTATGAACTTCAGAAAGTTATTTGTCCTTTCTGTGCCCCAGTTTCCTTATCTGTAAAATGGGCATAATAGTTGTGTCTGCCTCCTAAAGTTTCTGTGAAGATTAAATGAGTTAACACATGTGAAGTATTTGGGAAAATGCCTGGTAGCTCTCCCTTATTTCTTAATACATGTCACCATTATGACTTCTACCACTCCTGCTAATATTACTAAGCTGTAATTAATAAAATCCCATTGGATGGATACTGGCGGGATAATTTGAGGTGAGATTCTGGTAAACCACCTTCCACCCCTCAGCTCCATCCCTGCCCTTTGATGTTTGCCCCCCAAGGTGATGGGTGGGATCCGCAACTTTCTCCTGGATCCAGGCTGTTAGAATTGCAGAGAAACACCCAGTCCCTGCTCTCTACAATTCATAACTTTGTTTATTCATGCTCCATTGTCCTATATTTTGGTTTTAAAATGTTTAACTTATAAAAGGGAATGGAAAAATGGGAAAGAAACATCAGTGAGAGTGTAGCCACGTGAAGAGACGCAGGGGAGGGCAGACCTGGCCCCCTACCTAAGGAGCTGTGAGCCCCTGGGCGTGTTTTCTCACTGAGCCAAGCCTCAGCTTCCTCATCTGTGAAATGGAACCAAGTCTAGTCACCAAGAGCACATCAGATAATACATGTAATGCGTTTGTCCTATTGACAAGCAGGAAGAGTTCAAATGAGCTATTTTTTCAAATGATTCAAAGAAGCTTGAGTTTTCTCCTCCAGTCCCACCCCCAACGCCCGACTCCTCCCATCTGTTTTTCTTATTGGTCTTTTTGTGTTTCCTTTTATAGCCATGGTCTTCCACTAAGAGAATTAATATTCAAAGAGTTCATTAATAATCATAACTGTTCAAAATGATTTTAGCACTCTTCATGAATTTTAATACCTTTAGGAGGAGGATATAAGTAATTGCTAATTTAGAGTCAAAATTTTATGTCTTCAATGCATATACTTAAAAATATTCCTATAACATAGATATGGCTAATAAAGAATAGATCGAAAACATTGTTATTATTTTAGAATTGCAAGAAACTTTGAAAGAAGTTCCCAATACAAAGGACCATGAAATCCTTTAATATAAACATTTGTCTTTTTTTTAATTTAGTGTTTTTATTTTGTATATAATTGATATTTACAAGAAATTAGAGGATCAAATAGGTAAGACAGGCAAGGCACTGTAGTATTTGCCTCTTAAATTGTCTGTGAAACAATGTTTTCACTGCTGTGCATTATAAAGATAGTCTCATTCCTGCAAAAGTAAAGATCGCTAGGAAATATTACCCATTGTCCCATGTTTCCTTCCACACTGATGTCACTTTCACTCAATAAGACCAAGTTTAGAGATTCTCCCTTGACTTCCCTACCTGCCCACCTCCACTAGCAACTTCTTAAACCACTGCTGGATACGCAGGAAATCAGAGAGATTGTCTGGAAAGTGGTTTGACTGGGCTTCAGAAAAAGCAAGTGCTGAGTGCTCAATGGGGCGCATTTGAGTCTGAGCAGCTAGGCAATCTGGGAGCGTTGGTGGAGGTTGAAGAAAGCAGGTGGGAATCCTGTGACTTCCTTCATGGTGCTCCAGACACGTTTGGCTTCTTAGCCAGTGCCACCCCACAGTTCTTTGGCTGCCAGCGTGTGAGATGCAGGACTCCACTGCTATGCATTCAGGCTGTGTTCTCCGACTGCACAGCGCACTGCTTTTGTAATGCAAATGGGAGGCACAAAGTGTCTCTTTGATAATGTGCAGTCAGAAGACAAAAAAGCATTCACCGAAACAGTAAAACTAATTCATAAAGCTGGAAGACAATAGGGAAACATTATGGATTTTTTTAAAAGGAAAAAGTATCCTAGATCAATGTGATTGCCACAGTGTAAGCTATTCATAGTCAATGTGTAGAGGGGAACATGGCCGAAAGTTTGTTTAAAGTGGGAGAAGTTTTTGTAGGCAAAAAAAAAAAAAAAAAAAAAAAAAATTTATGTTAAAACAAATATAAATATATTTGGTTAGCAAGTTTCTGTTTATGGTCTTCGAGGTCACATACATAGCTAGCTGGTTGTTTTCATTTAGATCCGCAATATTCCCCAGTGACAAAAACTCAGGAGAAGTTTTAAAAGAGCACAGAGAGCTAATGGTTAAAAGCCATATGGTGGATTTTTTTTTCTTTTTGTGTCTTAAAGGGAGTATCTCTCCATCACATACCGGAGTTTAGCTCAAGGTCAACTTATATTAATGCATTAAACTTAGCTGTGGAGGAGGCAAAAGGCTGGAGGAAAAAGGATAAAAGAAGTTCCGAAATTGTTCCTCCAACATATTCAGCCAAGCAACAGAAAACTGCCTTGATAAGGGTTATATTGGACAGTTGCCATAATTCCTCCTGTTAGATCAGCTCCCCGGGTACCTATTCCTATACCTTTTAAAGTATAGCATGTAACATTTTGCTTGAAAATTGCTTCCACCTCTATTGCTTTGTTATGGCTGTTTTGCAGTATCGGTCTAGAGGCAGTTCCGTGTCACAAGAAATTACTAATCTGAGGCTTGAGAAGGGCCTGCATAGCCTTCCATTATCTCACCAGCGAGCTCTGTACAGGATTATTTTCAAATTTTCTACTGCCATTACACTGCGTGGTTAGGGTGGGCAAGGCAGCGAGGGAGGGAACCTTATTGAAACTTGGTTACCAGGGTAGATAAGATAAAGTTCGTCACTGTTTTGGCATCCACATTTGCAGTCAAGGGTGGAACCTTTGATGAAAGGGGTACATTTGGTCAAGGATACTGTTAAGATATAAGGCTGGACATTTTTCATCTGTGTGTACTGAAGAGTTTCCCTTTTCCCACTGACGCTCATCCCAAAGAGTCTGCTTGATGGTTCAAATAAATTCGTCTTCTTCCAGCGTAGTATAAACTTGTAAATACCAGACAACTAACATCAGAATCGCCCCTCCCCGATCCCAACCGCAAGAAATAAAACTGGAATTGTGCAGAGAGAACTTTCTTTAGAAAGTTGTAATTTTCTTTGTCACTTTCTATTCTTTGGGGCTGATACAATGACAGTTCCGACTTAACTTTGACAGGAAGGCATATGTAGATTTTTTTTCTTTCAGACATTCTTGATTCTTACTACACAGGACATACATTCCAGAAATCATTTTACTCTTTGATGGGGTTTCTAAGCCATCACTGCTGTCCTGGAGCATTATTAGACGTCACCATGCAGATCCAGAAACACATGAAGAGTGGCAGACAATTACTGTTTCAGCAAGAGACGGACACTGGACAGAAGTCAGGGTGTTGATTACTGAAACCGAGATGACCATCCTGTGAGTTGTTTCCTTTAGCTGGGGTTCCAGTACCCACAAGCCACTTCTTTTCCCTTGGAGTCCAGCAGCTCTCCTCTCCTCGCGGAGCCAGCCTAATACTTGTGTGCAGGCTTAATGCCGGGAAGGAGGGTCAGCTCTACCCATACATAATCACTGTTTTATGGCTTTCACTCATTCCTGAGGTGTTAATGCAGATCAAATGGGAAACACTCGAGAAAGAACCCTTGCAGCTACCGCACAGCCTAGCTCTCCCGGCTCAATCGTTAATTCTTATTGTAAGATCTAACGGTAATTTCGTTTGCTCTCTTAATGCCTTGCAGTTCTCCCAGTGGCCCTTGCATATCCTTTCTCAAATTCCCATCTTGATCAATTGTTTGCAAATAATTAAGCTTTTAAGAGATAATGGCATGAGGCTAATGTACACAACAAAGGTGAGGCCTCCTGTCCCTGTCTATCGGAATGGTCAAATTTGCTCTGATATCCCCAAGTGATTAGGTTGATTGCTGTATCTGGCAAGTGCCATCCGTCTTTCCTTCACAAGAACCTCCTGATCTCTCTTAAATTAGTGTCCTTGCCATTCAGGTGCAATAATAGCAGAGGTGTTCAGGGGAATGGCAAGGGGTGACCTAGCCTCTTTAGTGACAATGGTTTGGAATGAAATTCCCATTTTCTTCCTAAAATGGCACTTGTCTTTATCTCTTTTGTAAAATGATGTCTACCTTTGCCCATCTTATGGCCTCCCTGGCCCTGGGCGGAATGCACCGGGGCTTTGAATGTTTGTAGAGCAGCCTTGCCTGTGGCATGTTGGTTTTTTGCCTTTTTTTCTTTTTTTTTTTAAAGTCTACAAAGAAATAGCTCTTACTGTCCACAGAAAGCTTAGCTGGTAACGATGCATAAGGTTTAAGATATTTAAACATACTGGATTTCAGTTAAAAAGCCAACTTCTTTGTGAATTTTTGTCTGGCTGTAGATTAGGTACCTGAAGTCATGGCTTTCATGTAATACTAGTAATTATAGATTTTTTTCCCAGGGAATTGGCCTTTGTGGAACCCCCAAGGCCAAGGACTAGGAGGAAGAAAAAACACTATGCAGTTGACCTGCCCCAGACAAGAGTGTAGGAATTTTGTCGATACCCTTTTTCCCCCCGTTAACAATGACCAGATTACTGTGACATTTAATCTTGTCCAGGCTTATTCATTTTTATTAAAAAATATATATCCTGAACAACTGAAAATGGTTTAATGGAGACAGAGTGCTGGGTCTCCATAGCTTGAGGCTGCCTAGCAATTATGCTGCATGAAATTAGACACAGTTTGTTCCAATTACTTAAAATCAGATCACATGAAAAGTGACAGAGGGGAAAAAAGGGTAGAACTTTCTCATTTTATGATATTTAAATTATGAAATCAGAAACTGCAGGATGTGAAAAACAATCTAAATCTGCACTGAAACTTTGAGGGCCATCTGATTGCTCTTTGAAGCTGTAATGATTCAGGTAATTTTAATGATCCAAAGAGAATTTTTCTGACACCACTTGCATAAATAAAATGTGAATTCCATTTGCTTTGTAAGACTAGATCTAAAACTTGCTCAGAAACAGGCATGCAGAAATATTCTTGAAAACACAGCACAAATAAATGGCTGTGACAATTCTCAATTTTCAAAGTAACTAAAGGTAAGTGGCATAAATATTAATTTTTATCCAGTTCTGGTCATACTATTAAGATACAACTAACAATACAGAACAGCGGTACTGCCATCCAGCTATAGTAAAGAGAGACTATTGACATGTTTGTTAATTCTACTGAAAATCACTAAAAGAGATTTTCATAGGAGCCATAAAACTATACGAAAATTACAGAAAATGTTCCAGATTGGAAACCACTTGTGTACATCGGTCTACCACTTTATATGGCAAATACAGTACATTCTCACTTAATGTCATCAGTAGGTTCTTAACCTTTCATCAAAATAAAGCATACCGAAACCAATTTTACTATCGGCTGATGATGTAAACAAGAGTCAAGTTCCCACAGCATCTCATCAACGTTGTAACAAGATGACATTGAGAGAAACGACTTCATCCAGGGACCTGCTTAGTGCCAATAGCTGGATGCTTAGATTTCCATATTTCAAAATCAGGCTTATATTCTGTAAGAATTGCTAGCCTGGGTAACCTTTAACTTTGATGGCTCTTAGATGACAAAATTGAGAATTAGAAAAGTTGTTCCTTGTTCAAAGTCTCAGTGAGTGGCAGCATAACATACAATCTGATAGGGTCATGTGCGCCTAAGTACAATTCTTCCACTAGTGTTGACATGGAACTACTATATACCCACTTTAATTCTATTCATCGGATAAGAGATTCATTTGCTTGCATTGTGTGGCAAGCCTTTATGCTGTGGGAGGTATGTTTTAAACGTTGGCGTCGAGGATTGCTCTTAGCCCAGAAGATTGCTCTTAGCCCAGTATCCAATCATGAGCTTTTTGCCAGGATGATTGGCACTATGTTGAGTAGAAAGATTGTCACATGATCTTAGCCTATTATGAGGCTTATATACTTTTATTTGAAAAGAGTGGGTTGACTCACTTTTAGGAGTGAAGTAAGGAAAGTGGTGTTATGGATCTCAAATTGCATTGTTTATTCCTCTTGTGGGCTTTGAAAAATTTTAATTGTACCTTTTGAGGTTGCATCTGAGTGACTATCCCTTTATTTCACAACTATTTACTGATTTTCTGTTCTGCTAGTCTGGGATTTGAGAATGGTGAACAACCAAGGCACAGGCTTGGGAGTTGCTAAATGAGTGGGTAGAGACACACCAAGGAAACAGGTAGTCAGAACAAGTGTTTGAGGGAGCAGTGCTTGCTGTTCAGTAAGAAGGAAAAGACTGGTGTGAGAGTCATAAGGTGGGCAGGTGGAGAGTGGAGTGGGTAAGGCTTGGCATTTGAGTTGAGACACAAAGGTGACATTGGAGCAGGGACCTGAGTGGTAGGGACAAGCTTGAGTGTTGAAAGGATGGAAAGGAGGGTTGAGGTGGGCTGAGGAAAAGGCCACCCAGGCCGAGAGGTGGGCAGGGCTGGGGAGTGGCGGGCCTAGCAAGTCCTGGTAAGCAGTCTGAAGGCTTGGGGGCAGGGGCCGGGAGTAGAGATCACGTCCCTCTTTCATGGTGCAGCTTAGACCCTGGGAGGGAAACAGGAAATATCGCTGAGTGGTGTGGCTGCTGGTCATCTCTCCCCCTGGTCAGTTTCCTCACCTGTAAAACAGGAGGGACAATCGATTCCATTTATGTCCCCCAAAGGGATATAATGGGGATTAATTACCATCTTGTCTCTAATATACTTGGAGCTCTTTAGAGAAAGGAACTATATTCCATGAAAGCAAAGCCTTATTCTAATTGTGTATTTATTGATTAAGTGACAATCAAAGACAATGCTTATGGGAAAAATTGCTACATCTCTGCCCTCCGCCAACGAATCCCAGGTGTATAGATAGAGAACATATTCAAAGGTGCATATGAGAGCTTTAAAGTGGTCATTAACGAGCCTTCTTAGCATCTAATCAGACATTATTAATGAGATTAAAAGCTATGTTAATTAACATTCAATAGACCAGAATTCAGTTTCCTGTGGCACAGGCAGTTAAATTGAGAGTTAGGGGTGCCCTTTCCCACCCATAAGAGAATAGGCTGTTGACTATCAGAACGGTTTTTATCTCGGGAGAGTTTACTAGAATGCAGTGTTGCAAACTAGGCAATGTCTCCATAGATGCACACCGTGTCCTCAGCTCCTGCCCCAGGCTGTAGGAATGTATATTTCCGATTCAGATATAGTTGATTATTCAGCAAAACGTATTTGTGCCCAAACTCATTTCAGTAGAATTCCAAACATTCTTACAAGAAGGTACGGATTTCGCTTTATTATCTAATCCTGTAATGCTTTTTTATCCTGTTTTATGAGGAGCATAGCTGGGCTTGTTCATAGCATGCAAACTATGCTGGTCTTTGACCTTATATTGGCCTATGTTCAGAATCCCAGCATGTGTTGACATTCAGATAGGGAAACAAACTTTGGTTGAAGTGAGTTTGTTTGTGCTTCTCAGAATAGCTCAGAGGAACCGTGGATTAAAAATGCACCCACTTTAATTTTGATATTTGCATCCAGCAATATGGTATTTGGAGAGAGAGTGTCATGCTGTCAAAGTCCTTAGTTGCTGGAGGCCTTAGCTGAGCAGGTTGGTCCAAAAGGTTCTGCTTTGGGAGTCCATGGTTCTAATAAAAATATTCCATCAAGGCGTGTACACTTGTGTATGGTCCAAAGGGCTTGTCTTGATTTTTATCCTATAAAATATAGTGAAGACCATACTGAACTTTCCATGTTTGCAGCGAATAAACCTGTTAAAGGATAAACTCAGTATCAAGGTTCTGCAAGTATCCTACGGAGCTATTTATACACTTCACTAATCTTTGTAATTGGCTGTCTTTTACTGCCATTAATTAGATGATGTAGTATTCCATTAATAAGAGTGACACACCTCAGCATTTTTACCTTTAATTAGACTTCGCTAGACACTTAGGTTATTGACAAATAGCCTAAATATTGCTTGACGTACACGTCCCCTGTTTAAAGAGCATATCTGTGTACTACTGAATCCCTGGCCCCTGCCGTGGCACCCGGCACGGGATGTGCACGACCTTCTCTGCCCGCAGCACACGCGCACACACCTATCTGTTCTGTTCTCTTCCAGCACCCTTACCCTTCTGAAGAACAGAAAAAGCAGTTGGCACAAGACACGGGACTCACCATCCTTCAAGTGAACAATTGGTAAGTAACTTGGTTTTGTGTTTGCACACAATCTGCTCCCCCCTCTGCGACCTGCAGCTCGGGTTCTGCATGAAGAAGACACACCCAGGTCAGCTGTCTCCCTGGTGGCTTGTCCCATCCCAAAGTGAAAACAAGCTGCGGAGTGAGGCTGAGAGTCTCTGCTAACACGGAAAAGACAGCGATGCACAGCCTCCCCCTCCTTTATTAACCGCCACTTGCTAGGCACCGTCTAAGTCAGTGTAGAGTTCACCTGCACGATGGCTCTGTGAGCGTATCCCTCCCTATGGCTCCCTTCGCCCCCCTTTTCAGGAACATCGATTGAAAGAGTAAAACCATCCTATTTTCTATGAAACAAGAAAATCCACCATCACATATCGATCAGGTTTTCAATTCATTGAATAACTAAATTTAGTTAGATTTTGTTAGGGCTGTGCATGCAAGGGACACCCCCCCCCTTTTTTCCCTCTTATCTCCTGTCTTTGGAAAAGGAGAAATTACTTGTTTCTACTTTGAAGCTGCTCAAAACCTGATGTGCCTTGGAATTGTTTCTAAATAAATGTGTAAATTCTTGATGTGGGGAGAAGCTGAGACTATGTCCCAAGAATCAGCCAACAATATTCTGGTTTAGTGTGTGGTGTATGCAGGGAGGCTTTGAGAGAGTAGGATTTATTACCCTTTGTGAGTGTGCTGAAAGCCAGGCTCCCATCGTCACCCAGAGCTAGTGTCATATTTGAAGGGTATTGAAACCCAATATCCTCTGAAACGAAGTGTATCTAATTAATTGTCCTAATATTTTTAGATTAGTGTTTATGATGGGAGAAACCTTATCCTCTTTGAAGTAAAATCCAGAAAAGGCCCAAAGCCTGGCTGGGGAAAGCAGAGAACTGGGAGTGCTAGTTTGCAGACAGAAGTGTTTCTTTCTGTTCAATAAGTGTCAAAGATTAATATTACTGAATCTCTGATTACATGGCCTAATCCATTTTGGTGAATAAATTCGTTCTTGATGTCCATTGCACCTCTATTAACAGACCCTTCTCTCTGTTAGAGAGCCTGGGAGCCTTTGGGAGAGATTTCAGATATATTAAACTCCATTACAGAGAATGTGATTTCTGTCAATATAATTCCATGTATTCTTCAATTTAGTATTTTAGAGATAACAAGCTCCTTACAATATATTTGCCTTTGGAGGATTAATTTACAAAGTGCACTATCTTCAAGACACAGACAGACTCACATAAGCTGTGCTTGTCAGGGTTATCAATTTCTCTGACCTCACTGCAGCTTGGGAGATCAATTTTTTTTGCAGCCCTTTTAGCCAAGTGGTTAGGGAACCAACAGAAGACACACTGTACCGAGATGTGTTACTAGGAGTTGTGTTGCTGCTGAGGTTTTTTGGTTGGTTTATTTTTACCTGCTCTTGTGTATAAATTTTCAAGACTGTTGATGGTATGTATTTAACTGTAGTCTTTCAACTTGTTTTGGAATTTAGTATAAGGTAGACCATCAATTTTGCATGCACACCTAAATTCATATATAGTTTCCAGGTTAAGCTGATGAGGAAGCAATTTTAATACAATGGAGGCTGCATAAATATCATATTTCCCTGGGAAACGTTCCCATTCGAGGGCCAAGGAGTGGCAGGGTGAGCTCTAATTAGAGAAGGCAAAGCTCTGCCATTCAGGGATCTATCACACATGCCATCTCTCTTCCTTCTCAGTGTTGCTAGCAAACTTCATCCATAAACACACATTGTTACCAGAGACTAAATTCCAAGACAAGTTGCTTTCTACAGGTGGACAGACTTATGGCTATTCCTGTAGATGCAGGGGCAGGCAGGCATCCCGGCGACACCAAGCCGCATGCAGTTGTTATTTCCTTAGGTTCTAGGCACAGTGATCACAATCTGACTGCTTCAGTTTTGCAATTAGAAAGGGGGGAGAGGACCTTAAAAACGTGACGCTACATAACATATGATAATTTTTCAAAGTATATGTAGACTTTACCCTAAACTCCATCCTGCTACTCAATTCTGCACAGGTACATAACTTAACAACCACTTTGACTTAGTTCCTCGGGACATAAGCACGGTTCTGATCCCAAGTGGCCCTGTGTCATGTGCACTTCTACCTGGAGTTAGCAGTGACTTTTGCTTGCACTTCATTGCTTCGGATTTGGCAACTGTTCCAACTCTTCTAACAACTTGGTTTGTGGTAGAGAATTCCCCTCAACTAACTCAACGTTATAAGAGATATTGCTTCTCTTATGTTGGGTGAATAATGACATTCCCATGTTTGATTTGAGTTTTTAACGGTTTATTAATTCCACCCACACTTTCTGTTGAGGAGCTGATAATAGATTTCTTTTTATTTAGGGTTTGGGTAGGAAATATGATGCAAAAAAACCTGGGATAACCCAGATGGTACTCACACTAGGATTACTTGAAGACTGAACAGGAGCATAACCACTGAAGTAAAATGGTTTTCATTTACTCTATCATAATACAAATCACACAAAGCTTTTCTGAGAGCTTGTAAACATTTTTCCTGTATTGAGCATCAAGCTCAAGTTATTTCCTCTGGGAAATAACAATTTTTGAAAAGAATCTTCATTCCCTTTCACTTCATTTAGCCACAACATTTAAAAATTTGTCTTCCTTCCTGGATTTCTTAAAACTTGTTAACACACATGTACATTTTGTACAAACTATGAGTCACCGTTGAAGAGATTTAATAAAATGCTGAAGGGCAGGTTGGGTGCAGATCAGTCATAATTATTGGCAGCAACATGATGTATGAAAACACACAGTCTGAAAGTGAAAAATATAAACGCATGTCTGGTTGTTAGCTTGTCATAGAAACCCTGGCCAAAGCAGCCATAAGTTAGGTTTTAACTGAAAAATGAGATGAAAAAAAGTTGGGTGCGTTGTAATGGTTCTTTCATCTCATTGCTGACCCGATTCTACGTTTATTTAACTCACATAGGTGATATATACTTTCGGCCTTGGCTAACTAAGGTCAAAGCATATGGTGTTTGGGGGACGAAGAGAACAGGGATAATTTCAACAGTAATCTAAATGTAAAACGAGACAGATTTGATTAAGAGAAAGTTTGAATTAAAAGGACTAGCTGTTATAATTTTTATATTTGGTTTACCTGCCAGAATGAAAACAGAGAGGAGGAACCTGAAAATGACTGGTATTAGTACTTATAGGAATTGGGACCTAGGATGGAATGTGAAATGAATTAAATTTATTAGGTGAGACATCATGGGACAAGTCTGTGCCAATAATCTTTTTTTTGAGAATTCAGACAATAACGCAAATAATTTGAGTTAAAATATGTTTTTACCTAAATTATCTAAGTATTTGAGGTAACTGCATGGTTTTTAAATATCAACTTCCATAACCAATTGCCTAAATATTTCCATCTAGCATGCTGTGATACACTTACACTTGAAGCATACTAATTTTTGAAATATAGTATATGCTATAAATTTGTATATTCTTCTGTCTTTGCTGCCTCACTCCCCATTACGGTTTGATCCAAAAATGATAAATAATAGCATCTGGGGTTTTGTCTCTTTGTTTTTTCATTGTTGTTGTGTTGTATCAGCAGTGAAAATGTATTACTCATATGTTGAATGTTGTAATCATTTAAACAGAAACTTCTTAAAATTTGAGCTTAGTTGGTTGTTTGAGTCTTTAACTATGTAGGTAGAACTTTAAAGAAAACACATACATATCACCAGGTAAGGACCGGGCCAGCTGTGGGTCTGCCTTGGCTGGCCTGTAGTGTGTGGGTTCTTGACTTTGTGCAGGAAAGATTGCATAGTACAAGCCCAGGTGATTCTGAGAGTATGTTTATTACAGGTGGGGACAGTAAAACAAAGGAAGGACTTAGAAGAAGCAAGAGGAGAGAGCCACACACACACACACACACACATACACACACACTCCACACACATACACAGCTGATACTTGGTTCTTTTTTCTTCAGACCAACTTTATTTCTTTATGTTGAGAATGTGAGTGTAGAATGGTCAAATGAAAACTGCCTTATATGTTTCCACAGCAGTGTTGTAGACCTGGGAATTGCACGTGACGAAAACGTGTGCCTGTGGTTGTAGCTTATTTGCTGGATGCCTCAGCAGAGTTCTAGCGGAGGGTGCGCGGAATACATTTTACATTTCTTTGTTTGCTACTTCTCATCCCAACATTTTCCCACTAAGGCTAAAGTAGGATGAATATTCCTTTACCCTCTAAGAAGGCAATACAGATTTTAGGGTGCAAGTCATATAATGTATGTGAAATACAGTATGTATGTGGAGAGAAAAACCACTGTCCAGCAGTCGGTTGCATACAATCCCAGGGAGCATCCTGTCATCCGAGGTGACACTTTATAGAAGTATCTCAGCGCTACCGGTCACAGGTTGAGTACACGCACCAGAGTTTCCTAGTTGCTTCATTTATTGCCTGCAAAACTGCAAAGCATTCAGGCATCACTTCCCATTCATTCCTAGTTGGAGGGAAACGTATGTTATCCCTAGAGATTTATGCCACTGGCAGGTAAAAATGTAAACGTACTTTTTAAAAAATAGGATCTCCCTTATTATTATAAACAGATTCAACTGGTAAAGGTCAGGTTTCTTTCTGAGTTATGGTAATCATGGAGCAAATACTTTTATAAGTAATCAAAGATCCTATAAATATAGGTACCTGCACAGATGTAAATGTTAAAACATTCACAAATTATCCTTTCAACTTCTGTGATCTAAAAATCAATAGGGGGTCATAGGGTTTCATAGAATTGCTCTGTTTTTTCTCCCAATGTAATTTAATAATACATTTTACAGATGTTGTTTAAACATTAGCCACAGATTGTTTTGTCAATAAAGCTAAACAGAGGCATGACACAAAAGCAGGAGAAACAGATGTAAAAGAAACAGGGCACTGCACCGTGCAAGGGGTACTGGGCCATTCGTTTGTTATTTGGCTACAGAATGACAGTGCAGGGTGTATGGGTGTGGACTGATTTCCCTTGCCTAGGAATTACCTAGGGATGCACAACTTCACACACAAAAGGTAATTTTATTAAACAGGTGACTTAACATTTTCCCTTGAGAATTTAAGTGTAACCTACATTTAAGGTAGATTTCGTAATAGATCAATGGAGTAACAGGTGCAGTATCCTTAAAGGAAGGAGCAGAAGGAGATATAAATATGAAAACCCTCCAGAACATTTTGGAACGGGTTGTTGTTCTTCCAGCCACAGTTAAGTGCTAAGCTTTTCACCTTGAGTGTCAATTCTAATAATATTACCTTTACAGGTGCTTACTCCGGGCTTAGATTACAGCAATCAGTAATACTCACTAGATAAAATACTGTCTAGTTGCTCATAAGAAAATATTGAAATCAGTCAAAAAATGTTTAGCTTGCATATTGCCTGAGACAGAGCTGGCGCGGGGCCAGGCAGGCAGAGTGTTGTTGGGAAAGCTGAGCAAATAGCTCGCAGGGAAAAGAGCTGTGAATTTAGAAACCTTCAGGTATTGTCATGTCAGAGAGTCTTAGGAGTTCAACGGAGACACTGCTTTTGTGTGCAGATTTTTTAAATGTACAACAAATAATCCTCTTTGAAAATGACTCTGTTAAGTAGAGTTTGTTGTAAGTTTCATGCCACAAATTCCCTCAGAAGCCCCCCTCTCCCCACCCCATGTTAAATCCCATCCTTCATATTGTGAAAGATGGAAACCCTTGAGGAAGGGGTGGGTGTCGGCCCTCTGTTGGGGGCAAAAGGCCTGCCCTTCTTCCAGGGGACCTTGAGTGTAGGCGAGAAGAGAAATGGGAAGGAGCAGGAGTCAGGGAGCTGGGCCTGAAATCCAAGTCCTGTTTTGTGTAACCGCTGACTCCTTCCACCCGCATTCAAAGCCAGTGAGTTGAGAGTCGGTACCACCTGAGGGCGTTTTTCAGGACCGCTTAGGGCTGGGGTTCAAGGGAGGCCCAGAGTCGAGTGAGTTGGGAGACTGATGTACCATCATGGACCCCGTGCTTCTGAATACCTGTGACCCCTTTCAAGGCAGTGGGACCAGTGGCTGGGTGGTTGATATTTATCACGGTGTGTAGATCAGCAGGACTGGCTGCAAGTCCTAATTAAGGCCCATTTGTTGTCTTCAGCGTCTTGGCACAAGCATTTGGTCTGAGAAATGGAAAGAACTCCTTGCATGTCATGAGACCTGGCAGGGCTGGGCCCGACTCCCATGTCCTCGCAGAGAGCATGGGAAGTGAGGGGGCTGAGAGGTATCAGGGTCAAGGGGAAGAGCCCACATCCACAGGTGGCTAAGGGACAAATTCCCCTGTGAACCCCATGACAACATACAACCTACACAGGGCGAGAAAGGGGAGGGATTTTCTAGGCGAAAGAGCATTTCATGTCAAAACATGTCATCTGTCCTCCCCACCAATGAGATGCATGTCCTTGATCGTGTCACTCTATCTCCATGGCAACAGCTTCCTCCACCTTCAATGGTCAGGTAGGACTGATTACTGGGACTCAGCCTCGTCCACCTCTAATGCTCTAGTCTAGACCATGAGACTGTGTGATCATTAATATGAACCAAAGAGGAGCAAGTTTAGTTCCGAAACTGATTCTGATCCCAACTTTACAGTGGGACTGGAAAAAAGAGCATGTCCTTTGATGAGAGACAAATAGGAAAGCTAATTAAAAGTTCTTATTTTTTTCTTTATCTGAAATAAGCAGATCAAGCCCGGTAAAATAAAAACTAGTTGAAATTAAACATTATCGCAAGACATGAAAACCATGTAGGCTGTCATTTCAGGACTCCTAATAGAGACAAATCAGTTGTTTTTAGCCGTGTGCTGTGAGCCTATGAAGGGCATGACAGATAATAGCCTCGGAATTTCTGAAGTTCCTGCGCAGCAAAATTTGTTTTTTCCTCAGGCGTTCAATCTTCTCTTCCAGTAATTTTGTACATGACAAACTTTTTAGTGGGTGCATTAATAATCTATAAGTAATGGCTTGTCAGGTGTCAGTTAGATAAGATTAAAAGACTGTTTTAAGCATTATCCATGTGCTTGTTTGCATGCGTTTTATAGGTCAGGAGAGATAACTTTCTGAATTGCGGCTGTATGCACACACTGGGGTTTTTTGTGTTTTTCTTTTTTATTTTTTTTTTTATTTCAGTCTCTCTCATTTGGCCCCGCTCCAGGTATATGTGGAAGAACTGTATTACGTTACATAAATCCTGCATGTAGGAGCAGATTGGAAACTCACACTGTGTGAAGCAAGGGGACAAATGTCTCCGCTGTCTCCTGTAAGCTGATTTTAGTGTTTCCAGCGTTCCCCTTCTTCTTCTGAAAGGAAACTTGGTCAGGGGAAGCAGCCTCCGCCCAGAGGGACCCTGAAGCTGAGGCATTCAGAGGTTCCTAGCAACTCAGGTTTAGGTCTATTCTTGTCAAATCTGCCTTAAGTGTGTTTACATACAGTTTGCCTTCCTGGTATTTTCTGCTTGCACAGACCTGATCTCCACCTATTTTGTGTCAACAGTTGCTGAGGCTGGTGTTGGGTGATTAACCATTGAGCACCGAAGCACCTCGCTGTGCCCACAGAGACCCCCCTCTCCCCTCTCACTTACATCATCATCTTGCTTCGGGCTGCGCCTACATAAAACAAACAGCATTTCTGAGTGGTTAAAAAGTCAGCCCGCGACATGAAAAAATGGGGCAAATGTTGCCTCTTTGTTGAATAAAACAATTTTCTCAGAAATGGAGTGGAGCCAGGGTTGCGGGGAAGGAAGTGTTTCTGAGGGCCAACGTTGTCTTGGATCAGGGCCGCCTCGCTCCAGCGTGTGAATGCCTAGAGCTTTGTGTAAATGCTCAGCGTTTCATTCTGTTCCTGTTTTAATTTTTAAGGGGAAAGAGAACATTAAAAAAAAACCAACAACAACACACACACACACAACCCTCCACCAACATGGGTGCCTGCAACTTTGGCAAATACAGGGCTCCCCTGTTCGGTGCCCTCATCATTGTTGATATTTTCCTCTTTAATTTATTTCCATTCTTACAGGGCTTTTCAGCCTGACCCATTAGTATGGGAAATAATGAACTCTATTGGGCTCTTGACACCTGAACAATAACAAATAAACGGAAAACCTTAATGGGTTCCCATCCTTGAGAGCTCCCTTTTCCTTTTTACCCTCTTAACTGATGTGACCAAAGGGCCTACCGCCTCGCAAGATTAGATCCATCTCTGAAGAAGGAAAAGATATTTCCTTTCTCAAACACATTAACTCTTTCAGGCCTGTGGGGATTATTGGTCTTGGGTTCTAAATGTAGCTTAGCTCAAAAATGAATTTCGGGTCGTTGGAAAGATCTGGCTGAATATTGATCAAGTCACTGGTTTTCCAGAATAGTATATTGCCTAGGGATAGAAGTGACATGTGCCGTGATTAAAAACATGTAAGTGTCTACTGTTTTCTTTCTACTCTAGGATGCTGATTTAAATGTACACCAGTATGTTTCAGGGGTGTTGTCTGGTTGAGGAACTTTCTTGGCCTATATCCCTAGAACATCTGCTATGGCTGACTTTATTTGATCCCTAGTTTGGGTCAGAGTTCATATGAACTTGCAAAGGGCAGGGAGTAGTGGATGGTGAAAAGCTAATTGAAGGAACTGTACATGTCCAAAGATGTCAGATCTCAGCCCCCATGGCTGGTCACCTAGCAATGCCATATTCCCATCCTCAGGGCCAAGTCGGGGTGGGGGGCAGAACAAACATAATCAGAATCATTCCGAGTGAACGTAGTATAGAAAAGCTTACTGAGAATTAACTTTTGATTTTAGTCCTGTTATTTCTTTGGAAAGTGCAAATAACAAAGGGATATGGGATTTTGACTTTTATCAAAAGGGGGCCTGGATTAAAATTTTGGAAACCCTGTGCTACGGAGCCACAGAAGCGAAAGCTGGGTGGGATTGTATGCGTCATGTGACAGTTGAGGCTCAGGGCCTT
The DNA here is from genome assembly GCF_014108235.1 of Myotis myotis. Taxonomy (NCBI): domain Eukaryota; kingdom Metazoa; phylum Chordata; class Mammalia; order Chiroptera; family Vespertilionidae; genus Myotis; species Myotis myotis. Next base: position 16,277,406 of record NW_023416318.1, on the reverse strand, counting down.
ACAACGTTACTCTGCCAATTAGAGGGGAGGAAAGGCTGATTTTTGCTCCAGCGCCTCTTCCAGTCCACCCTTACATATTTATTTTTAACAGCTTTCATTGAGATATAATTCACATACCATGCAAGTTACCCATTTAAAGTATACAATTCAATGGGTTTTTGTAGGAAGCTATCCCCACAGTCAATTTTAGAATGCTTTCACCACCTCAAAAAGAAACCCAGTACCCTTTATTTATCTTGTTTTAATTTTTTATTGGCATAACATTGGTTAATTGTATTATATAAATTCCAGGTGTACCACATTATAATTTGATACCTGTATACTCTATTATCTGTACCCTTTAGCTAATATCCCATCCCACACTTCCATCCATCCTACCAGCTCCTGGCAACCATGAATCTACTTTCTGTCCCTATAGATTTGCCTATTCTGGATATTTCACATATATGTTATCATATGATATGTGGTCTTTTATGACTGGCTTTTTTCTCTTAGAATTTTATCTAATAAAGAGGGAATATGCTAATTGACCCTCATGCTGTTGCAAAGATGGTGGCGCCCACAGCCATTAAGGAGGGGATATGCTAATTGCTGCCCCGCACTCAAAGATGGCAGCACCCACAGCCACAAGATGGCGGCGCCCAGTCTCCTCAGCTTCCCAGCCGTCCAGGGCTGCCCGAGGCTCACATAACCAGGGCCGGCCGAGGCTTGCACTGCCAGCAGTGGTAGCAGCAGAAGTGTGATGGGGCGTCGCCTTCCCCTTATCGCTGGGTCACCTCCCACCCCCGAGGGCTCCCAGACTGTGAGAGGGGGCAGGATGGGCTGAGGGACCCCCCTCCAGTGCATGAATTTTCATGCACTGGGCCTCTAGTAATGTTTTTAAATTTCCTCCACATTGTAAAAAGTGTCATCAGTACTTTTATTTTTATGGATAAATAATATTTTATTTTATGGACGTACCACATTTTGTTTCTCCATGCGTCATTGGTGGACATTTGCGTGGTTTCTGCCTCTTGCTGCTATAAACATTCATGTACAAGAGTGTGTATTTTTGCATGCCATTAGGTATTTTTGAGAATCATAATAACAGCGTCTCAACATACCCCTGTCTTTGGTTTTACAATTTTCAGAGCACTTGCCAGTATTTTGACTGTGATAATTGTGTGTAATATTGTACAAGGAAAAAGGTAGCCACTCATAAGTGGAATCCATCTTTTCCAAACTTTTTTCAGGGTGCCTTAGATGCCCAGAAGCATTTTTCAAAGATTTGAAATATTCTAAGAGGAGATCATTTTGTTTGTTTTAGTGTCTTTACTTAAAAATTTTTGTCATATACCTCAATTGAGAGATTTTTTGCCTTTTAGTGTAAGTGGTTCCATTTGCATTTAGGGGGCTACATTTTGACATACATTACTGGGGTTTCAAGCCTTTCTAACTGAAACACAAGTTACAATGAACATTCTAAGGAATAGAGACAAGCCCCCATTCAAGTCAAGTTGTCTTCATTGTGGCGTTCTATACCCTAACATGGCAGGTAAGAGTAGAAACCAAGCTAAATTTTGAGATATTCTCCCTTGGTATGAGTAGAGACTCCAGGCCAGAGAAGTTTGGGGTTGGTCAAGGCTTGGGAACTAAGGCAAATAAAGGAGAGATCCTAGAGAAAGGAAAGAGCTCACAGAGGTTAATAAAATTAAATGGGTTCCAGGAGTACAAATATTTAATACATCATCTGTATATTGTATTGTGTGTTCATCACCCCAAGTCAAGTCTCCTTCCATCACCATTTATCCTTCCATTATCCTCTTTACCTCCCCCAACTTTCTTTTCCCTCCATAATCACCCATACGGTTGTCTATGAGTTTATATTTGTTTAGAATAAAAAAAAAAAAAAATCACGTTGCAATTTGCTTTCAAGGAAAAACTTTGTTCCATATAACCAAGTGGTAAAATGTTTGGACATTATTTCAACATCGAAAGTTCAACATAATACATGGGTTTTGTGATTTCTTTGTGTTAAAATGTTCAACTAATTAGTGATTTCTTTTTACTGGTTGCTTTGAAAAAAATTTTATATGTAATTAACATCCTCAGTTTCAGCCCTTTCTAGAGTAGTTTGACAAATACACCCATCACTGAAGGGACTGCTGACTGATGGGCTTAGTGTGATTGGAGCAAATTCCAATATTATACTTCCAGGGTGGAAGGGGAGCAGGACCCGTGCTGCCTTCTCCCCTTCTGTCCACCCTCCTCCTCCACCCTCACACACACAGATGATGTATTGCAGTCTTGGAACTGTCAGATCCTGGAGGAGCTTGAGAAACTAGAAAAAGGTGCCAAAAGCATGATTTCATAAGGTTTGACTTGAGATGGAGTCAACTTTCTTGAGCATCTTAAAATCACGTTTCATGAAATTTTATTTCACAGTGAAAGGGAGTGTAGCAGTCTTGGCCCCTGAAGACTGCCAGTTATGGATCGTTAAATCCAATAAGTGAATGTAAATCTAAAATGAAGAATTCCAACAGAAGATTTTGAAGTTGATTTCTTGTTTTAAAGAACAGAGCGTTGTTTGGGAGATAGCTAGAACTCTTTCCCTGAAAGGTTTGTTTATAAGACAGGCCTTAAAGTTATTAGGAAATGCTGACTTTTAAAAAATGTAATATATATGGTTTTATTTAAATGACTGTGATAAAGTTGAAGGAAATGCTACGTTAAGGAAAATTTATGGACTAGAGAAAGGACAAAATTCTGGAATTCAGCAACTACCTTCCAATGTGACATTTTATAGTTGAGGATTTAATTCTATAGAAATATTTATAGAAATTACCAAAATGAATTATGTATCAATTAAGTATTATACTTGCATACTGTTTATTTTTAACTGAATAAAGAATAATGCATGCAGAAATCACCAGTTCTTATACTTAAAAATGCATGGTATTAATTTTTATTATAAAGTATTAATATTAAAGTAGTATTATTAAAGTATAGCTATTCCTAACTATAGCTAAATATTAATCAAACATGAGTATAATTTACACTTCCTTTGATGAATGGTATAGGTATAGAAGGCATTTTTACTAACATATCCTGCTATTTAATGAAATCTTTTCTTTAATATTAAGTTGATAATTTTAGCTTCTCGGGCATATGGGAGAGCATTGTAAAATGATATTCCTCCATATTAAATAGATACCCCCCTTCCTGCTGACTATTCACTTATGCCCAGTTGGCAAGAAGCGCTATGGGGATGACTGACAGTCATGTCATTGTTTAGAAACAACAGCATTTTGATTTTCTGTGGTTCACCGTGTTGGCAGTGACTTGCTGAAGTAACAGAATGTGGACACCCCTTAATCATCAGTGAAGAAAGTAGGTTGCAAACATTGAGTAATAGAATTAATTGAGGCAAGGTGAAAGCGCCTTTTCTGAAAGTGAGCAAGTCATTTCGCCTTCTTTTTGCTGGTATTAGAGAACCATACAAGGAAGAGTAAGGGAGTAAAAGTATAGGAAAGGGGCAAAGCTGTGTGGAAAAGTTGCCTGTGGCCTGGGAAAATGCACCTTGTGTTTTGGTTCAGATGGATGCTCACTACAATCTCTCCACCTTTCCTGGTTCTCACGGAGAGGAAACTAAACTTAGCAATCCAGTTCTGTGGGAAGGAACCAGGGCAAGGAGTGGAGGATAAACTAAAGGACAAAGGTCAACTTTAGAAAGCTGTTCTACCAGATCTTGCTCAGAAAGCTATTCAGGTATACAGAGACGGAGAAGAAAAGGAGATAGGTGGGATTAGCAGAATGAAAAACTTTAAAAGCCTAATGATAAAAAAAAATCTAGGGGGCCAAGAGAAGGAAGAATAAAGCAAGAATCCCTGTAGTGTTTTTTTTTTTTTTTAAGCATAAGTCAGGATTCATCTCCCATTCCCCTTGTCTGATTCCTATTTAAAAATTTAAAGAATAAAATGCAATTTGGAGATGATCCCCTGTGTAATGTTTTTGAAGATTTTGCTTCCCTTTTAACCTCCCATTCCCCCTTATTAGGACGTGTGTCCTAAACAAATAACTAAGTAAAAAGAAATATATCTCTGTTCACTTTGACATGGAATAAAGCTATAAAGCCAATCCATTAAATTACTTTTCTTTTTAAAATGTCTTGTTTTGAGAAAGGAGATAGTTTGGTCACAGGAAGAAATTCTAGTCCATGATTCTTTGAAAAAGGAGAATATAAGAATTCTTTCCCTTATTCAGTCTTCTACCACCTACAGGGGGTCCAGTTCTTAAAGAGTACTTTACAAAAGAAGATTGCGATTTCAAAGCAAAATGGATTTGAAAAAAATATACCTTGATGTTCAGAATGTAATGTGGAAAGGCAAAAAGAATGTTTCCCAACCTGAAAGCACACTTCACTGAGAGGCTTACCTTTTAATTGCCCAGTTTATGGCAAATGTGAGCTGCATTTTATGAAACCAAAGTGTGAAACTCCTTTCATGTCCTGTTGTCAGGTATTCCTGACAGCATACATCTGAATTTTAAGGGCTGTAATGGTTGGACATCAGTTGTAAAAGTTTTCTCTTACGTCTTTAACAAACTTTTAAAAGAGACCTTATTATCAACCTGGACAATTCTAAAGATTGTATGGAGTTGATGGATATATATTTTATCTTAAACTACTTGGTGGTTGTTGGAGAATGCACATTATATTGTACATTCAAATTGGAATTTTGTCATTTTCTTTTTTTATTTAGCTCTAAAAACACTTTCTTCCTATGTTCAAGCTCTAATATATATTTATGTATTCATACATAAATGTTGATATATATTTGTACACACACATGTGAGCTTAAAATAAGTATTTTACTGATGCTTCTTGAAATGACAGTATTTTAAGAAGGAAATATGTTCATGTAAGTTCACATAAAATCTAAAGTTCTTTTTTTGGTTCAGTGTTTAGAAAATTCTTGATAATTTAGAATCTTCCACAATGGAAAGTAAAGCATTCTGTCACAAAAGCAGGGAGGATGAGACACGAGGTCAAAGGGCATTTTAGAAACAAACAGCTGGGCCAGTTTATTTAAACAGATACAGGGATGGGGGAACTGACCTCTGTTTGACTTATAGTGGGAGGAGCAAGAATGTCATTTTATTACTTTGCCCAGAAGGAAAATGTTTTTGTATCTGAATTCACCCCGAAGCCATCTAAACACATGGCTTTGCTGTACGTAGCATACTTCCAAAGAGAGTACATATAAGATAGTCTATGATAATGATAAAATACACTAAAGAGAGACAAATGTTCAGATGGTTTTAAGATCAAAGAGATCATGCTTTAAAAAATAAAATATTTGGCTATTAGTTATTTTTAGGTAAAGATATCTGTCATGACTCCAGATAATAGTGTATTTCATATAAGTATAGGAATTATAATCTGGTAACATTCTGAGAGTTTATGATGTCCTGTATGAGCTGATAAGTTTTCAAAGATGAGAAGTTCCAAGTATGTAGTTTAGACAAAGTGATTAGGTGTTCTTGGGTTTTCAATGTTTTATTATTTTTATTTTATTTAATGAAATATCTTCATATCTACATATCCTAATGGTAGCCTACATCGGTGCTGTCAGTAATAACAACTGGTTATTGCCACCAAAAGAAAAGCAACAGTACCTAATACCTGCTGGGGGCCCTTAGTTGAGAGGCTGTGGTGAGGTGTTTACTTGCTACCTGGGGACCAGAGCAGGGCTAGAGTAACAGCATTTAGTGTTGTCCACTGATGACCTTCAGAGGCACACAGACAAACCTCAGCGTAGTGAGCAGAGCGTGGCCCAAATGATGAATGGACTCAACATCCTAGAGCAACTCACATCCTAGAATGGCATTGTTTAGAATCACAGAGGTGTAACCTAGGGAGAAGAGGGGAGAAGCCAATGGAGCATGATGGCTATGGTTTAAATATTTGAAAGCAATCCTGAAGAAGTAATATTTAAATTGTTTAAATTACCCCAAGAAGTTGTCCTGGTGAAAGCACTTTAGATCCAGTGAGGCAGAAGCTGCTGACAGCTGCCTGGTCTGTAGAATGAGTGGGCTCTGAGGTAAGGTGGCAAGTATTGTATTAGAAACAGCCCAGCAGAGGTTACCCCTCTTGATACCCATTACATGGGGATATCAGAGAGTGAAAGCAAGTCAGTGATCTAGCTAGGTGACCATTAAAGCCCCTTCCAAAACTGAGGTGTGATTTTTCTATCATTCCTTGCGTTTAACAGTCATGGATTCAAACTTGAGTTGATTAACATGAATTGGTCTTTGGGAATCTGAATATACAGCTGTGAAAGAGGCAAGCTATGGAATATAGATAACTCAAGCCACCAAATCTTATTCATAGTTTTATCTCTGTCTGTATACACTAGCAATACAGTCATCAAAATCCCCAATCTACAAAACGTTCCGTCATGCTTATTGTTGGAATCAACGATAGAGTTGTTGCCAGTGTCGATTGGCTCAAAACCAGCTCATTTAAAAATATCTATGTACTTCAGAATATTCTAGATGGGTGGCACAGTAGTGGCCATGCTCTGCTTAGGACATTAGAGAGGGGGGTACTTGATACTATTCGCCAGCTGTCTGTCACTCAGCAAATTATTAACATCTCTTGGGTAACATGTGACCTCAAATAAGTCACTTAATTTATCAGAGCTGTGGCTTCTCGTTTGTTAAAAAGTGCTCTTCCTATTTTTAGATAAATAGTAGAAATCATATCCACAAAATATTATGTTTTTAAAAGGACTTTTAAAAAAGTTACCAGATGAGTTCCTTCACCCTAAGAGCCTGCAGACTATGAACAGTAGCAGTAGATAAAGAGTTGATTTTTGGTCTCTTTACCTAGATTAGTTACTATGAAAATTACTTTTGGTATATGCAGAAAATTAATATTAAATAATTTTCTAATTGGTCATGCAGTGAAGGCAGATAATGAAAAGGCAGAATTTTTTTTCATTTTAATTGGTTATTTCACATGGTGTTTGTGCTACACCTGTGCTTATAATGAGAATGGAGAATTAATCTAACCTTCTGCTCACATGATTCCAATTTTCATGGTTTATACAAGATAATGATAACCTGATTTACAACACAATTTGTTTTAGATCTGTGCTTTAAATATTTTTATTAGCAGTTCAGGGACTTCATATACAAGAACTGATATAATAAGTGTTGCCAATAAGAGTTAGCACTAACAGTGTCCTTTTAGTTAGATTCCACTGTCATTATTTATTTTAATTACTTCTCAGATAATGGAAAGACATAGGAATGTAAGATATTGAGAATCTTCAAATGTCATGGAGTTTTCATTTTTATTTTAAAAACCTGTCCCTGTCTGTTTAATGGCTTGTTTTGGGGGAATTATTTTCCTACCTGAAGAGGGGAGACTTACAAACTAGAATTCATACTGGACTGTGGATCCTTTAATTATTAATAGTGAATAATCAAACTTTTTACTGTATTTTTATGTGTGGCTCATGTTCAATATATTCAAATCTGAATTGAATTGAGAACTAAAAGCACTTTACTATTTCAGAATCTACTATGTCCTGTTCATTTCCTGTATTTGATATGTAAGTCTTAGTATTAGGCAGTACATACGGATCTTAAGAGTTAGAAATTTCATGAGCATGACTTTGGAGAGCTTGTATTAACCACTTTTTTATTTTTCCAGTGGCTAATCACTTTTGTATGGGCAACAAAAGTTGTATAAAGTAAATCTTATTAAGACACTTAAGTGACTTAAATATCTTATTAAGAGGTGTATTATAAATTTTCAGGTTTAGCTGGAGAAAACAAGATTATAAGTTCAATTACTGTATAGCTGTGACCTCGCCTTGACCTCAGACTTTACATAAAGAGCAAAAAAAAAAAAAAAAAAAAAAAAAGCCACCCCAAGAAATCTCTAAAAGGAATGCGTTTCTCTGAAGTCCCCAGCAGTGTGAGTTAGTGGTGATAAACTCCAGACATTCCCTCATTTGATGGTGTGCTGCCTTCCCAGTTCATTATCTTAATAGTGGGCATTAAAATAGAATTAGGTTTGCAAGAGGTAGGGAAGGTTTCGATAAAAATTGTAGAAAAGAAGTCGGAGAACGTAAGAATGAAATGTCACTAATTAGAAGAGGTAACGGATGCCCTTATGGACATCTCGCGCTCCCCACCCAATATCCCCCCCTTGCAATTGAAAAGAGTGGTGGCTGGTATTGTTTCCTGAAAATTCTGCTAATTCCCCCATGAAAAGATGAAATGGAAGTGTCCAACTGTGGTAAAACAGGCAAACATAAATCAACTCAGAAACCCCAAGCCTGTGTACTCAGAGGTCACTGGGGGTTGCAGGTTTTGCAGCATTTGAAACTGCACAGTGAGCAGGGGAGAGCCACTCTCTCCGCCAAGATCTAGCTCTGCTCTTACTGTGATCCATCTTCTCTTCCTCCACCTCCCCGCATCGCTTTTTGGGTTTTGTTTTGTTTTAAGGAATAATGATCTGCTCTGCTTTCTTGGTTACAGGTTTATTAATGCCCGGAGAAGAATAGTGCAGCCCATGATAGACCAGTCCAACCGAGCAGGCAAGTCCCCCATAGTGACTGTATTCAAGTCACGCAAGCGAAAGCCATCCTCAAGCCATTCACCGGGAGGTCCGATACCTGGTAAATAAACTGGGAGCGAGTGCTAGGAGCGCCTGGCAATGAAAATGAAACCGGTTTAGTTTCATAACAACACTAATCAATTTAACATCATTATAAAAACGTTTGGAGAAGGTGGAAAAAAAGAAAAGTAGCTCTTAAATCATTACAATGCTCAGTTACAATATTCTTTGTACACATTCAATATATTAATGTTATTTTTTTTTTCTGAGTTTGCCTTCCCAGCTCTTTCTGCTACTATGACCACTCCCTGGTGCATGGCTTGGTGTGGAATTGCTGTAAACTTTATTACCTGTCAAAAGGGCAAAGGGGTCAGGATCGCTTGTGGGACTCAGTAAAGTTCAAAGACATTCAATGAGGTAGAGCTTTTGTGTGCTTTAATAACCCAAGGCAGCTTACTTCTGAAGCAGCTTTTCATGTACAGTTAAAACATGGGATTCAGGTAGTGGTATATATACACAATTCCTTTTCTCAGGCCTTCTCCTGTTAATATTCATCTTCTGGTGTTCAACTTTTAAAAAAATAGCTTTTTGTGTTTTAATCAGAGCTTAAAATGGCAATACGTCTATGGGATCACAACTTGCAGATCTAAAAATCCAAGAAACATCTTTCTAGGATTTGTTTTTGTATTGTAATATACCAATGAGATTAACAACAGTATTTACTAAGGGCTGATGTGAATCTATACTTTCTTTACAAAACACTCTCTCATCTCATAGAGAGCACTATGAAAAACTGTGGTAAACACCACATGGAGTCACTACATATTTAGTCATATTCCCATAATTTTTTTTTCCCTTTCAACAACTATTGTGTGATCACCAGAAAAAAAACCCAAACATGAACGTTCTGTATCTTCACTATTCTTTGAACAGTGTTTTAAAACTTGGTCACAGGTATGTAGAGCTGAAATTTAACTTGGAGTGTTTTAAAATTTTATCTGCCTGGTATGTTCTCTTTGTCTCTCTCTCTCTTTGGCTATTCTGTCTTGGAGACTGTTATT
>NW_023416318.1:15857734-16265234 GCF_014108235.1 Myotis myotis | reverse complement strand
GATACTTTACGGAGCCATGTTCCCTTAATCACAATGTCCCCTGGTTTTTGTAGGATTGCCATAGCCAGAACCACACTATTGCTTTTTCATAATATTTTCTTTTTGTTTTTTTTCTTTTGAATTTCTACAGGGCTGCAAAGTATGCCAGGGGAATATGTAGCCCGGGGTGGTCCAATGGGTGTGAGTATGGGACAGCCAAGTTATACCCAACCCCAGATGCCCCCCCATCCTGCTCAGCTGCGTCATGGGCCCCCCATGCATACGTACATTCCTGGACACCCTCACCACCCAACAGTGATGATGCATGGAGGACCGCCCCACCCTGGAATGTCAATGTCAGCATCAAGCCCCACGGTTCTTAATACAGGAGACCCAACAATGAGTGGACAAGTCATGGACATTCATGCTCAGTAGCTTAAGGGAATATGCATTGTCTGCAATGGTGACTGATTTCAAATCATGTTTTTTTCTGCAATGACTGTGGAGTTCCATTCTTGGCATCTACTTTGGACCAAGGAGCATCCCTAATTCTTCATAGGGACTCTTAAAAAGCAGGAAATACCAACCGAAGTCAATTTGGGGGACATGCTAAATAACTATATAAGACATTAAGAGAACAAAGAGTGAAATATTGTAAATGCTATTATACTGTTATCCATATTACGTTGTTTCTTATAGATTTTTTAAGAAAAATGTGAAATTTTTCCACACTATGTGTGTTGTTTCCATAGCTCTTCACTTCCTCCAGAAGCCTCCTTACATTAAAAAGCCTTACAGTTATCCTGCAAGGGACAGGAAGGTCTGATTTGCAGGATTTTTAGAGCATTAAAATCACTATCAGGCAGAAGAATCTTTCTTCTTGCCTAGGATTTCAGCCATGCGCGTTTCTCTCTCTCTCTCTCTCTCTCTCTCTCTCTCTCTCTCTCTCTCTCTCTCTCTCTCTCTCTCCCCTCTCCCTCTCCCTCTCCCTCTCCCTCTCTCTCCTTCTCTCTAGCCTGGGGCTTGAATTTGCATGTCTAATTCATTTACTCACCATATTTGAATTGGCCTGAACAGATGTAAATCGGAAAGGATGGGAAAAACTGCAGTCATCAACAATGATTAATCAGCTGTTGCAGGCAGTGTCTTAAGGAGACTGGTAGGAGGAGGCATGGAAACCGAAAGGCCGTGTGTTTAGAAGCCTAATTGTCACATCAAGCATCATTGTCCCCATGCAACAACCACCACCTTATACATCACTTCCTGTTTTATGCAGCTCAAAAACATAGACTGAAGATTTATTTTTAATATGTTGACTTTATTTCTGAGCAAAGCATCGGTCATGTGTGTATTTTTCCATAGTCCCACCTTGGAGCATTTATGTAGACATTGTAAATAAATTTTGTGCAAAAAGGACTGGAAAAATGAACTGTATTATTGCAATTTTTTTTGTAAAAGTAGCAGTTTGGTATGAGTTGGCATGCATACAAGATTTACTAAGTGGGATAAGCTAATTATACTTTTTGTTGTGGATAAACAAATGCTTGTTGATAGCTTTTTTCTATCAAGAAACCAAGGAGCTAATTATTAATAACAATCATTGCACACTGAGTCTTAGCGTTTCTGACGGAAACAGTTTGGATTGTATAATAACGCCAAGCCCAGTTGTAGTCGTTTGAGTGCAGTAATGAAATCTGAATCTAAAATAAAAACAAGATTATTTTTGTCATGCTGACTCCACTGCTTGAAAAATGTGTTTACTGCCCCCCCAAAAAAATTTTTTGATGATCAATGCAGTAAATATAAAAATTAATTTTGGCTCCCTAAGATATATACGTATTTGAAAAATTTTAACTACAAAGTAAATTATTTAATAATAGTTACTGATTTCTTTAAGCTGACTTAATGAACTCCTAATATCAGCAAATTTAAGGCCTAAGGGCACTAACCTAACCGTAGACTCAGAGTACAAGCAACAGAATTACTCATCTAATATCAGTGAAATTATTCTTGCACATAATGGCAAACCAAGTACAGAGTTAAGTCTTTTACTAAGGATGTTACCTAGGATGAGCAGTAGATGTTTATTAGGAAATTAACGATGTGAATTGAAGAGGCCAGACTTCAAAATCTAATTTTTATAAATATGCTCTATGTTCTCATTGGATAAAACTGGTTATTAACTAATTTTCCAGAACAGCTGTACAGAATTTCTGCATGGCAGCCAGCTAAATGGTACAAAATAACATGTTTAAGCTGGAATAGCTTATAATTTTATTTAAATAAAATTGCTGCTATAAAAGTGCTTCCCAAAGCTAAGGAAAATGCACAAATATTTTAATTAAGGCAAATTCGTTTTTAAAAATCAGCCTTTAAGCAGTGATTGCTTTGTAAACAAAGGATGGGTTGGAGGAGAGCGCCTTAAACTCCAGTCTGACATTCAGGCCCGTGCCACTCTATAAACCCGCCCTGAACAATTCTATTTTCTATTTGAAAAGGGAAACCAGCTGTGGGTTGGCTTTACTAGGTGACGTGTGATTGACTGACTCACCTGCGGGAGCAGCAGTGCGCACTCTCACCTTTTGTTTATGGGGCCTTGTGTCTAAACACGTGGACGCGAGGATGGAGAGTCTGACTCAGCCTTCACAGCGCCCCCCCCCCCCCCCCCCGCCTCCTCCCCGCGCAGCGCCCTCCACTCCACCCCGCCCCCACCCCATATATGGAATTGTTTAAATTTCCCCTTTGGGCCCGGTGGCAATTCTTCTACATAAATAGTCCATATTAGTGAAATACTTCTCTTTTGATAGGTGGTTACTAGCCGTTAACAACCATTTATTTACTTTAAAAATTAATAACAAACTTTATAAACTAACCATCCATGGGCCCCTCCTCCCCAGTACATGCCTGGGTAAGTTGGTTATTTTCTGCCTTTATTCTGGAGGAAGCTCTTGCCGGGTGGGGGAGGGAAAGGAACGGGAGGAGGGAGGGAGGGAGGAAGGGCAGAAGGGAGAGAGAGAGAGAGAGAGAGAGAGAGAGAGAGAGAGAGAGAGAGAGAGAGAATGCGCGCAGAAGGTACACGTGAAGAGGAATTAGGGAATATGGAGGCTATGAAAATCAAGATCATTATTGTCCAGTGAATTAGAAAAAAAATAAAACCAAACTGTGTTCTTTCCCTGCGTTGCCCCCTCCGTGTGATGGTTTTGTGATGGTCTTGCTCTCTGTGGGCCCCTTTTCCCTGCATCGACACCCCCCTCCCCCTTATTGCTATTTCAGCTCTTCCTCTTGTAAATTTCAGAGCCAGCTCTGAGGTGGTGGAGGACACTTATTCGAAAGAGCGAAATAATAGAGGCGCTGAGAGTATTTTTGCTGTTTCTTAAAAGGGAAAAACAAAACGCCCTCTTCTAAACAAGGGCACACAACTGTACCTGCTTTTTATTTTTATTTTGGGGGGGGGAGGGGCACTGGCTGAACAAGACTACTTTTTAGTGTGATTTAAATATTTTGCGAAAAATCAAAAATATTTTACCCTATCATATTTAATCAGTTGTAATTATAACACATTCGAAATGAATAATATGTCTTGACAGTATTTTTATTGTTATTGTTCCTCGCATGATGTTCGACTGCTTTAGAAGCACAGGAAAGAGAAGTAAACGCGCTACAAATGGGGAATTGCCCTCGTTTAGCATTAAAATTCATTTAGATAAAATTGCCACAAACATTTAAATGGGAAGATTAGTTCCCCCTCACGCCTTATTGCACTCGCTCAATGGTTCCGTTAAGAACATTTTACACGTTGGAAATTCCGTCTTCTCAGACGGCTTGCTGTTTCCTAGTTACCCACATTCAAAGCAAAGGCAGCAGCAAAGGCAGCCGCAGCAGCAGCAGCAGCAGCAGCAGCAGGAGAAAAAAAAAAGTTTTGGCAACTGGTCTGCAATTCATCCGCTGCCGGCCCCAGCCCCCCCCTGGCCCACAGAAGTCCTCCCCCACCCATCACCTTTCCCCACTCCTACCTCTTCTCCTCCCCCCTGCCCCCCCCCCCATTATGTAATTTGCAGAGTCCTGTCTTGGAAGAAACACGTTGCTTCGTTGTTTGGTATTTGTATATAATGTTAAATCATCTGTATAAAATGCAAAGGAATATAAAAACGCCAGCCTGTCTCTCTCCCGGTCTCCCCTCTCCCTCTTCTGTTCTGAACTGAAGGTTTCGTTTGAAAGTGCTGAGTTGCTCCCATCTCCTACACCGAGCCCACAGGCACGTTTTCTTGGCTTTCTTTTCTGCCAGGACATTTCCAGGAAATTCACCACTGCTTCTTGCTTGTATTAGAAACGTGTGAAAGAATTAGTTTGAAAAGTCCATGCAACGTCTAGTTTCTCCCTCTGTTCTTTCTCCCTCCCTCCCTCCCTCCCTCCCTCCTCCCTCCCTCTCCCTCCTCTCTCTTTCTCCCCCCCCCCCGCTTCCTCCCCCTCCCCTAGCAGGGCCGCAGGAAAAGAAGAATATCGGCTTCGACTGCCATCTTTTGGGGATTTGGAAAAACGACTCGGTAGGAAGCGGAGGGAGGCGGAGGAGCAGAGGGTGGGAGGGAAACCCCCTTATTATCCTGTGTCGGTACTGGCTCCCTTAATCTGATGCTTAAATATTTGATGTGGAAAAATTACCCATAAAATTAGTTACTAACAATTTCAAATTGAAATCACTTATCGAATTATAAACGCATTAAAGCTGTATGGATGGTATTAGGAGTTCCTCGGGAGGCAGCGGTGTCTCCTTGCGGCGCGCCCCCGTCGGCGAGTTTCGCCCCGGGGAGAGGCGCTCCCGCGGAGCCCGGGGACGGGTGGGCAGGGCGGATCGAGCGCCCCGGTCCCCACCGGACGCCGAGCTGGCAGCCGGGCCCGACTCGGTCCCGGTTCGCTGGGCTTGCGGGGGGAGAAGAGGGAGGGGAAGGAGCGGCGAGGGGAGGCTCGAACCTGGGGGCAGAGGCGCCTACCCGGAAACTTTGCAGTGAAGTCGAGAGATTCGGAAAAGGAAAAACAGCCCTATCCGCCCCCTCCTGACAGCGTCTCCCGCGAGGCGCGCAGACTTTGCGCTCAGCATTGGCTGCTGTGTGCAGCGCCCCCTCCCCCACCCCCAGACGGCGAGGAGGGACGGGGGGGTGGGAGGGGTGGGCAGATGCCGGTGGCCCCAGGCTAGGCTGGGCTCCGCGCCCCGAGAGAAAATCACGCAGGCCGTGGCGACAGCTGCGTGGCGTCCTGGCCAGGACACGGCTGCCCTGGCCTCCTGTGATGCACCAAATCCTGGCCTGCGCCCCGCTGCTTGGGCGCACAGGTCGCTGCCCAGGGCCCAGGGCGCCTGGCGGGGCGGCTGCGGCACTTCCAGGAGCCTCCTCCTTCCTCCTCCTTCCTCCTCCTCCTCCCTCCCTACACGACCTGAACGTCCGGTGGAAGGGGGCTGCTGATTCTCTGGAGAGAAGGCGACCTTGGCAAGGCACCTACTAGAGGGACGATGGGCCCCCTTCCCTCAGAGCCGCTTGGGGGTGCTTTGTAACGGACTAGAGGCCCTTGCCGAGCTCTGCTCCAGGATCCCGCAGGAGCTCTGGGGGCGAGACTCTGAGAGCGTGGGGCCCCGAGGGCACTTGGGACCTGGGCAGCGTCCACCTCGGAGCCCCAGCAGGGGAGCCGTGGACAGCGCCTCCAGGCCTCAGGCAGGCGCTCCTGGGAATCAGAAAAACCGCCGCAAACTTTCCCCTGCCTTTCGGATCCCAGCAGGCCCTCGGCCCCAGCGAAGGCAAGAGAAACGTGACTTGGTGCAAAGCTCCAGCGCAGGCGCTTGGACACCGGGTGGAGCGGCGTGGAATTGGGTAGTGGGGCGCCCTGTCTGGCCGGGTATTTCCTCTGGTCTTAACTCCCTTCTCCCTTGCCCCCCCCCCCCCACACACACACACAGGGCTGTTAGGAGGGCTGGCAGCACTCAGGGTGGCCAGGTGCGGAGTCCACGTGCGGCTGGCCATCCCAGGGCCCGGGCAAGGGTGGTGAGGGAGGGACAGTGGGGAGTCGCCCCTGGAAGGTGGCGACTGGTGGCTGAGAGCGGGTGCGGGTTCCCTTTTTGGCCCGATCTGCCCGCCAGCACGTCAGTAACATCCCCTCCCAAGGCGGAGCTGAAGGAAACACAAACAATATACTGAGCCACCACTTCCCCGACGTTAGAGCGTGAAAGAGTCTTTGCTCTAAAAGGGGTACAACTGGGGTCTCGGTGGGGACAGGAGGGGCATTCTAGGGTCTTGGATCTGGTGGGGCCCCGGGCAGGGGTCGTCCCTGCCCGCGCTGCCTCCTGCCCGCGCGAGCTCAGCCCTCCGCCGGGAAAGGCGGGCGGAGGAGCCCAGGAGAAAAGGGATTTAGTTTTAAGCCAGTCTCCCATTGATCAGGTCGGCAATGCTCACCCCTGCCCGCTCGCAGACACACTCACCTCTACCCTAAAACATAAATTCATTCCCCGAGCCATGATTTTAATCTCCGGGCGGAAACCGAGTCCCTGGACCTCGCCGGCTCGGGAAGCAGGGAATAAAGTCACCTGCTCGCGTGCCCGGCCGGCCCACTCCTCCCGGTGGGGGCCTCGGGCGGCCCGGCACCTGGCGCAGGGGCCCCTCGCTCCACGCTGGGGCGTGCCCGGCAGGGGTCAGGGACCCCGTGTCTGCTTTCTGCGCGGCGGCGACCTTGTGCCAGGGTGGGATCGCGCGCTCGCTTTCCTCCTCCCTCCCTCCTGCATCGCTCCTGCCGCCCTCCTCCCGGGCACCTCGGCGCTCTCTTCCTCCCCCCTCCCCCCAAAGTGGCGCGTTCCCCTTCTCTCCCAGGCCCTTTCAGGCTCCCCCCGCCCCCCACCACCACTGCCGCAGGTCCGGCTCAGCAGTCCCAGGAACCCATCGCCTTTCGCTCCCGCCTACCATCCTGGACGTGGGTGGGTAGGATCGCTCAGAGAGGCCCTTTGCGGAGGGCACCCTGGGTCTTTAAACAGCCCATTCCTGGATCCTGGGGCGATCCCGCGCCCATTGATAATGCTTTCTCAAACCAACCCAGCAAAGCGGCAAACACCCCTCGCGGCCGCCTGCTCCCCATCCCCAACCCCACTCCCCCACCCCCGCCCCCGCCCCCGCCTTGGCCACGAGCAGCGTCTGGCACCGCGGGGAGATGGAGGCGAGCCACGCGCCCCCGTCCTGTCCTTGCTGGCCGACCCACGAGGCGCCAGCTTGTTGTGAAGACTCAGTTTCCACCAGACAGTCGTGAAAGCGGGGGAAACACAGCGCAGGGCGGTGTAAACCCACGTTCCTGCAACCCCCACGCCGCCCCAACCTGATTTTCAAGACGTGCATTTGCAGGTAGCCCCACACTGTGAAGGGCCAGCTTTGTGTGTTATCTGGTGGGGGTGGGGAGGCCAGAGGAGGCGGCGCCCCCCACCCCCGCTCCAGTCTTTAATGTCTGAAATAACGAAATGCCTGTGTGGCAGCTGCTGCTAGAGCCAAAACTAACTCTTTGGAAGACGGAAAAGAGTGAGAGGCAAAGAAAGACTGTTCATTTTTTTTTTCCTTTGGTGCCGTTTGGGATGTCATCTGTTTCCTTGGCGACTGTGTTCAGCCCCCGGAGCCCCTGGGCTCCTGGATTGTTAGGGGGGAAAAAGCATGCTATTTCTGCACCGTCATTTATCACTGTCACCGCATAATGATTCCCCTTGCAGCCCCTTATTGATGTTTGTAATTGCATTATCTCATAAAGGAGGATGATCAATGAAACCGAGCCGTGCATTCTGGGGTCAGAGGAAGCCAAAGCACTGTTTGTTCCCTTTAATACAACAAGTACTCATTATCTTTAGGTCCGCATTCAAAAAATGATCTGGTCTGGGGCTGACCCTGTCGGACACCCCAACACTTTCTAAAACGCGGTTTGTGTAACCTTTTGCTTAAATGCTAAATCAAGTACCTGTCTTGCATTTCAACGAAACAGGGTGCTAAAGCGGAATGGGGAAAGGCGTTTCTTCTTTTCTTTTCTTCTTTCTTTCCACCCCCCCCCTCACCCCCAGGGGTGCAATTGTCTGAAGATGCACCCGATTTTTACATTGCAACTGTCTAGTGATATCAGGTAGAAAAAGCAACTCCTAAGACAAGAGACCCAAGTTATCTGATCGACGGAAAAATTGGGGGTGAGGGGAAAAGCTATCTGGGAGCATTTAACAAGGTCGGTACTGAAAGATCAGAATAAAAGCACATCCGGTTTAATTAATAAGAGCTATAAACTGAAATAACTCCCCATGATTCTGCCCTTGCTTCTCCCTTTTATAGAGTCATATCTCTCCGGCTTAGATAAATGACTTTTGTGCCTGTTCGATTCTCACAACAACAATAACTAAATCAGTTGCACACTCTGTATCTAAAACTGGCTACAAACGCCAGCAAATAAAAAGAAGTTCATTTGTCTATTAAACGCAAGTATTTAGTTGAGCAGAAGTGTCCCAGTAACACGGGACGGAGTTCATGTAATCCCATGAAAACCAAGTCACCGCGTTGCAGTGAAGTAAGTGAGAAAATAAAAAAGGAGGGAAGGTCCAAGTGTAATTTTAAACTAAGCGCATTATTGGGCTGTCAGAGTGAAACGTGGTGGTGTGGCTGGGGTGGAGGGAGTGGGCACCAACTTCGCTCACATTTAACTGAAAGGTTTCAGAAGGGAAACAAGTATCCCAGGTTTGGCTACCATTTTAATTTGTGGAAAGAGGAGAAACAGAGACAATTCTAATCCATCATTTCAATCAATTAGGGTGAAACCCCTTCAAAGTCAAAATTAAGCAAACAGTTATTTTGAACACTGCAGGGCTGTATGTAACCAAAAAGAAGTTCTCAGTCTCCTGAAGGTAAATTCTTCCATGTTAATAAGACGACCAGAAAAGGGAAGAGAGAGAAGACTGAGCCTAGGCGTTTATTTTTAAAGTTCTAGAAATAATTTCTAAATTAACACTCGGCATCAATATTTTAAATAAGAAGATTTAAATGAAAAACCTTCATCCTACGAGAAAATAGCTAGCTAATCAATTAGAGTGTGTTCCGATATTTGACACCCTAACATGAAACCGTAAGTTGAATGATAACAAAAGGCTACAATATTCCCATTTGGAAAACTAACTTTAGGAGGAAAGCTAAAAAAAGTTTAACTGTGTCGAACCATCATTTAATTTTTCTCTAGAAGGCAGACCTTTATAGGGAGTGGTATTTCCTAGGAATCCTGTCAAATCACTTTACAATAATATATATGTTTTGTATTTAAATATTCTGTTACTTTCCTTCTTTGAAAATGCCCAAACTGAAATGGATATACAGCCAGCATATATTTCCTATAAATATAAATGGTATCTTAACATAAAATATTAAAGGGAAAATAAAACTTTGGGCTTTGTCAGTTGAGATATAATTTTTTAGCAGAATACTCTGCTTTTCAAAACACACAAATAAAACCCCTCGATTTTAACCAATCAACACATCTTTCTCTTATTTGGTTGGGGATCTGGCATCCTGTACGTTTTCTATTTTTAATATTTAGTGTTATAGCCCACAGTTAAAATAATGAAAAATTAGTCTCGTTTCAGAAATTATTTATTTATGGAACGAACATGATTAAAACATAAACACACACGCAAACTGCAGCTGCAACAGGAAAAAAAAACTTGATTTACGGTTATTAAATCTTTGATCGCCATGTTAATGTTTCTTTTTCTACCTTTCATTTGCATTTTAATCTATCGAATCTTTACAATTTTGCTGCCTCCTATTTCAATGATTGATTACAGTTCCGAAATAAGAAAAACCCAGCCTAGCTTTTCTTTTTCCTTTTCTTTCTTCGCTTTCTCGCCCCCCCCCCCTTCCCTCTGGGTAGATTTCTGAAACTTTCTCTCAATGCTAATGTAGACAGGACAAATTAATTCTCCTCTTTTAAATGTCAAAGATATAAATAAAAAATGTTTTCGGTCCCAAACGTGAATATTTTCCCAGCCGCTTGTTTTCCAGTCGTAAAAGATCATCTCAGCAAAACGCAATTAACAGTGAAACACACACACACACACACACACACACACACACACACACACACACACACACGGCGTGGAATTTTTAAAGGACACGTTAGTGAGTTAAAGAAAGGTGATAAGTTCATTGTCCCTTCGCCATCAGCAGCTTGGCCGGCTTCGTTCCCTCTCACACACTCAGAGATTTGGTCCCGAGTTCTATCTGTGATCTAAGTCACACAAACAAACAAAAACAAGCCTGGTGGGGGCTTGTGCTGAAGTTGGTTTCTGGAGAGGAGCTCCATAAAGACAAAAGGGGAAGCGCCGCAGGTCTGTTTGTTTTCTTTGCAGGCTTACTACCTCTTTGCCCCCCTCTCCCTCCCCCGGCCCTCCCCGCACTCCCTCCCCCGATTTCTACCGCTCCTCGGAGAAGATGGTCATTTGCTGACCGCTTTGCCCACACGCATCACTTTTCGCGCTGGCGTGCCAGCAACTGTGGCGCTGGGTTTGGGAGGCGCCGGCCAGAGACTGGCTGGGCTCAAGCTCCCAGCCGGGCTGAGGGTCCCTGGGGCCCTAAAAGGCTCCAGCCCCAACCAGATCGCGCCTCCCTCCAGGCTGGGAATCGGCCGGGATGCGAGCCGGGTACCTAGCCGTGGCGCGGAGGGGGTGAGCCCTCGGTGTGAGAGCGAGGCCGGTGGGCGTGCGCGCAGGCTCTCCCGCCGCCCGCGGGGCTGGGAACCTGAAAGGTGCTCCTTCACCCCTCCCACCGCGGTGTCCGCTCCCCGGGGCCGAGCCCCCTCGGGGGACTTTTAATGCCCGAAGACACAGAGGAGCCAGCAGTGGAGCGAGAACCGACTTCTCAGGCGGGTCCAGGCGGCTGGCGCCCGGGTCCGCTTGTAGCGCGCGGTGCCTGTGCGGAGGGCGAGCGGGAGAAGGCGGAGGGATGGGACCCCAACCCCCAAATCCGCACTGGGTCAAACACACCATCCAGCGTAAGGGTGAGGGCTGGAGAGGCAGATCTAGCCCCGGCATCGTCTCTCAAACGGGACCCTTGACTCAGTGCGCACCCACGGGCATGCGGGCCATGGGAGCACAGCCCATCTTCTCGGGCCCTGTCACCAGGAGCCGCGTTGCCCTCTTTCTCCTAGAGGCCCGGTGGGTGGCTGCCCTGAGGGTGGGGGGCGATCTGCATTCACGTAGACGCACAAGGCGGTTAAAATGAGGAGGTGGGGTGGGGGAAAGACATTTGATCCCGGCCAACCCTTTGTCTTGAAGCAGATTAGGCAGCCTGGAAATAGGAGGAAAAACAGAGTCTAGACAGGAAAACTTATTGTGTTCACCAAATATAAAAATGAACCAAGCGCCTGGGTACCTCAAGGGGTGAAGATAGATCCTTGTAGACAAGTGGGAAGACAAGACTGGGGAGATTTAAAGTGAAAGAAACGGCAGATTATTAAGAAAGTAATAGTATGGTGTCCCATACACTACAGTTTTATTGTTGGGTAGTAACTACCCGGTTTATTTATTGCCAGGCCTATATAATAGAGATAATGACCACAAACTCAAGATAAATATTTAGGCGCCCTGCCGGACTATTCTTTTTTATTTAAGACAGCGAGCCTGAAAGGTGAGCCTTATCGCCTCCCCTCCTCGAAGATCCGTCTTGCTTCCCACCATATTATAAGCATGACATGCAAATAAATAAGTGCTGCTGGGCTGTGTGGGTAGGCCTGCGGGATTTATTTCAGGTGAGAGAGGAACATACTCGGAATATGAATTTCCACAGGAGCTGCGGAGTGATTCCTTCCCTCTCGTTCTCGGCCGCCCTCTCCTCCTGGTCTCCCACCCCCTTTCTGTGGGAGCAGAGAGCGTCCCCTGATAAAAAACATTAATGTGTCATGTCTCAACTCCCTGTTCCTTGACATATAGGTCTGGGGAGGGATGAGAGGCAATGAAAAATGCAAAATGCGTCCCCCAAGTAGGCTGACTTGCTGGGACTGCTTAAAGAGATTCCTGCCGACAAAGGGAAGGGTGAGCTGTAATTATGACTTCCAGTAGGGGGGCAGTATGAGAAGTATGTTAATATCATTTTGAAATTTGCAAAGCGGTGCAAAAAGTTTGCTGTCCCGGATCTGGTACTGGCCCTCACCCGCTGAATAGATCCCCAGGGGAACCTCCTGGCTTTGGGGACCTGCCTGCCTTGCTTGGCCCTCAGTTTCTCTCCCCGGAGCCTGGTAAACAATAGTCAGGTGATGGAATTACAGATGACCTTGCTGGTTGGCCGCCAAGGTCAGGAAGGAGCGGGCGGCCTCAGGTGTTGGCTCCATCTGACGCAATGGCTGCAGTAATAGTCACCTGGCTGGCCTTGAACGAGGTGGCCACGGAGAGCTTCTCTCTCCCCACCTGCTTCCTGCGAGGACTCGGGCAGATCTGGAGCCTGACAAGATGAAGTCAGCATCCTTTTCGGATACTCTTTTTCTTCCTCATTTTTTGGGGTAATATTCAGACATAGAGGCGTTTCAATCTCACAATAGCCACTTAAATTCAAAATGTCTTTTGATCTCTGTTTAGCCAAAAAACAAAGAAAAAAATCTACACCTAACAATGAATTGAGAGAGAGAGAGAGAGACAGAAAAACCCGGGGGTGAGGCAGAAAGGTGTGTGTGTGGGGGGGGGGTTTGGGGGGGGGGAGTTAAAGACCAGGAGGCAGCCAGAAGTGGAAGGGGCGGGGGAGGGAAGGAGAGAGCACTGAGCGAGCTGCCAGATGGGAGAGAAGAGGCCGTCCTGTAATTTGCTGGCTTGTGTAAGGGATGATATTATGAGGCTGAGAACCAGAGGAGTCCTCGTCAATCTTTTACAATATTGGTGTCATTCAAGCACAACTTTATCTTTGAACCAGAATATCTGTTTCAATGATTTCCATAAGCACATAAATTATAATCTTCAGAGCCTTCAATATTTCTCTCGGTACTTTATTAAGTGTTATTGCAGAGGCCATTTATGAAGTGAATGATTCAACTTTTAATCTTCTGAACATTAAAGTGTATTCCACTGAGTTTCCTTCTCCAAATAATCTAAAATAACAAAAAGGAACTAAGCTCATTACATGAAAAAGTGACAAGCATTTTACTCCGAGCCTGGCAAGTTGCCTTGCTCACTTCAAAGGATGATAAACTAATTGTTTCCAGAGTTTATAAGTAATTAAGCTATTATTCGGAGAATTTATGTAACAGTTTTTTTCACAATAGAACTTTCTAGTTAAAATGGCCAGAGACGAGTCTTAAAAAAGACCAAGATTTTAATAATTAAAAAGATCTGCCCTTATTGTTAATAATGAAAACTATTTTTTATTTTTAAAAGCATTGGAAAACGTAAACAAATATAGTGTTCTCCTGTTAGGTGGGGGTCATTATATATAATTAATGCTGAAAGGAAAATGAACATGTAATGGCTTCCAAAGATTAAAACATCTGTAACTATCAAGTTTTAAAAAGTGAATATTTTTTTTAAAAAAAACCCACCCAGCTCTATTCCTCTAATAATGGCAAGTAGGAATATATGTATATAGTGTTCTTTTAAAATTATATATGGAAAGTTAAAAACTTAAAATAATTTTAGCATTTTAAATCAAATTTTGGTGCCTGGACATGAAGAATGAATGCCAAGTAATGAATGCTAAGTCTTTGAATTTCTCTGATTTTGCAACATAGAAATGTACTTATTCACCCTTACATTAAAATAAAGAGACTATTTTAAAAATCTTTTCAAAAATATTATATTCAAATAAACCTTTCTGTATTTCAACTCATGTTTGTCATTTAAAAAGTAGTTAGGTTTGATCTAAGGGAAACGATATTTATTAAAGGACAAAGACTTTTAAAGGAAATGACAAACTACTTTGTAAATTTCAGCAAAATATGACACTGTAGTTTATAGACATATTATTTGTAAATGCAACACTTTACTATTTTAATGTTTTTTCATCAAGATCAACTCTGTTTTTGTTTTTAGAAAAAAAACCTGTTTCATTGTCACATGAATAATTTAAAAACTTAGAATTTTTCATATTAGAAGGAAACATCTTTAAATAATAATAGTGGGATATGAAAGTGAAAACCAAAGGAATGACTGTAAAATCTTACTTGAAGTAAAATAGGCTTTTTGGAAGTTGTTTGCAAAAATCGGAGTATGTGCTTGTTCAATATATACTCCCCTCAGCACAAAAAGTGGGCATTGGCTGTACCAGTCACTACAGTGGTGGATACTCGGCATAGCAAACATTATTTAAGATCTAGCCACTTTGTTTCCAGTAAACTTCCTCCAAAGCGAGAGTCTGGAGTTTTCTGGAAATTGTATATAAAATGTTTTGTATGTAGGGTCATTGTTGTTTTGTGGAATCTGTAAACTGTGGCAAAATAGATCCGTCATTGTGTCACACTGTCCGATTCAATGTTTGCTGTACCATGTTTTCTTTATTCCAATAGCCTTTTATTAAAAACAAAAACCAAAGCCCCCTAGTTAGCAGTAACACAATTCCAATTGCCCAACACTGTGCGATAATTGACCTTCCAGACACCAGGAACACTTGGATTCACTTTAGGACACTGAGCTGTTTAAAGTGACTTCATGATAAAAAGACAATGGTGACTTCGTTGCAACGGGCACCTGCAGTATTTCACATAACACACGGGCCACACCTTGCCGAGGCAGTCACTTCCATGGATCACACCAGAACAAGGAGATATGCTGTTCTGATTAGGAAGGAATGAATTCTTTTTGCACATCCTTTCACAGTCTTAGGGGTTAGAAGCCTGTTTTCTGGTTTCCTTGCATAAAATATTGTCATATTAAAGTGTATGTTGAAGTTGAATGGCTAAGGATCTTATGGTATGTTGAATTCAAGGTGTCCAAAGTAATACAGTCCAGACAGAGAAGTACTGGTGCTCCTTATCTATGCTCACCTTGAAAGGGTCCCCTAGTGACAGGCTTAGTAGTGGGGTGAGGCAGGGTGGCCGGCGGGGGGGGGGTGGGGGGGGGTGGGGACGACACTAAGTCAGTGCCCAGACTTCCAGGCACTCTGTTAAGTAATCCTGACTCTACTGCTAGAACAGGATGTAATTTATCTTCCATGAATCTTTTCCCTAATCTCTAAATGATATTCATATATTTCTGTTTTGCAAATCACTTCGCATTGCAGGACGTGGTAGGGAATTGCTTTAGATTCAATTGAATATCCTAATGAACTCCCTCTCTCAAAGAGCTCCGGATTTTTTCCAGACGACTCCTGACTCCTAAGGGAATATTTCTCTGTCCTCAAAATTCTAAGGGTCTTAGAATTCTGAGGTGCTCTCCTTTGACTTTCCCTGCCTGGCTGCCAGAAGTAAAATGACAGTGTCTTATTGTTCCAAAGCATTTTCTGAGAGTAATTAATACCTTTATTGAGTAAGTTGCTTCACTGAAATAAAAGGTGACTTTTCCACCAATGGCTGGACTGTGATCCAGCAACTGAGGAAAGCCCAACTGCTGCAGCATCGCCCCTCTCATGAAGAAAAAAATCCACAGATTTACTAGTTTTCATTTAAATTCCGTGTTTTTCTAGTCTGGAGCATGCCTTCAATCTTCATATATCTAGCATATTACAGCAAATCCTTTTTAAGACTGAAAAAATTCCGTGTGTGTGCATTTTAAAATTGTGACCACCTACTGTGTCCTGAGCAGTGAGCAGAACAGGGGGAGGGGGTGCTGAGATGAACAGCACGTTGGCTCTGCCCTCAAGAGCTCATTGATGGTGCAGCTCATAAAAAACCCACAGTCTCAACCCAAAGCAGTATACACAGGTGCTTCAGCCAAGGACCTGGAGGAAGGCAGCCCCCAAAAGCCCTTGTGATGGGCTGAGGTGAGGAGCAGTAGCGATCAGGAAATGGTTTTATATCTGAGTGCAGAAGCCACTCTGAATGTATAGGAAGGCAAGGATTTAATGCAGGGAGTTGGTTACACAGTGGACTAAAGAGGCTGTGAAGGCAACCAAGTGGCAACCCAGAGCTGAGTGCTCGCAGGAAGAAGCTGTTGCCCCAGGTAGACTAGAGGGACAGAGGGAGAAGGAATCAGACTCCAAGGTCCAAGGTCACCCGGTAGACGTGTAACCAGGGCAGGCATGTCTACTGGGAGCTGGAGCTATGGAGGAAATGAGAAAGGGAAATAATTCTGGAGTCTTTTCTTTCACTTTATAATCTGTCACCAGTACCTCCTTTTGGGCAAAGCCAGCAAGAAGCCAGCAGACACAGCCTGGGAGGTACAAGGTCAGCCTTCTGGGTGTAGAGTAGAGCGAGGAACAGCTTTGAAGGCAAACAGTTCCGGGAGCAACAGGGCTTCTGGGCAGATGTCACCCTCCAGCAGCCTTCTTATTTTATTTTTCCAAATGAAGAGCACTATTGTTCATTTCTGGATGTATTCACTTGAGAATGTTGAAGGAGAAAGACGTTCCAGGCAAGAGCACTGAGTTGGGAGAGAAAGTGACTTAGAAAATGGGAAGTTTTCCAGGGTGGCCAGAGTGAAGGGGCAGGAGGGGGACATTGTAGGACATGAGTTGAAAATCGTAACAGTTAAGGGCGTGGAATAACCAGTGACTTCTGCAACAGCTTGACTTGCTAGCAATCATTAACGCGCAGGGTAATGGTGATGGTTGGGGCTAACACCACAAGAATAGAGACACAGTCAGGTCTCCATACAGCGGCAGTGCTGCCATCAGCAGCGGGCATTTCTGCAAAGAAACACAAGCAGCCTCCGACTACCTTCAGTTAATTCCCACTGTTATTTGAATCAGCCACAGAGCCAGTGAGGGTATCGATCCAGTCATTCTCATGGACAAGTTGGACATTGTTCATTAATCCTGAGGAGACATCCTTGTGGCCAGTTTGGTGTTCAGTGGGCTAAATCAAAGATTTGCTCTACTCCCGCTTCATAAAAATAGCCCAATTCATAACCTTACAGATGTCAACCTCATGAATGACAGTTTGAAGGAGATGGAACTAAGACAAGGAAGCTAAGAAGACAGTGAAGAGGCTGCTGTGATAACAGTGGGGACGGAGGCTCAGGGTGATGAATGAGAGAAGATACTTATGAGACAGGAAGCTGGTCTGGATGTGGGGGGCTGGGGGCTGAGGTATGCTAGTAGATGAAAACAATGGCATTGGTTTCTGGTTTGGAAAGTCGGGCAGATTGTGGTTCCATTTGCTGGGACCATAACTTTAGAAGAAGGGGCACACTAGAGAGAAAGATGAGACCTTTGTTCCAGACATTTTGGGCTTAAGATACTCACCAAGATAGGCGTACTTACCCGGAGGATGAAGACACTGCATTTTAGTAGAGAGGTCTGGGCTGGAGATAAAAATTGGAGGAGCCACTGGAGTAGATGAGATCATTTGCGATCTCTTTCAAGTTTGCGGTCACAATGAGATATCGCCTCACACCTGTTGGAATGGCTATTATAAAAATACTAGGAGCCCAGGGCGCGAAATCGCACTGCGCCACCCACCCACCTGCAGCCCTGCCTGACACACGAACCTGTCCACGCAGAGCTCCAGTGCACCTGGCCCAGCCCCCAAACCCTCTGGCCTTCTCTGGCTGCTTCAAGCTCCGCCCTCAGTCCCTGGAGTTGCCTTGGGCTGGTCCCACCTTCTCCGGGTGCCTCCCTGCTTCTGCCAGGTCTCAAGAGCAACGTGGTGGTGGCTCCGCCCTGTCATGGCGCGGGAGGAGAGCATGGACGCCTCCCTGGGCTGCGCTGTGCTCCTTCCCCTGGCAGGTGGGCCGCAGGGCACTGAGAGTGCCAGCGGGGGGGTGGCGAAGGACTGGTGATGGCGACGCTATGGGCTCTCACCACTGCTCTCCCCAGCACGAGATAGTCCCGCCTCCTCCAGGCGCCTCCCCGCTTCGGCCCCATCTCCCAAGCAACACCCCAGCTAATATGCGGAAGACCTAGTCATTACCTGTTATGGAGTCCTGACCATTAGCATATTAGCTCATTATTAGTATAGATTATATAAAAATAACAAGTGTTGCCCTGGCAGGCATGGCTAAGGGGTTAGACTGTCTGCCCTCACACCACACTGAAGAGTCTCAGGTTTGATTCCCAGTCAGAGCACATGCCTGGGCTGCGGGCTAGATCCCCAGTGTGGGGTGTATACGAGGCAGCTGATCAATGATTCTCATCATTGATGTTTCTATTTCTCTCTCTTGCTCTCTTCCTCTCTGAAATCAATGAAAACATATTTTTAAAAAGATATATGCACCCCGTGTTCATTATAGCATTATTTACAATAGCAATTGTATATGCAATGAAATATTAGCCATAAAAAAGAATGAAATCTTGCCATTTGTGACAACATGGATGGACCTTGAGAGCATTATGCTAAGTAAAATAAACCAGACAGAGGAAGACAAATGCCATATGATCTCACTTACATGTTGGAATCTAAAAAAACAAAAACAAAGAATGTTGAGGGTGAGAGATGGGTGAAATTGGTGAAGGGAGTCAAAAGGTACAAGCTTCCAGTTATTAAATAAAGAAGTCCTGGGGATGGGCTGTACAGCATGGTGACTATAGTTATTAATACTGTATTGCATATTTGAAAGTTGCTAAGAGAGTAAATCTTGAAAGTTCTCATCCAAGAAAAATAATTCTGTGACTATGTATAGTGACAGATGTTAATTGTGATAATCATTTTGTAATATAGACAAGTACCAAATTATTATGTTGTATACCTGAAACTAATAACTATAATGCTCATTAATTATACTTTCATAAAAATTTAGGGTGAAGGAAAGGCAGGGGGTAGGGCTGTCAATAAATGGGAATGCGATAGGAGGCAGGATATGTGGTTTTGAAGATGGAAAAGACTTGCACATGTTTGTATGAGGGAAAGAGGAAGAAATGTTGACATTACAGAGAAGAGGTGTTAAATAATGGGGAGATGCATCCTAAAGGTGGGGGATCGCATTGTGACTCAGCAATGGGATAACCTAGCTTCCAAGACTGAAAGCGAGGTATGGCCACTGATGTATATTCAGGCAGAGGATAGTGGGAGAAAAATAGGGAGCAGTTCACACCTGGTAATCTTAATTTTCTTTTTTGAGTTATGGGCAGTGATGTCATTTGATGATGAGTGAGGGGGTAGGAGGGTAACCAGGTTTTGCACTGAAAGTCCCACATCTCATATGGGAACCCCCTCAGTCCTAGACAAATCAGGAAATTAGGTCATGCTAAGGGTAAGGAAAAGGGAAAGGGCTTGGGGGGGCTTTAAATGTTGACATCATGATGGAAAAATGGGAGCTGAATAGAAATGCAAAGCTGCTGACCAGCACCAGGGGCTGAGATGGAATGGGGGCCCTGGGGCAGCGCTTGGTGCGTGGCTGTGTGATTTTCTTCAGCGATGCTTAAGCATTTTGCGTCGTTCTTTCAGGAGAGGGTGTGTTAACCCATCCAGGTATGTGCTTGGAGGACTTCTGCAACCCACAGTATGCAGTATTAGATGTCTCATTCTGGGGGGCAGGAAAGCAGTGACAGGGTTAGGTGGGAGATTTTGCTGTCCGTGGTGTACAACACTACTCTTTCTCCACATTTACATACTTGACAAATGGCACGGTTACAACATTCCACAGCTTCCTGAGGCACCTCTGAGATGTGGACATATGTTCATAATCCATCTCTCCAGGAGAACAACTGAGAGACTGTAGTCAGGGAGCAGTGTCTTGAGATAAGAAGCAGTGAGCTAAAGGTCTTAACCCAGCACCAACTCTTGATTGCAACTCTATCCACATGCTCTGCGAACGCAAGGCATGTGATGGGGAGATTTTTGCCTCTGTCATGGACTAAATTATATACTTTTAAACCTGGGAGCATTTTCACCTGCTGTTGGTTACAAAAACAAAGAAAAAGGTAAATATGTAGTTGTCTAGCTGCTAACAGGGCAAATGAGGCAAAGAGTTCCAATAAGTAGATTTAAGTAAATATCTGAAGTCTTTTCTTTTCTTTTGGGAACAAAATGGAATTGGATAACTCCAAATAGGTAAAAAGGTAGTTCTCTACATTTTTCCTTATAATTAGAACAAACCAGCAACTCTAAACATACAGTATGGGATAGACATAGGGCACAAGGGGATCCCAAACTACATGAGTTTGGTGAAAATATGAAACTCAGCTTGGTGTAGGAAAGATGCTCATATCTCATCTGGAATGAGTACAGCTTGGCTCAAAAGTCTCCGTGAATGGACTGAGGGTTCAGGCAATAGGAGTGTTGTGGGCTGAATTGAGTCCCCCTCAAATTCATTTTGAAGTCTTAACCCCCCACCCAGTACATCAGAAGGTGACTGTATTTGAGAGAGGGCCCTTACAGAGGCAATGAAGAGAAAATGTGGTCAAATAAGTGGGTCCTAATCCAATCTGACTAGTGTCCTTAAAAGAAGGGGAAATGTGGACACAAGAGGAGACCCAGAGGAAGGATCATGTGAGGACACAGGGAGAAGGCAGCCACCCGAAAACCAAGGAGAGAAACATTAATAGTTGGCTTTTGGGCTTCGAGGCACTGCAACTGTGAGAAAATAAATGTCTGTTGTTTACCACCCCGAGTGTGCGGTATTTTGTTATGGCAGTCCTAACAAATGAATACAGAGAGAGTTAGAGTTTGGGTGCCGTAAGAATCTGAGAAATAGTAGATGCATCAGTTTTTTTTTTTGTTTTTTTTTTTTACATATAAAACCCAACTTGGGAGATGTCTGCTAAGAAAACCTTACACTTACCTTCTCTTTATTTGTTTATAAAATATTTATCAAACTCTTTTGTAGTACTTACTATGGAAGGTGAGTTAATAACTCTACTCCTGGATTTTTCTGAACCTCATTCACCCCAACAGGGCACCCATAACTGCATGAACTGTATTAGGTTCATTTTTAAAATACAGTATGTTTGCCCTAGTCAGTTTGGCTCAGTGGATAGAGCATCAGCCTGTGGACTGAAGAGTTCCAGGTTCAATTCTGGTCAAGGGCATGTATCTCAGTTATAGGCTCCTCCCTGGCCTGGGCCCTGGACAAGGCTTGTGCAGGAGGCAACCAATCCATGTGTTTCTCTCACATCAATGTTCCTCTCTGTCTTTTCCTCTCT
Organism: Myotis myotis; assembly: GCF_014108235.1. Classification (NCBI taxonomy): domain Eukaryota; kingdom Metazoa; phylum Chordata; class Mammalia; order Chiroptera; family Vespertilionidae; genus Myotis; species Myotis myotis. The sequence continues at coordinate 16,244,064 of NW_023416318.1, read as the reverse complement.
CTTCCACTTTCCCTAAAAAAATCAAAGGAAAAATATCCTTGGGTGAGGATTAACAACAACAACAAACAAACATATATCCTATATAATAAAAGGGTAATATGCAAATCCACTAAATGGCAGAACAACGAGCCACTATGATGCACACTGACCACCAGGGGGCAGACACTCAACATAGGAGCTGCCCCGTGGTGGTCAGTGTGCTCCCACAGGAGGAGTGCTGCTCAGCCAGAAGCCAGGTTGAGGGCTGGAGAGTGCAGTGGGTCTAAGCCGGCAGTCTGACATCCCCCAAGGGCTCCCGGACTGTGAAAGAGCACAGACCGGGCTGAGGGACCCCTCCCCCAGTGTATATTGAATGTTGTGCACAGGGCCTCTAGTATATATATATATTATACAGTATGTTTGAAATGACGACCCTACATGTTTTATGAAGTTTGGTTATGGAGTCTGTAGGCAGCATTTGCATTATGCTTAGTAGGAATTAAACCTGCATCTGAGCACAAAGGTTAAGTCAATGATTTTTACTCCCTTCAATATGTGAAATTTAGGCCAATCATCCTATCCAGTTAATTCTCTTTAGTATTTAGAATATCTCAGGTTGATTCCAATGTTTGGCACTTTTAATTAAAAATGATTTCCTAAAATCCTCCTAGGCGCATGATGTTGACAGGAGAATCTCCATGGCACAAAGCTGTACATTTCTGCAAATAATATGTTGCTATCAGATTCTCCTGAAAAATGTTGCAGAGGACCCAAAACAGACCTGACATTCTCCTGTGAACCTATTTGTGGCTGTTGACTTAGAATAACCTACCCTGACTTACAAAGTCTGCTTTAGAGAAACAATGGCAGGTAATGTTTGTCTCCCATGAACATGCCTGGTCATTGTTCTTGGGAATTATATGGGAAATGGGAAGATGGAAAAACATACCAATGAACCCTAACTTTCTCATGTACTTATTGTGTGATGTTGGTGATGCCCATCACAGTGAGCATCATTTTATTCACCTATAAAATAGGGATGAATTCTAGTTGTCAAGCCTACACAGGTGTTTGTGAGAATGAAATTAAGTAGTGACTATCTCTGAGGTGCTTTTAAAAATATGCTACACCAATTTAAATCTTACTATTATCGCTGGGGTCACCACTAAATGGTTTAACCTCATGACCCTTGTACTCTGCCTTCTCACATTCTAAATGCAGCAGCACCTGGGCTCCCTTCAGGGATGACAATCATAGTAAACACGAGGATTTCTCGTAGGCGTCAACTTCCCAGAAGGATTCCTGTTACCCCATATTTCAGGGAGTGCCTACAGAAGCTCTGTGTTGACTTTTGTTTTCAATCTTACATTAGGCAGTGCTTCGTTTTCCACTGACTTCCCTGAGATTTAATTTTTTGTATAGCCAGCCAAGTATGTGAATGTTACCTCAGATGGAAATCTCCAGAACCTTATGTCAAATTAGATGCAATGCAAGGGACTGTGTCCTCTGAAAGTATGGGGAGAAAGCTCCTTCTGTGGCTGCCTTTCTCCAAGCTTGTCCAACCCCTAGGGCTGCTGGCTCCAGCTGTGCTGCATTCGCTCCTGTATTAGCAACACACATCAAGAGGACTCCAGCAAGCAGCTCTTACGTCCTGCATTGAGATGTAGGTGAATATCCACTAAATGCCAAGTAATTCCTGTAAAGTGCTGCTTTTGAATCCGTATTATATTCTGGAGAGTTAGCCAAACAGTTCTTTTTTTTTTTTTTCACCTTGACTATCAGGACTATGGGCAAACTTGAATGTGTGTGTGTGTGTGTGTGTGTGTGTGTGTGTGTGTGTGTGTGTGTGTGTGTGTTGTGTTAAATTTTCATTGTGGTCATTGCTAGAGTTGGGGGATGGGCATCAATTCAGAGGGGACTTAAATATTAAAAACCGCTATTATAGACAAAGTAGAGAGACTGGTACAACAGGTCTCCATGTATCCATCATCCAACTTCAAGAATTACAATTATCAACTTTTTGTTACTCGTGTTTTCTCTCTCTTTCTCTGCTTTTTGTTTTTATTTTTTGTTTTTCCCCCCCTAGAATATTGTCAAACACGATACCAGGGCTTTCCGCTTTTGAATACTTCAGAATCTATCTTTAATTGATAAGTTTGCTGTGCTACAGTTTAAAATTTTTTAACGTTTCTTTAAGATAACTTCCATTTTGATATAATTTTAAATTTATGGAGGAGTTATAAAAATAGTACAAGGAACTCCTATAATTTGTTAACCCTTCACTGAGATATCACCAAGTGTATGCATTTGACTTTTGCTTTATCATTTTCTCTTTCTTTTATTTAACATATAATTTGTTTTCAACCCTTTAAAATTGAGTTGGTGACATTGTCCCCCTTTTCTACTAAATACTTCAGTGTCTATGTCCTGAGAACAAGGACATTTACATACATGAATACAGAATAATTATTAATATCAAGAAATTTAACATTGATGCAATACTGTTATCTACAATCCATATTTAAATTTTACCAATTGCCACAACAATGTCCTTTATATTATTACTAGAGGGCTGGTACATGGCTTTGTGCACAGGTGGGGTCCCTTGGCCTGGCCTGCACCCCCTCGAAATCCAGTACCGCTCGGGGGATGTCTGACTGCTGGTTTCGGCCAGATCCCCACAGGCCAGGCCGAGGGACCCCACCGGTGCACGAACCAGGCCTCTAGTATGCATATAAGATGTTTGGTTAATCTCTTCCCTCCCTCCCCCCTCCCCCTTCCCTCCAAGACTCATCAGTCTGTTCCATGTTTCCATGCCTGTGCATTGAGTGTCTGGCCCCTGGTGGTCAGTGTGCATCATAGCTACCAGTTGAACAGTTGGACAGTCCAACGGTCATTTAGGCTTTTATGTATATATATATATAGAGAGATTTTTTTCTGACCTAAACTATAATCCAGGATCAGACATTGCATATTACTTGTCATCTCTCTTTAGTTTCCTTAAATCTAGAACAAAAATCTCCCCTGCCTTTCTTGGTCTTTCTTAACCTTGACATTTTTAAAGAGTACAGACTAGGTATTTTGTGGAATGCCCCTCAGTTAAGGTTGGTGTGATATTTCCTTGTGATTGGACTCATGAGAAATCGGATTCCCGAGGTGCCTCAGTTCATGGTATCAGCTGGCACGTGGTGTGTTTGTTTCAGTATTGGTGAAGTTAACTTTTCACTAGAATAAGGTGTTGTCTGCCAAGTGGGAGATAGTTTGAGATTATTATGTAAATATCCTGTTACTCATTAAACTTTTTCACTGGTTTTCACATCCATTGATGATCTTCTAACTCCGTCATGTATATATATTTATTAGTTGGCATTCTATTGTAAAAAACAGCTTTTTCTTCTTCCTCCTTTATTTATTTACTACAGGTCCGGTGCACAGGATTCATGCACTGGTGGGGGGCGTGGCTTGGGGGGATTGGCCTGCTGTGGGAACACTGCTGATACCGGTCAGCCAATCAGCTGTGGATCCACCCTCTGAGCAGCTGCTCCTGCTGTGGGAGCACCTCTCATCCCCGTCAGCTGAGGGGCGCTCTCACTGTGGGAGCACACTGACCACCAGGGGGCAGCTCCTGTGTTGAGCGTCTGCCCCCTGGTGGTCAGTGCACATCATAGCGACTGGTCAACTATCATTCTGGTCATTCTGCTGTTCAGTTGCTGGGCTTTTGTTATATAGGATTCATTTATTTCAACAAGATGAACTAAAGGATTTCATTTTTAATTTTTACTTTTTAAAATTCTTATCTGAGAATATGTTTTTATTAACTTTTAGAGAGAGAGGAAGGGGAGAGAGAGAGAAAAAAAAAGAGAGAGAGAGACATTGATTAGTTGCCTCCCATATGTGCCCCAACTGGGGACCGAACCTGCAATCTTTTAGTGTACAGGACAATGCTCTAACCAACTGAGCCACCTGGCCAGGGCGGGATCCTTATTTTATTTAATGAGTTCTGCTTCACTACTACATTATTTCTTATGATGCTATTATTTCTCAGGTTGGTCAGTGGGAGTCATACCCTCCTGTGACCTTTTGGTGTATCTTAAAAGAAGGCTTAACTTGATAACTTCCATGTTGAAGTGGAGACTGAGTTCAATTATACTGTTTACTTGCATGTATGCAGCAGCCACAGGAATGATAGACTTTCCATCCAAATTGTCCAGGTTTCCAGCATATTCTGGAACGAGTGAGTGTGGTCAGTTGAGTATGGAGACTCAAGTGCACTCAGGGGGAAAGCCTGTTATTAGCCCCTTACTTGGGGCCCCTGATGCTGGCTTTCACAGAAAGTATTTCCCACTAAAAAGTCAAGCAACAGGTTTCCTAATTTCTGGCTTCTTTCTAAAACAGGTTTCTTGAGCCAGTTAATTGAACATAAATTACAATTGACCTTGGAGGGATTAACTTGCATTTTGGGGTCATCTTAGCTGTATAGCTATTTGGGTGCTTTGTGACTGCCTGAGCTTTTATATACTTTTCAGCTAAGTTAGAGATGGAATGTACCACTCAGGGATATTACAAGAATTGTTGACCTCCTCCGGTCAGTTTGAGGTCAAGGAATTAATGTAGAGAATTACCAGAAGATCTATAAATACACATTTTTTTACATGAGAGGTACCATTAAAAAAAAAATGTTCATTTTACTTAACTGTTTCAGGACCATGTCTAATGTTTGATGGTTGGCATATAAAGGACGTTTTAGTTTGGAGCACAATAAAAATAGCATTTAGATGAAGATTTCAAAAACTACACTAGCTGTAGATTTTCTAAAATTCCATTGTGATTGAGCTAACTTGACATTAAAAATATATTGGATGATAAACCCCATGTTTAAAGAAGACCTTTTCTTTTTTAATGTCGAAGGCTGAAAACATTCTTTTGAGGTCAGTCCAGTGTTGAAGGTCATCATTGTAGCCTGTGTCCTAAGTTTTGCTCTGCCTCTCTGGTGAATCAAGAGGTTGACTTGGAAATTGGTGTGCCCGAGTCTTCCTGGTGCGTCAGTGGGAAGAGCTCGGCCTTTGGGAGCACAGACCTGGGACCAAATAATGCCGCTGCCACTGATTTGTTCTCCACCTTTCCTTTGTCCTTTTGCCATCCCAAACATCTGTAAAGAAAGGTTCACAACTTGTAGGATCAGAGCAAGGAATAAAAACTATACAAAACTTTAATATAAAGTATAGTGCTTGGCCTAGGGGAGCCCCCCCCCGCCACCCCACCCCCCGCAAGTGACTTCCCTCCCTCCCCCTTTCTTCTAACAGCATAGCATTCATTGTGTTTCATTCATTGCTTATCATGTGCCAAACTCTGACCTCAGTCTTTGCATGCACTGCTTGTGAGAGAGGAATTATTATTTCCAATTTACAGGTGAGAAAACTGAGACCTAGAGGTTGAGGATCCTGGCCAAGTGTTGCTACCGGGGTTTCAAGCTTGCTGCCAGAGTCCAAGCTCTAAATCATTATGCCCCTGATAGCTATGTACTCTCATAAATATGGAGTAGTAGCTCATGGGTTTGAACAATATAATTAAATGCATACAGTTGAGAGGCCTAAGCTGTGGTAAGGGAGAATTAAAAGCTTGAGCTAGAAACAGAAATAACTAAGAATACAGGAGAAAGCAACAGGGAAAGGTGAGAGATACGCTTACTAGGCAAACCAGGTGAACCCTCTCTATCTCGGGAGCATTATCATAGGTTAAAAACGGCACGATAATTGTCCTGATAGCAATTATTTATGGAGCAGACGTGCTTCATGGAAGTCCCGCTTTAAGGTTATAGCAAACCCATATTTATTCCCTTGTTTTGGAGTCAAGAAACTGAGATCATGGAGGTTAAGGAGTAAAGAACTTTCTGCTCCAAACTAGGTACGCGTGATGTCAAAGCCCGAAGTCCTATTATTCCGCTGTGCTGCCTCCTCTGCTTATCATTGATGCCAACACCTTTCCTGCATCCCCGGCGGCCCCACCACACCCTAATCCTTAACCCTACATGGTCTCCAGTGAGCTAAACAAATCGGCAACAGATGCACACTTTATTTTCCTGCTTGGAAGTTGGTTTGTATGGGACTCTAAGGAAGTCTGGGTCCCTAAGACTTTTAGCATTCCACCCATCACCATCCATTCCATAGTTTGGCATTAGGGCTCATCTCTTAACAGTGAACCTCTTCCGTCTGAGCAAAAATATGTGTTCTTGGTATAGGTTCTTTAAAAATATTTTACCCCCTAGTCATTTAAGCATTCCTATAGCAGAGGCTGCTTCTCATCTACCCCTATATCCACTTCCCCTTTCTCCTTAAAGAGAGAACTTGAGCCCTAGCTGGTTTGGCTCATTGGACAGAGTGTAGGCCTGTGGACTGAAGGGTCCCTGGTCCGGTTGTGGGCTCTATCCCCAGTTCAGGGCGTGCCGGAGGCAGCTGATCAATGATTCTCTCTCATCATTGATCTCTCTCTCTCTCTCTCTCCCTCTCTTCCTCTCTGAAATCAATAAAAACATTTTTTTTTTTAAAAAAAGAGAGAACTTGAATTTTAGTCAGGCCCACTGCCACTAGAGCTAGAGATGGTTTTCAGCCTCCCTTGCAGCTAATTGTGGCCATGTGACTGAGACCTGGACAAAGAGCAGAAGTGTTCTATGGGACTCTGGGAAAGCTGCTTAAAAGGAGTTGACTCAGAAGGAATCCCTGTTGCTCTTCTTTTATTCCTACTTGTAAAAGCAGCAACTAAGAAGTGATAACTAAACTTCTAGCAACCATCCTGAACCATGAAGTGACGTTGAGCACAGAAATCACCTGGCAGGGAGCTAGAGTGAAAGACAGGAGCCCGGATGTCATCTGGAGTCCCTTCACCAGTCCTAGGCTGCCTAGCCTTAATTTTACATGAGAAGGAAACAACCTCCTTCCCTCTTCCCTTCCTCCATTCTCCCTCCCTCCCTCCCTCCCTCCCTCCCTCCCTCCCTCCCTCCCTCCCTCCTTCCCTCCCTCCCTCCCTCCCTCCCTCCCTCCCTCCCTCCCTCCCTCCCTCCCTTCCTCTTTCCTTCCTTCCTTCCTTCCTTCTTTTCTTGCATGCTTGTCACTGTTATTTTGTTTTTTCTTTTTTATATGCAACTAAGTAATTCTAACTACAGTTTCTAGCTTCCTTTGGGCACATTTGGATGTTTTGGGAAAGCTTGCAAAGCTCTGAGCCTACTGGCTCAGCACTTAGTTGAATATGATTTAACTTACACATTATTAAGGCATCATTGAAATACACACAGTTGAACATTTGGGGCCTTTATATCCTTTAACATCTTTTTGAGCTAAAGCACTCTTAGCAGTTAAAACACATTAACAGCCTAGTCCCAGTGTTTCCCTTTTTCTGACTGTTTAATTCAAAGAAGGATGCATTTGGAAGAAATTAGGGTCTTGCTTTTCTAAGCTCTTCCTATCAAGTCCATCAAAGACACGTAACATTTGTGATCACGCTACAAACAGATTTAGAATGGGCATGATGTTTTTTTGATAAAAATTATTGCATCAAACAAAACTCAAAATTTACTCCAGGTGTGATTCTTTCCCCCCATTCTTATTTTCACATCAAGCACAAAACTGACACAAGATAGTCCTGCCCTCCTGATACACTGAACTTTGGGCACAGGTGGAAGGTGTATTGGGAAGACATACTTGTTTTGTACTTGAGTACCTGGGTTGGTAGAAATGAGTTTTTCACTTCAATGTCATTTTTTTAAAGACAGCCAAGTATCATGATCTCCTGGTTACTATATTTATAATTATTTTTACCTTGGCAAAAAATACTGCTTAGTGAAAACATTTTATGTATCTCATTTGTTAAGTGAAAGAGTTAAATAAGCCAAAAAAAAAAAAAGAAAAGAAAAAGAAAGAAAGAAACCCCAAACTTCACCCCAAATCCCTATAGAGACAAGTATGGAGAAGATATTTAGAGACCCTGGCAAAAAGAAGTGAAAATTTGAACAATCTTCTTCTTCTTTTTTTAAATATATTTTATTGATTTTTTACAGAGAGGAGGGGAGAGGGATAGAGAGTTAGAAACATCGATGAGAGAGAAACATCGATCTGCACGCCCCCCACTGGGGATGCGCCTGCAACCAAGGTACATGCCCTTGACCAAAATTGAACCTGGGATCCTTCAGTGTGCAGGCCGACGCTCTTTCCACTAAGCCAAACCAGTTAGGGCACAATCTTCTAACAATTCAGCCCAAGATGGTTGAGAATGTTTATTCTGTTCTTAAATCTTTGTTTTGTTTTGTTTTCTTAATCTTCATCCGAAGATATTTTTTCCATTGATGTTTAGGCAAAGTAGAAGGGAGGAAGGGTGGGAGGAGAAGAGAGAGAAAGAGAGAGAGAAAGAGAGAGAGAAAGAGAGAGAGGGATACACAGAGAGAGAAACATCCATGTGAAAGAGACAAATTGATTATTTGCCTCCTGCACAGCCAGGGATCCAACCTGCAACTGCAATCCTTTGGTTATTGGGTCGACGCTCTAACCACTTAGCACACCGGGCAGGGCCTTTTCTTAAATCTTGGTTGTCTGGCCTCAACACAGATTAGATGACCAAAATTTCTAGAGTAAAGCCTTAAAGCTTCCCTTAACTTTGTGGTAACATGGTCTGTAAGTACCAAGCAATCACTACTTGTAACTATTTATTGAAAAGACACTATTTGTGAGGCATTGCACTAGCTTTGGCGTTACAAATGTGTGCTGTTAGTTAGATGAGAATTGTTAATGGACTCATAAGATCATTCAATTTCAGTATTTGAAAGAAAGACATTTAGATATGGTCTATGTCAATCCTTTATCCTCTTCCCTAGCACCGTGTGACAGATGAGGAAACTGAGACCCAGAGATTCCCCATAGTCTCATAGTTTGTGGATTTGTTGATGACAGCCATTCTGGCAGGTGTGAGATGGTTGTTTTGATTTGCATCTCTCGGATGATAGTGACTTTGAGCATGTTTTCATGTCTCTTGACTTTCTGTATGTCCTCTTTCAAAAAGTGTCTATTTAGGTCCTTTGCCCATTTTTTTTTTTTTTGATTGTTTATCTTCCTTTTGTTTTACTTAATTTCTTTTTTTTTTCTTTCTTTCTTTTTTGAATCCTCACCTGAGGATATTTTCCCACTGATTTTTAGGGAGAGTGGAAGACATAGGGAAAGACAGAGAGAAACATCGATGTGAGAGATCGATTGGTTGCCTCCTGCATGCGCCTTGACCAGGGCCCGGCCCAGGAGGAACCTGCAACCGAGGTCTGTGCCTTTGACCCAAAGTGAACCTGGGACCCTTTGGTCTGCAGGCCGACGCTGTACCCACTGAGCCAAACCATCGAGGGCTTTTCTTATTTTCTCAAATGGTCCGGTGAAGAAAAAGAAGCTTTTGCCTATCAGTTCAAATTTAGTCCTAATTATGTTTGGCATCATGATTTTCTTCCAGAAAAATTTACCCACTAAGAGAATTGTGACATCCAAAACCTCCCGGGAGTGAGTTCACTTAACCTTGCTGAGAAGGTATATATCTGCGAGAGGCGTGGGCTGGGTGTAAAGGCTTCCTCTGTTTTAAGTGATAGCCCACGAAGCCATGGAGAAAAGCAGAAATAGCAAAACTGCATATTGATTCCAAAGCAAATCAAGTTAAGTATCTTCTACGGACATATAGTCAGATAATAAAACTCAAGGAAATAATGTATGCGCGCCTCTGTTTTCAGCAGAACTGGAGGAATCTCCTTTATACTGTGCGTGCCGCATGGCAATAGGCTCCTGAAGTAATCATTACATCTTTTCATGAGTGTTTATTAAGAAGCCCCAAACCTTTCTTAGTAATAAATCGGTTGGCATATCTATAGGTTTAAATCTTTTATTAGTTACTGATTAAGTTAACGGCTCTGCCTGACAAACCTTCATAATAAATAAGCCAACCCGTGAGCACTTCACAATCAAACCAACTTTGTTTAAAGGACTATCACTAAAGCGTGATTTACGCGCTAATGAATTTTGCAATCAGCAGGCGGTGGTGTGCAAGTTTCAACATGAATCTAAAATGTACAAATCGGGAGGCGCTGAAGTTATTAAAAATCACACCACAATGCAACTATTTTAATTAAAAAGAAATATATCACACTCATATTTAGCAGCAGCATTATGGCCTATGGAAAGGATAATTCAGGTTTGCTTTTTGAACACCTCCTAACAAAACATGCCTCTTGTTGCCTTGAAGGTTAATGATTCCTTTCCAAGATCAAATTACTTGTTCTACTGACTCAAATCAACAAAACAATTCAAAATAAGAACCTGTATTTTATATGTACATGTATACCATGTAACTAGACAAGGTGATTGACCATGGCGTGGTAGTAAGAAAAGTTGCTTGTAGATCTTTTTTTTCAGTTTGACCAAATTCTCCTTAGAAAGCCTATATAAATCACTGGCTTTTCTTCTCTGTTGCAATTAATTAAATTGTTGACAGTAAAATTGTAACAAAGTAGCTTTAGGATAAAAAATGATTCCCAGATTTTTCCCTATAAACCTTTAAAAAAAATCTTGAAGAATTTAAGTTTTAAACATCTGTCTGGACAGATGTCAAAATACGTAGTGTTATACCATTTTGCTGTGTAAGTATCTGACACTATGTTATTACTTTTCAGTTAAATATTCACAGTGAGATTTTATGATCTTTTTAGAAAAAAACTTGCATGAAAGAATAACCTCATCGTGCACACCGTAATAAGCACTCTAAATAAATGAATTCCAGGTTAAACAATGAAAAATAACTTCCTGTGCTAGTTTTCACATCTTATCTGTCACCTGGGTTTTTTTAATTTATTTTTTATTTTTTAAAAATTTTAAAATTAGAATTGAGATACAGTATAGTTTCAGGTGCACAACCCAATGATTGGACATTTATATGACCTGCAGAGTGAGCATCCTGATAAATCTAGAACCATACATAGTTATTATAATACTAGAGGCTCAGTGCACAAATTTATGCACCAGTGGTGCCCCTCTGCCTGGCCTGTGGGATCGGGCTGAAATGGGCTCTCTGACATCCCCCAAGAGGTCCCAGAGAAACCTCACCAGTGCATGATTGGGGCCGGGGAGGGATGCAGGAGGTTGGCCAGCTGGGGAGGGACCATGGGAGGGCTCCAGGGCATGTCTGGCCTGTCTTGTTCAGTCCCGATTGGTTGGACCCCAGGAGCAAGCTAACCTACCAGTCAGAGCATCTGCCCCTCTGGTGGTCAGTGCACAACAAAGCAACTGGTCAATTGGTCGACTGTCTGCCCCCTGATGGTCAGTGCATGTCATAATGAGCAGTTGATCAGCCTTAGCATATTATGCTTTGATTGGTTGAACGGACAACTGGACAACTGGACACAGCATATTAAGCTTTTATTATATAGGATTATTGACTCTATTTCCTATGCTGCACTTTACATCCCCATGACTATTCTGTACCTTCTAATTTTACTTCTTTTGTTACCTGGGATTTTTATATCGAGATTTAAAAAAATCATTCAACAGCATGTAATTATTGAGATTTTATTAAAATTATATTATTAATTTTGAATATTTTCCTGGAAAGAGAATTTTAGTCAATGTCTTATATATAAGGAGGGGAGAAAATTACACCGATAAAGAAAATATGGCTCTGCTAAATCCTAATTGTTGTAGAGTATGTATTATACACAATATTTTTCAAAAAGTGAAAGATGAAAATATCATATCATAAATGCAACAGTAACTTAGTAAGCGGGACATTTGAAGGAACATTGAGATGTTGCTATGTTATTTCATCTGTGCTCTTCCCTACCCCAAATCCTCTAGCTTAGATACAGTTAGTTTATTTAGTGAATAATTTCACATTAGGATTATAACTGCCTGAAAAAAAAAGTTTTTAATGTGATTAAGGAAGCGAAACTTCTCTCCCTAGAATTTACTAGCCCCCTTTGCACTAAATATGTCACCTAAGCAAACACAAATTCCTTATGTCAGCAGGTAGTGTTCTTCAACAAAACACTGTAATTTTGTGTCAAAGAAACTAATAATGCCATGAGCTGTTTTCCTTAATGAGAAGTGAATGGAAGTGTGACAGTGAAAGACTGATTCTAGGTTAGAGGATGGCAAGGTGAGACCGCCTTTTTAGCAAAAGGAAAAAATTCCCTGGAAACATCAAGGCTGAAATAAACAGAATCCTCCATCTCCCGGCTTTCTTCCCTTCCCTTCCCTTCCCTTCCCTTCCCTTCCCTTCCCTTCCCTTCCCTTCCCTTCCCTTCCCTTCCCTTTCCCTTCCACTTCCTCCCTCCCTCCCTCCCTCCCTCCCTCCCTCCCTCCCTCCCTCCCTTTCTTCCTTCCTTCTCTTGAAGAGCCCTGCCTATCTGTCATAAAAATCCTAAAATGGATTAATTTGTCCTTGAAGCCATCAGCTTTGATAAATGTAAGTGGTTTGGCTTTGGAAAACATCACCTTGTTTTATTTTCCTTTGTAGCAAATGCTTAGGGATACCTTGATCTCCAGGACATACTACATAGTCTACCTGCCATTGATTTCACCAGTGCTGTTTTAATCATTAAATGAAGCTATGTGAAGTTGGTGATGAGTTGTCGAGAGATCTCAGGGACAATGACGTGTCAATGCCCCCTTTCTCCTTCTAAATCCTTTCTGCCTCTTCGTGGAGATCCAATGAGATGCTGTCTATGAACCCATTACGAACTGTGAAGCACAAACCTAAGAACACAAGGTGCTAATGGTGATTACGATGCTGCCCGACAATGTTTTTCACTTTTAGACTAGAAACCCAGTAGCAGCCTTGCATTTTCTGATTATTACATGGTCTCAAGTAGCATAATTTGTACTGATAGAAATTAGATTTAGTCATTCACTGGGATTCTGTAGCATCCTCTTGTGATTCCTTTTTCATTATTTTCGAGAACTATTTAGCTAATACAAGAAAAAAAATGACTTTTTTTTTTAACCTTCTGAGTTTTCCAATCCATACTTCCCAGATTAATTAGAAAATTGCCCTGATCTTTATCTCTCTTTTCTATTTCCCCTTTCCTGATAGGTAGCATTTGCAGGAAGAAAATGCTAATTTTTTCCTGTACACATTAAATTATTCTCACCAATCAAAATGGAGGTGGGGCTGAGAAAGAGGGGAGGGAGGATGTTTGCAGATGGACTTTCTCCCCCAGCCTCTTTTCAACCAGGTAAAACGGAGTTCGACAGGCCCAAATTCTCAGCAGGTTTGCACAGCACAGTAATAGCCTTTATGCTTGGAAATTTATGGGCCATGGACAGTTTATAAGAAACGATGTAGTTCATCAGAGCCCCAGACTGATGGAGCACCTGGGAGCATTCTGCAAAGGAAGTTGGGTTTTGGAATAATACTTACTTTGATAGAGTTGTTTTGTTAACTAAGTAAAACAGTAGGGAAGCCAATGGCCACTTAGGCTTTAAACATAAATATATATTTATAAGTCACCCGGCTGCCTAATTGAGAGCTGTAGTGTTTTTACCAGAAAGCAGTAAGAATAATAATACTACCAGCGATACCTGATCTCAGCTAGATTCATGTAATCAGTCTTTGATAATTTGGAGACAATTAAATGCTGTTTCAAATGCTTCTCTCTTAAAGTCACAGAGTGAAAGGGTGGTTAGAAAAAGTGATTTTTTGGGGGGGGAGGGTGGTGGGGAATGTTCTTTTGTATTTAAGTTGCAAAGATGTATGTTAAGCTTTATGCTGTACTCTGGGTAGCAGAGGTTTGTGCGCAGAGATTTGAATTTGTGGTCCTATGGACTCCTGGTGGGGAGGGCTGGGAGCCCCGAGGAACAAGGGTTGGGCATACAATTGTCTGGTGCTTTCAGGTTTCACAGAAGAAGGTTAAGCAGGAGGTGGCTTGTTAAATTTGAGCAGAGAACTGGAAAATAAGATTTCACACTCCTGAGATGGGGGAAGCTGGTGAGTTTGGAGTTTGTCTGGGAGATCTGAACAAGGTCGGGTGTGCTAGCGCGTTTCTCAAATTGTATTTCAGGGCTTCTGAACCCAAGAAGTAGGTGTTAGGAGAAAAGCGAAGGGTCCGTATACACATGGGCTTGGGTCAAGTGTCCTAGGTAAATGGGCATTTTAAAACTCAAGACATTGTTTGGCCTGGAAATAAACAGCCCCTTCTTCTGCTTGGCTGGACCTCCTCGGAATTCAGACGGCGCTAATGATGCTTTGCTACTGTGTCCTCCATTCACATCCCCTCTCTCTGCTCTCCAGCCCTATTCTCCCCTTTATGGCCACAGCTTTAGTGCTTTTCTCTCTTTGGCTTCGAGACCTGAGCTGGAATGGGATTGCAAGTGGCAGCAGGGGAGTCCACGGCTTGGGTTCTAGTGTGAGGACTGTTTCTTTGTGTGACCTTAAGTCGGGACACTTGTCTTCCTTCCTGGAGGAAGCAGGGGGTCAGGTCCCTGAGGTCTCCGCTAGTGCTGACATTATATCATTTTAGACTCAGTCCTGGTTCTTCAATTCTCCCCTTCTCCTCTGGGACAGTGTGGCCCTCCCTATCAGCCCCTTCTTATAAAAAGTATTCGTTTCTGCTATTTGACTTAATCCTTATATCTAATTCTCTTTCTCAATTGTTTTTAATTTTATTTTCCACTTCTTGTTTTACTTGTATTCTCTTTGCTCTGCAGTCCTCTCTTTTGAGTCTAATTTTATAAGCATGTTAATATATGACATATAAAATCGTGTTCTACTTCTTTGAGCATTTATTTTCCCCTTTTCCTCAATATTTGATCTTTTATCAGCTAACATAAGACTAGACACATTTTAGGCAATTTATAAATATTTCTTGAACTATAGGCTTAATAAGATTGCCCAGGCTTCAGGCGTCTCATCTCCTCCTCGTGGCTTTGGACTCTGGGCTGCCTTCAGTGTTTTTGGAGTTGGCGTTACAGTCATTCTTTATCTACTATAATATGAACACTGGGTCGAGCAAATGGCACCTGTGCAATCTCTAGCCTTAAATCCCCTATTCTTAAGGGGATGAGAAAGGATGACCCAGTTTCATTTCCTCTGCTCCCAGCCCAAATGAACAGGAAACATAAAAGACATTCAGTATATTGAATAGCAGTCAAACTTCTAATACAGTGTTTTCAACCTTCTTCATCTCATGGCACATGTAAACTAATTGCTAGAATTCTGTGGCATGCCAAAAAAAATTTTTTTTTTACTGATCTGACAAAAAATTAGCTATAATTTTGATTCATTCACACCAGATGGCTATTGCTGTTCCCCTTAGATTGTCATTTTTTATTTAACAATCTAAGGGGAAAGAGGTCAGTGCCCCTGACTAAATAGTTAGGCACTGCATTGTTTTAAAAATTCTTGCAGCACACCAGTTGAAAATCGCTGCTCCAATAGCTTGATGTGTTAAAAAAATTAAACCTTTTAGTATCAGAAACTCTTAAACACTTTCTTTTGATTCCAACGTGCAAGAATATGAAATGAGAGGTTTCTCTACTAAGAGTTACAAATGTTCTGAAATAACTACTCACTGGAGAGACACAGATAAAAATCCTTAAAAGTCTAACCTCAAATTAGATCCACATTTCCATGTACTATAGAACATTAAAAGCATTTAATAGCTCGGAGAAAATGTTACTCATGCCCATTATCTTGCTACTAATCTATGTATTTTTATGAAAATGTGATAAATTTTGTACTATGTTAAGCACATCTTAGCATACACTTAGACGGACTATTTATTTTTTAAATCCAGGAAGGCAAATAACTGGTCTTTGTTAATTAACTTTTTAGTAAATGAAATTCACAATTGGGTAAAATAGAAAAGAACTGTTTTTCATAACGAATATGAATTAACTTATGCTAAGATTCTCTGAGAGGCTTCGTGGCTCTCACAGTCCCATCAGATTTTGCTTCTCAGCTCTGCCATGTTAAATTTTCTTTATGGAGGCACTGGGTTTACTTTGAAAGCCAGAGTTGGTTGTTACTAGAAGCTACTGCAAAGTACTCCTTGTCTTAAGAGTTCTAATAAACAACAAGCAAAACTTTTTGATAATGTAGGGGTTTATAAGTCAATTTAATAGAGATGCATCATGCTATTTCCATAATATATTTTTCTGTAACATTAGCAATAATATGTAATTGATTTGCATTAAACTCCAGGAACATTTATGCTTGTTGGGCATGCTATGGGTATGTTATGGTATCTGCAACATTAAAAAATTATTTATTTAATACTCATGATGCTAGGCTAAATCCTGCTTAAAAGAAATACAAGTGTTATCATCCAAAAAACTACAGACATCATAAAACTTGTGAATGATGGACAAATGGAATTGCTTTAAAGAAATCCAACTATACAAGGGGAGAAAAAAAAAAGGAGACGTATATAATACTCTTTGTAATACTTTAAGCAATAAAACAATTAAAAAAACTAAAGAAATCCAACTATATAGCATTACTATCCTATATAATAAAAGCCCAGCGACCAAAATGGCAGAATGACCAGAATAACCAGAGACTGGAACGACTGCCACCCTTTGCCCCACTCCCTAGTGGGGACCCCCACCCCAATCTGGGGCCCTCATCAGGGCAGGCCAGTTGGTCCCCACCCTTACACAGGGCCTCTATCCTAGATAATCAAAGGGTAATATGCAAATTGACCCTAATGGAAGAACGGTCAGAAGGACCGCTCGACCAGTCACTATGAGGTGCAGTGATGGTCCCTTTCTCCAGCCATCACCAATCGCCCAATGGCATATGGGGAACAGGGGGTGGGTGGTGGGGTACACAGGTGGCACCAAGCCAAGGCCCCTGCCCCACTAGTCACCCCACACACAAAGGGCAACCTGTGGTGGGGGCAGGGCTGGTGTGTGGGTGGAACAGCTGACCTCTTGGTTCCTCCCCCTGGCCGGCAGGCTCTGATCACCTAACGGTGAATGGGGAACTGGGGGTGGGTGGCGGTGGGGGGCGGGGCTGCTGCAGGCAGCTGGGGAAGATGGCCCTGATCTCAGGCCAGGCCTAGGGACCCCCTGCATGAATTTCGTGCATTGGGCATCTAGTTTTAAATATAAAAATTAAATAAAAAGAACTGGTCAGAATCTTCCTTAAAAATTTGCTGATGTGTGTCAGTAGATGTCAATGTTCCAAAGTGCAAAATAGAACTTCCCCCTAACATTCAGCAAACTGTTGTTCAGTTGTATATGGTTTGATGCTGATGATTTACACATTCATTCAAGAAAAGCCATCACCTGGTGGGAAGTCTTTTTTTAGAGGTAGGAGGCAGAATGATGGTTACTTTTGCTCTAGGTAAAAGGAAATTATATTGTTCCTCAACCCTTTTATTTTTTTTGTTAATCCTCACCTGAGAATATTTTCTCCACTGATTTTCAGTGAGAGTGGAGGGAAGAGGGAGAGACAGAGAAACATCCATGTGAGAGAGATACATTGGTTGATTGCCTGCCCTAACTCGGGCAGGGATAGAGCCTGCAACTGAGGTAAATGCCCTTGACCAGAATGGAACCGGAGACCCTACAGTCAGCGTGCTGACACTCAACCAACTGAGCCAAACCCACTAGGGCCTCAACCCATTTTTTTGATGGAGGATCCGCATCCTGGCTTTTTTCCTTCTAATCAAGTTTGAAAATGCAATGATGCTATAAGACTTTATCCTAAATGCATGTCTTGTGTTAATGTAGTAGCCTTTTCTACCTTGATGTTTACAAGCACTCTTCATGTTGCAGTGTTTTAGGGGAGCCTTTACAGCCTTGTTAATAATGTGGTCCGAAAGAGGCAGTGTTAGTGCTAGCCCTGGATAAGGCTGGAAGTCTTCCAAGGTGACTTGTCCACCAAAAGCGAGTTAGAAAAGGCCCACTGGTCCGGGGAAATGGAAATGATCTTGGTGTATACTCAGATTCTGTGTGAATAAATATGGAAGAGTCTCCTGATGGAAATCAAAACACCATCACCCGGAGAGGGACCTGAAAGTTTCCTGTTCACATGGTATGAAGACAACTCAACTTAAAAACTGGGCAAAAGACTTGAATAAACATTTACCCCCAAGATGTGTACAAGTGGTCAATAAGCACGTAAAAAGAGGCTGAACTTCATTCACTATCAGGGACATAAAAATCAAAAGCACGATAAGGTACTATCCAGTTTCACATTCGCTAAGATGGCAATAATAAAAGAGGGGCAGTTGGAGCATTGGGGAGTAAGTGGGAAATTTGGAACCTTCATACATGGTTAGTGGGAGTGTAAAATGGTGCCGCCACTTTGGAAAATAGTCTGGCAAGTCCTTACAACATAGAGATTTCATATGACCCAGCAATTATAATTGAAAACATATGTCTACCCCAAAACGTTTACATCAATGGAAGCATCACTCATAATAGCCCCAAAGTGGAAACAACCCAAATTTCCATCAATTGATGAATGGATAAACAACATGTGATATATCTATATGATTGACTAGTGTTCAGCCATAAAAAGAAATAAAGTACTGATACATGCTACAACAGACATGAACCTTGAAACTATTATGCTTAGTAAAAGAAGCCCAGTCATAAAAGACCACATATTGTATGATTCCACTTATATGAAACATCCAGAATGAGTAAATCCACAGAGACAGAGAAGATTAGTGGTTGCCAAGGCCTGAGGTGGACAAAATGGGGAGTGATTGCTGAGGGGATTTCTTTTTGAAGCGATAACAATGTTCTGGGGTTAAATAGTGGTAATAGTCACACATATTTGAATACACTAACAACCATTGAATTGTATACCTTAAAATGATGAATTTTGTTACATGAATTATATCTCAATTTCAAAAAGAAGAAAAAATTAAGGAGAAGATTGATATATCAGACATTAACATTTAAAGCAATATGATAAAAGACCATAGATAAGTATCTAAGAATCGTTATTCAAAATATGTAAATAACTCCTACAAATACATAAAGAAAAGGCAAAAACTCCACAAAATATTATGCTTAAGATAAGAAAAGAAAATTCGCCGAAACCGGTTTGGCTCAGTGGATAGAGCGTCGGCCTACGGACTGAAAGGTCCCAGGTTCGATTCCGGTCAAGGGCATGTACCTGGGTTGCGGGCACATCCCCAGTAGGAGATGTGCAGGAGGCAGCTGATCGATGTTTCTCTCTCATCGATGTTTCTAACTCTCTATCTCTCTCCCTTCCTCTCTGTAAAAAATCAATAAAATATATTTTAAAAAAAAGAAAAGAAAAGAAAAGAAAATTCACAGAATCACAGAAGAGGAAAACCAAATAACTAATAAACACCTAATAATCAATGATATGCAAATTAAAACAACAATGAGGAACTTTCCCATGCGTATTCAAGAATGTACTAACAGCAAAACTTCAAAAAATATATATGTTCAACAAAGAAAGAAGTGATAAAAAAGAAAGAAGTGATAAATAAATTATAATCATGCAATGACAGACAGTAGAATTATTAAAATGAATAAACTAGATACATAGTTATGTATATAGGAAATTTTCAAAATCATACCACTAAGTTAAAAAGTATTCTTAAAAAGATACAGACATAATTATAACAATTATATGAAATTTAAAAGTACACTAATATGTAACTTGTTAAACAGCATATAGTTTTACATACATACATCTCTATGTATATGTAGATATATATATATATACACTCAGTAAAAACATAGAAATCTAGGTGGAATGGATCAGAAAGAGGTAAAAAGGAACTTTCATCATATCTATAGCATTTTATTTCCTTGAAAAAAGTCAGAAAAAACATGGTATAATAAAAACAATTGTTACATTTTAACTGTTAAGCATGGTATTTTAAATAGTCCTCTCTGTACTTTATTGTCAACAGGACAGTTAAACATAGTGCCACATTCATATTTATATCATAATAATGACATAAGTTATATCGCAGACTGTATTTTTTAAACTGCCTGTTTGAATCCTTTGCCTATACAGTATTTTTTACTAGTATGTGCCTAGTATTGGCTGCAAATGAAACACACCTGAGAATAGTGGCTTAAACGAATTGAAGGCTTTATTCTTTTCTCACACAGTGAAAAGTCCAAAAGTTGGAAATCCAGAATGGCTACAGTGGTTCCGTGATGCCAGAGAAGAAATGGCCTCTTTGGATCTTCCCACACAGCCATCCTTAGCATGTTCTTGTCACTCTTGGGGTCACAGGATGGCTGCTTTGCTCAAAGCATCAAGACCGTGTTCCAGGCAGGAAGAAGTGGAAGAACAAAGGGGAAATGTGCACACCAATCCGCCTGCCCTTTCACACCCTCTCCAGCACCCATGTATCTTACGGAGCCTCCTTGGAAATCTCAACCGAAGCCTTCCTCTCTTTGCTCAGTGGCCAGAACTAAGTTAAATGACAACTTCCATTAAGGACTTCAGCAGTTTTGTTTAACCTTTCTTCCAAATTGGGGTTCTGTAGACAGGAATAAAACAATAGATATGGAGTAGAAATTCATAGGCCTTCAGAGATGACAAAAAAATGATGATAATGATGGTGGTAATCATAACGATGACCACTTATTGAACTTGTGCTATGTGCCAGATGTGTGAGCTTTGTCTTGGTTAATCTTCACTGCAATCCTATTAAGTAGCTGTGTTAGCACCCATTTAAAGATGAGGGCATTGAGACTCAGGAAGGTAGAATAGAACACTGGAAGTAGATGATGGTGGAAGGACAACTTGAGGCCAGGTTATTTGACTCTCAGGCTTGTCTGGAACTGTCTTGGTTTAGGTCTGAAAATCTCAGGTCCCAGGATACCTGTCAGCCCTGGAGCAGCGGAGTCACCCAATTGAAGCTCAAACAGCGTTGGGCAGGAGTTCCATTAAAGTTTGTTGAATGGTTAATCTAACAAATCGTGTTTATCGTTTTTCATAAAGGTTAAAGACTTGCAATATATTAAGACTACAACCCTTCCTGTTACATATATTTTCTTTTGCCTTGTAGTTTTTATGACTCTTTTTGACATACAGACATTTAAAAGTTTTATGGGTCAAATCTATCTGTTTTCCTTTACGGTTTCTTCCTTTGCTTTTATGTTTAGATATTCTCCCCTACCCTCCCAACCCAAAGTTATATTTTCTTCTGATTCTTTTATAGTTTACTTTGTAATTCAAAGTAAAATAGGGATACACAGGGACGGGAGAGACTTTCATGCACATGTTCCACGTCCCAGGTTTGGGGGAGTGTTTCAGAACTGTAAGCTTATATGTTTGAAATGTTCATCTCAGGAACTGATTTAAAATCCATAACTTAACGGAGTGAGAACTCTTTCCAATGCATCCCCAATGTGCCGTGCACATGTATCTGATCTGCAATCGGCAATCATGTCAAAATGTGTCAGCTCATTTCATATTCTTTTTAACTATCCTTTGATTAAGGGAGTGCTGTATCAACTTATGTAAGCCTGCAGTCAAATCTACCTTCAAATTATTAGCACCTGGTGAGAAATGTCCTTCCCATTCTATACACCAGTTCATCATGTCTTATTTGTAATTCACGTGATGATTTTGATATATCATTATAAATACTATATGTGACTAAGTCTTTACACTGAAGCTTTGTTCTTGAAAAAATGGCAGAAAGTGGGAATTGCGTACCGTGTCCCTGATTCAGATGTGTGGATCTAGACCAAGCAGGTGTGGTGCTAGGCTGAGATGATAAATTACCAGCCCCAGCTATCTTTATGTTGGGAAACATGATGTCATGAATGCTTACCTTGCTCTATTGGGTCTAATTTCATTTTCTAGCCAATGGAATGGGAAAATATTTGTGAATTCACTGTTATGGGAAAACCATTTTTAGAAATTATCTTATTAGAAAATAAAATGAATAATCTAGTTCAGGTGCTGGCAAACTTTTTGTAAAGAGCCAGATGGTGATGATTTTAGGTTTCTCTGGCCTTAAGATCTCTAATGCAACTACTCAACAAGGCCTTTGGAGCAGCCGTAGACAGTGCATAAACAAATGGGTGTGGCTGGGCACCAACCAAAAGCAATTGGTCTGCAGGCTCTGCCCTCGGCTGGTAGTTTTCCAACTGCCACATAGTCAAAAAATTCATTCATTTTTAAGGGAGTTTTTCTTATTTAGAAGGTGGGACTCAGTTGCTCTCCTGGAAAATATTACCATAATTTCTCCTGTTATTGGTGCTTTAAGACTGTGACTTAGGGTTAAGTTGGAAAACGCTTTGAAAAAATTTGAAGAGAAGAATCATGATGCAAACATGGAATCGTTTGTTAGGAATAGATGACATCAATCTCAAACAAAAGGTTAGGATCTCAAGGCTCCTTTGGTGTTAGTGGCTCAGGACTTTCTTCCTAAACAAATCTATCTTCTGCCAAGAGCTGGCGATGGCTCTTCATCCCGGTGAGGCCCAGGCTTAGAGGCAGGGGAGTACATGGGCACCATACACTTGCTAGCATTTGTCACTCTGTGATCACAAACATGGAATACTCCAGAGCTCTCACACAATGTGGAGGGTCTGCTTTAATGCAGTTTCCATGCCATGAAAGCAGCAAATGCAAGATTTGTCCTCAGTATCACTGCTTCATGTTTTCGCAAATCAGGATGACTGACTGAAACTTTGCTTCTGTTTTCATGAATTCTTTCACAGTACAGACTATAATCTCTGTACCAACCTCTGATTAGATGTTACTAATCATATTTCCAAGCTAAATAAAATTTTTGGGATGTGGTTTTAAATATACACATACATATATTAAATACACATATTTGTATATTTTGAGGGGGTGGGTTATATGTTAGGGAGGAGAAGGGTCTCAAGGTCTGGGCAGTTCTTACTAAATGCTATCTATTCTTGCTAAGTGTTAAAATGTAGTACAGTATTTTGCAGATGCAACTGTAACAGGACGTGCTTGACAGGAACTCAACCAGATGAGGGAAGCCAACTGCAAAGAAGAAATCAATGTGAAAGTGACCAAGTATAAGCAATGGCTAAACCTCCCTTCCCAGAGACAGAGCCTTGGCTGTGAGTCTCCTGTTTCCTTTACTGGTTGCAAGTCAATAAAACTACCTTGTGACAATAATATCTGGTTCTTGAATAGAACACTCCAAGCAGGGAGCCCCTTTGAGTCCAGTAACATACATGCAAAAACATATATTTATTCCTGCAAAATTTCAATGTTATTGGTGCTTAAAGGAGGTTGAATTTCATAATTTGAAACTTCCCATCTATGATAAGGCTTTTGTTGTTGTTCTTGTATTTTGTTTGTTTCAATACTTACCCAGACACTTTATTATTGCTTGGTGATTGGCTTTTTTTTTTTTTTTTTGAGACACCCCTCAAAGCACTGGAAATAATATATAATGTATAAGGTAGATATTCAAGTTAGGGATGGTATCTTTGTTCAAAAATAAAGTGTAAAGTAGCAAGACTGATTTAAACATATATATATATTTGATTTTATAGAGAGAGAGGAAGGGAGAAGGAGAGAGAGAAACATCAATGAGAGAGAACCATCGATTGGCTGCTTCCTGCCCGCCCCCTACTGGGGATCGAGCCCTCTACCCAGGCATGTGCCCTGACCAGGAACCAAACCGGTGATCTCTTAGTGCATAGGATGATGCTCAACCAACTAAGCCACACTGGCCAGGGCAGGACTGATTTTTTAGGTCTTATAATGTGGCTTTAAAGGATTTTTCAAATATTTTAAGCAGAGAAAGCATCCTTGAAATTTGTACTGCCTTCTAAAATTAATTTTTAAAGGGCAAATTTTAGTTATGGAAGCTGAGATCTGTTTTAAAAGTCTCATTACTCTGTATTTTGAAAAACGCACATCTTTTTCTCCCTTAGAAAGATAATGTGGATGAATATAAGAAACTGTCAACAGGTTTGTAATTATGTCTCATTCAAAAAAATTTATGGATGTTCTGCTGCTAATTGCCCCAACTCTCATCAGCCCCACATGATGAGAGTTGATTATGGTAGTTTTCCTCTTGAATATCTGTAAGTTATACTGTCCTTTGTGGGAGCTATTCTGAAGGTGACCAGATGAAGGGGCAAGATGAGTAATTCTTTATTCCTCTCATAGTGGAGCCAAGAGGTGGAAGGGAGTAAGCTGGGGGTCCTGGGAGGTGGGGTATAGACAGGAAGGAGAGAGGACACATTCAAAGGGACAACACGTGGTATTATTTTTATTTAAAGTAGATGTAACTTGAGGAAGATAAAGTCTGTATTAACAAAGAAATAGAAGCAACCATGAAGAAGTCTGAATTAAGACTATGGTGCATGTCTTCTTTTGGTGTTTTTCTTTCTCTTAAAATACATATGTGCCACCCTCAACCCCTTCAAGTACAAAAAGATATTGCTTATCTGATAATTGCCAAATAAATAGATATTTATGAAGAATGCTTTTAAGACAAATAAATTGCTGGGGTCCAGCCCCAGCAGGTCCAGGGGTCCCCAAAGGCATAGACGGAGTCGGCGAAGAAGGAAGGACACGGAGACAGTGTTCAGTTGATCAGCAGCCTAGCCAGTATCTCCAGCCAAGTTCTGGTCTGGATCTCCAGAGAGGTTCTGCTCAGGATCTCCAGCCAGGTTCTGTATCCATGTTGTCTTGCTAGGTTCTCCAGCCAGGTTCTCCAGGTTCTCCAGCCAGGTTCTGTAGCCAAGTTCCCTCGCTAGGTTCTCCAGCCAGGTTCTGTCCAGGTTCTCCAGCCAGGTTCAGTTACCAGGTTCTAGTCAGGTTCTCTTGCCAATTTCTGTAGTCAGGTTCAGTCCAGGATCTTTTGCCATGTTCTCTCGCTAGGTTCTGAGGCCAGTTTCTGTCCAGGAACTTTTGCCATGTTCTCTCCAGCGAAGTTCTTCTGTCTCTAGAGAACGTTCTGTGTAGGTTCTGTGCCTAGGTTCCGTCTCTCTTGGTTCTGTCTTCTAAGTTCTGTGTTCTTAGTTCTGTGTACTAAGTTCTGTGTTTTGCTTTCTTGTTACATCTGTATTTATACCAGTTGATTCAATCCTATCAATCTCTATTACAAAGGTTAGGGCGTTTCTTATCTCCATTCCAGGGAATAAAGATTATGTAGCTTAAGCATGATTGTTCGTAGTTAAAGTGATTAATTACCCGCCTGGCACTTAGTTAAGAGGTTTTATTCCCTCCATAACTTCAGGGGAAAATCCCTACCTGGGGAAACAACCTTTCTCAGAGACCTTGGTTAAAACACATAGTGCCAAGAAGGTGAGCAAACATATTAAGAACAGTGTGCCATATATGCCAGGTCCCTTGAAACAGCAAGCATGGACCGGCTCCCAGCAATAAATAAAATGATAAAAATTATCCATCATTGATCACACAGAGAGGCTAATGATAAAACTTGAATATATATGTTCTCCCAATTATCTCCTTTTCTCTTCTTTCTTTCTTTCTTTCTTTCTTTCTTTCTTTCTTTCTTTCTTTCTTTCTTTCTTTCTTCCCTTTCTTCCTTCCTCTCCTCTTTTTTCCCATCTCATTTTATAATTTCTATTCATTTCCTTTTTTTTAACAAAAAGAGGAGCTAGCACATTAAAAAACGTTTCATAAATTGCCTTATTATATAGCAATATATCTAAATATCTCTGATTCTGTCTCATTGTCAATGTACATTTTCCACAACATAATTAAAAAACAATTTAAATAGTTTTATTTTGCAATTATAAAGGCAATACGCATGTAGTGCAAAACATTAGAAAATATACAAAAACAATGGTAAAAAATATATTTAATAGTCCTGTCAAAACTTTCTGGTATTTGCTCTATCACAACCGTGAAAGAAGGTATTTATGCTAACATAAGCTTGGGAAATTTTGGATTCAATGCATTTAAACAGGTTTTCTTTTCCATCAGGACATCTCAAAGCCGTTACTATGCTGGTGTGTTATGGTGTCCACAAAAGGGAAATAAAATGTAGACTTTCTCAAACTTAATTGACCTGAGAATAAAACCCCATATTGGTGGATGTTTAGGTTGTTTCCACTTTTTTACATGTTTAAATTATCTTGAAATCAAGACCCTGTACATCTCTTTCTGTAAACTTGCCCAATCATTTTCCTTAGGATAAAATACCAAGAAAGAGAGACAGGTCTTTTAATTTATCTGTATTCCAAGATTAGTTTCTTTGCCTAGGAACAACACAGTTTTCACAAAAAAACAATTAGGAGGAGGATTTAGTTCGCATCTCCTCATGAAGGATAAGCTAACAGGAGCAGCATGGGCTATCAGAAATATGGTTTGCTAAATACTTGCAATTATTCACACGACTAATGTGCATTTGTAAATAAGTAGTTATCAAGATGCTTTTCTTAGAATGGGAACTAGGAACTTCCCTTATTAAAAAATAAAGTAACAAAACAAATTCAAAAACATGTTATCTCCCTCACCCCCTTGTAGAGAGCAAAAAATTTAGAAGGAACAATACCTTCTGACTTTTAAATAAAAACACATTTCAAATTCAAGTTAAGATGCAGACATAGATCCCTACTGTTTTTATAAGTGATTTGCCTCTTCTTAGTCATTAAAGCCTGACAGACTCTATCCAGTATTTTGTTAGAATTATGACTTCATTCATTCAAAGTTCCCATAAGATATTTCACTGGATTTTACACAAGCTGGGGTCTCATCCTGCTTAGAATAAAAAGTAGGACAGCAAAACTGATCAGATTTTCTCTGTCTGAATTTTGGAGTCTGCCTTGAAATGTTTAAAGAATTATATACAGGACTGAGCAAAGGCTATTGCTTGGTTATGTGATAGATTGAGATCAAGAATGTTAATGTTATCTCCAAGAACATTTTAAAATTTATATCAAAATTGTATAAACAGGGTCACCAGGGCTCAATGGCCCATGAAGATCAGAAAGTAAACGAAAGATCTTAAAATAAGCATGAAACCTGAACACCTTGAGGGGTGTTGTATATTAAAAAGCAAGTTGTTTACATAAAGAAAGGGAAAATGACTTAGCGCTAATTCTGTTTGTGACAAGCTCCTTCTTCCTCAATCCATCAGCAGAATGGCGGTGGACGGGGGTTCACTCTGCCTATTGTGAAGGGCTGTGAAGAAAACCAACATGAACTATCTTTATGATCATTGTGACCTTTGGAACCCACCCGTTTCCTTTATGGCCCTGGTTAGCTTCAGGCTAAGTTCTTTCGTCAAGATAGGTGTTGTTGAGGGGACCCGGGTAAGATAAAAGGAGTAAAATATGGTTGACAGGAAGAGATGGGTAGATTCACTAAGGTACATGTTCAAGGATTTCTTTGAAGCCCAAACTTCCGTCTTCAAAAGGAATTCCAGCCAGATGGGGAACAAATGGGAACATGTCTATGGGTGAGTAACCCACAGAGTTTGGGTTCAAGGGTGGAGGAGTGCCGAGACCTAAAAAAAAAAAAAAAAATGGCAAAAGGACAGTGAATTAAGAAAAAGAAAGCAGAATTTTATCATGGATTAATAGACATGCATAATTATGTATCTGAAACAGGCAAATCAGAAACTCACTGGAGTAAATAGTTTTCCCATAAGAAACAAAGGATGCAGTAGAGCTCCAACTTGGCAAGGAGTGAATCAAGAGGCAGAATTATCTAGAAACTATGTGTGCTGCCTAGAATTGGTTCCGGGTTCTCCTAGTTACACTCTGTGACCCCGGGGGAAGTAATTTGACCACTCTGCGCCTGACTTTCCTCATCATTACAGTAGGAGTGATAGTATCTACCTGTCAGGTTAGTTGTGAAGATTAAATGAGTTACTACATGCAAAGTGTTCAGAACAGCCCTTGACATATAAGCACTCAGTAAACATTAACCATTAATTTTAACATTTAAAGACTCACTAAGATGAATACTCTGCTAAATGATAACTATTCTGCTGCCTGTGATTCCACCAGATAGCTTCATTTATTTGGTTCTTAATGATTTTTTTGATCTTTAAGAGTCACCTTTCAAAATGTAAATCATCCACAGGGTTCTACTCAAAACTGTTATCAATTAATAAATACCACGGAAGGGATTAATTGGCCATCTATGTGCCTGCTGGGATAATATTTCGGGAATGAGGACAGGGTGCTGAGGTAGTGGGAAAGCTCCTAGGACAAATTTAACCCACCTTTATACTTTACAACAAAACTAGCCCGCCAATTACAATTTCGCTAATGATAAGGGAATTCTCAAGCCTACAGTGTTTTAGTGCAAAGCACCAGAGAGAAATTGTGCCCACATCTTGCTGTGAGACAAATAGATGGCTGTGACACATTTTCTGGCTTCTTGCCTAAACCATAAGAAGGGAGAAAAAGGTCCCATTCAAAGCAAGACATGACATGGGAGAGGACTTACAAAAAGTTGTGTGGGTTGTTTGTGAAAATGACCCTGTGAAGGAATTCAGGAGTCGTTGCATGCGGGCTGTGGAGGAAAGCCTAGCTGGCACATGGCCAAAGGCACTGAGGTCGGGGATACAGGAAGGGAAGGACAGACAGACAGACACACTCACACCATCAGGGAAGAAGTTACCCATAAACACATACCCTATTGGCATACCAAGTTGTATTTTGTGGTTTAGTACTTTTGTTCTTGAATTACATATGGCAGAGTAATCTGCTCAATGTCTTGTTTTTCTGAAGGTGTTAATCCGAGCCCAACTGCAAGGTTTGTTCCGTACACATTCTTCTTCAAAGCCAAAGGCAGCTGGATGGTGGTTTTGCTATCATAGTGACTCACGAAAATTTTGATCTCAGCATCCCTTATACATTCTTAGAAGTCACTGAGGACTTTCATCATTATATCTATTGATATTTACCATATTAGAAATTAAAAGTGAGAAAAAATTAACTATTAATTAATCTAAGTGACAACAATACGCCCATGCTATAGTTCCACAAATAACATTCTTTTTAATAAGATATCACATTTCAAAAACAAAAGAAAATAGTGAAAAGAGATCCAAACATTTCAGCTTCATAGATGACAGATTCTCAGATCGGCCCCTGTGTTCAATTTGTTGTATATTTCACATCACGTGACCTCGGGAAAACCCCACTGCACTCTAAAGACAGACTGGGAGGAACACACAGGAAACATTTTAGTATTGTTGTGGTGATTGTGAATTCACAGACTTCTGGCAGGTCTCAGGTAACCCCCCCCAGGAATCTCCAGACCACACCTCAAGAACTACTTACTATTCTAGGACAAAAGCTCGGGCTTGGTCAAGACTGGTTGACCTGGTTTTACTGTTGTTGTTGTTTCGTTTATAGCTTAGTGATTCTAAGAGGCCTATTTTTTCATACTCAGAATTTGGGATATGTCTTACATTGATAGTGTCTTGCAATAGCTGTTATAACATAATTGTCATTGCCTGCGCAAGTATGAACTTGATCACAGCTATTCATATTGTCACCATTTTGGTGGGATTATGTACATTGTTGCTATTATGTGTTGAGTTTAATTGCTGTTTACAGACTCTTCAGAACTAACGGTATAATTAAGTGTTGAAATGAAAAGTTACTACATATGCAGAAAAGCAAAGATAGAGCAACGGGGCACTAATATCACTAAATTTGATATTAGTAAAGCAATCTTGGAAGAAAGAATAAAGTTCTATATTTTCTTGCACAAGAGCACAAGCGAGAGCTTTATGCACATAAGAAAAGAGTAAAGCCACAAGTAGCTGAGGCTGTATTGTGTGTTGTTACTGAGAAATGTGCAAAATGATCGCCTATCACATCCCAGACAATACCCTTGACACCACAAGAAATTGGCACAGTTCTAGGTGTAGAAGTAAAATGCTGCACAGCATTGAGAGGATGGTGTGACCAATCTACGCATCACACAGGAATATCATTAAGGTGTGTATCACAGTTTAATCGGCAGTTGTTTTTCTTCCTCAGATGTCCATGACATAATTCATGTCTTACTGCTGATGTCATCTTAGATTGAGTGAAAATTTGTAACAATACTCTTGACTGGTGTGTTGATTTCCTAAATCTGCCATAACAAGGTAACGCAAACTGGGTGGCTTAGAACAACAGAAAAACATTCTCTCATAATTCTGGAGGTAGAAGCCGAAAATCAAAGGTGTCAGCAGGGTCATGTGCCCTCTCAGACTATGGTAGAATTCCTCCTTACCTCTGTCCAGTTTCTGGTGGCGGCCAACAATTCTTGGTATTTCTTGGCTTGCATCTGCATCACTCTAATCTTTACCTCTGTAATCTCAGGGATTCTCCTTGTTTGCTTCTATTCACAAGGCATTTTCTTATTCTTATAAGGACACTGTTCATATTGAATTAAGGGCCCATCTACTCCAGTATGACCTCATTTTGACTAATTACATCTACAATGATCTTATTTCTGTTTAAGGCCATGTTTTGAAGTACTGAGAGGTGGGACTTCAACATATCTCTTGACAGGGGCACAATTCAACCCACAACAAGTGGTAAAGAACTTACGAAGTCCTTGGCAGAGAAAATCCTGTGTGTTCCCAAATTCTGTTTCATATTCTTCCCTCCTTCGCACAGTGTAATTTTTATTTTCCAGTCTCCTTGCAGTAAAGCAAGACCATGTGATTAATTATGGACAATGAAACCTGAGAATGAGTGGCCTGTGTGATTTCTGGGCTGAGGAAGTAAAAAGCCCCTGTGAGACTGTTCAGTCTCTCTATTTTTCTTAGGCAGTCAGTGTAAGAGCAACGTGTTGATATCACAGCTGCCTGGATCTGTGAGTCACCATATGGATGGTAGATAAAGCATTGCATTATGGAGAGCTGTCTGACCTACAGCAATCTTTAAAGCAGTGAGAAGTAAATTCATATGTGTTAAAACACAGATATTTTGTAGTAATTTATCACAACAGCATAATCTAGCCTATCCTGATTAATATAAGAAGATGAACCAAAAGGTCGAAGATGACATGAAACTGAATTTTCAATTCACTTTCTACAAATACATCTAAGGATATTACACTCCTTTCAACTTTCAAATATCAATTTATTAATATAACACACCATATCAATAGAAAAAAGGACAAAACCACATGACCATTTCAACAAATGCCAAGAAAGTATTTGAAAAAATCCAACATCCTTTTGTGATTAAGAAACTCAACAAACTTGGAGAAGTGAACCTCTTCAATCTGATAAAGTGCATCCATGAAAAACTCATAATAAATTAAAAATATGATTCAACTTGAGGTCATAAAGGGCAAGTCATTACCTTTTCCTCTTACTGTTTTATCTCCATGGCCCAGAAGTGGGATAGGTTCACACACACTGCTTTTCAGAAGAGCAACATCTTCATTTTAAAGATAAAATTAACACCTTCTTACATGTACTAGTCAGGATAGGCATCATCATTCTTCATTAACAAACTTTTCAAATCTTAAAGGTTGATAAGAACAAGAGTTTAGTGTTTGCTCTAATGATGTAGCCATCATGAGTTGGCTAGGGCCTCCGCTCCCCCACAGCTTCTCATTCCAGGCTGATGGAGCAGCCACTGTCACAAACATCGCTGGGCTCATGGCTAAAGAAAAGTGCTCTGGAGAATTTTGCACTAGCCTGGGAGTAACATGTGCCGTTTTTGCTTACAATTCATCGACAGAACCAATCAAATGGTGCCACCAGACCACGAGGGATCCTGGTGTGCGTAATTCTTCCATGGGCTCCCAAGACAAAGAACTTCAACTCTCTGATGAAGAGATTCATGGATTACCTTACTGCAAAAACTCAAATAGTAGAAAAATATGCCACCCAGAAATACCCCAGAGATAATCACTGTGTTTAAGTTAGTGTATATTTTCTATTCTTAGAGAAATACACAAATGAACAAACAGTTTAACTTTAAAGTATCCCATTAGAAATGCCACTGTAATCTGCTTCCCCCTGCCTTTGACCGTATAGCAAGGTCATATTTCTCCATATCAAGACATCTTAGTCTACCTTACATCTTTGAACTATTGCATATTATTCCACTGTATAGATGGAGCATGGTTCATTTAATTAACTCCATGTGGATGACCATTTAGGTTCTTTCTAATTTTTTATATTATTAAACATTTTGCAATCACTACTCTTGAACATACATTTTAGCTAGCCATAAATGTTTGTGACTGACTAAATAAAGATGGCAAAAAGTGAATGAATGTGGGTAACCAGTCACCAGTGATTTGAGATTCCAAACACGTGGTTGGCAAAGAAAAAATATATGTTACTCAAACTGTTTGCCCATGGTCCAACATATTTCAAAATGGCAATAAAGGCATAGGATTTCTTAACTATGCTAATGTAGCAGGTCATTCATATTAGCATTTCTAGAGCTCCTTAAGACTCCGGAGTTTTCTTCATTATGAGATTTAACATTCCCTCTCTGAGCCTATGGAAATAAGGCGCATTGTAATATGATTAGTCAGAAGTTCCTGAGAAATGAACAGAATGGTAATGTGATGCCTCCTTTATTGTTTATCTTCAATTCCAATTCCTTACCATCCATACAGACAAGAATGACGAGTCATTTAAGTGAGGAATCAGAATCGAAAGATAGTCAGGGTTTTAGCAGCTTAAACCAATCAGGGGGACGTCAGCTTGAACAGCTTTGTGACTCTGACTGTGAAGGTGTCCACAGTCCCGGGAGGAGACAGGCTTTGGCAGCTCTCAGTTTTGATGGGATAAGTAGTGTGTCGTTGCTTGGGGGTGGGGGTGGGGGTGAGAGGAGGTTACTGAGGAAGATAAATGAGTTCCTCAATGTATGAACTCACTCCCCAGGCTACTCAGGTTGGCTCAGCGCTCTGGACAGTTGCTTGCTGGATTCTCACTGTGAAACAGCCAGCACCATGCTTGGAGCCCTGCAGGAAAAATAAACCCCCTGACTCATCCAATATACTGGGGCAGGTTTGAGTAGTTTTAGTCAATTCTAAGTCAGTGGGGAAAAGTGGAGAGGGGAGTGTTAACTATAGACTGGGGCCTGTTGAATATCCTGATTTACATGAGCTTTATGAAGAGTCATCACAAAAGGCAACTGAAATAAAAACAATTTTTTTCTGTAGGCTGTTCTGTTTCCTTTTCAATTCAAGCTATTTATGGTGTGCATAACATATTTTAAAAAATATGTTCTATTTCAGCAATTTTAGTTAGTTATCTCGAGGTGTGTGCGTGTGTGTGCGGGCGCGCACGTGTATGTGGGGCGGGGGGGGGGGGCGGTGAAAAAGAAAAAGAGAGAGAGAGCATTTGGTGTCACTTCCTAATATCTTCTAAGGGTACCAATCCCATCATGAAGGCCCAAACCTCAAGACCTCATCTAACCCTAATTACCTCCCAACGGTAGGTCCGATCTCCAAATGTCATCCCGTTGGGGAGTAGGATGTCAGCATATGAACTGGAGAGGGTCACAGACATTCAGTCCACATTCAGGGGCATTAAATTCATTACTTGCTATTCATTTCTCAAGATGTTCCTGGAAAATGGAAGTTTAAAAGTTTTCAACTTGGATAAACTCTTACCTAAAAACCTCCACTTTAAAAATGATGCACACATGATGTTCACTGTCCTTTTCATCTGGCGCTGGGCAGACTTCCCTACTTTTAGTCTCATCCTCATCCCTCATGTCAAATTCCTGCAATTTTGTTTTTTAAAATGGTGGGTTCAAGCCGAAACCGGTTTGGCTCAGTGGATAGAGCGTCGGCCTGCGGACTGAAGGGTCCCGGGTTTGATTCCAGTCAAGGGCATGTACCTGGGTTGCGGGCACATCCCCAGTGGGAGATGTGCAGGAGGCAGCTGATCGATGTTTCTCTCTCATCGATGTTTCTGACTTTCTGTCTCTCTCCCTTCCTCTCTGTGAAAAATCAATAAAATATATTTTTAAAAAAAATGGTGGGTTCAGAAAGGAGATTAAAGGAAGACGCAATGAGAAATAGTGGAAAGCACATTTGAGATGCTGATTCCAGGGGTCAACCCTTGGATGAGCTCCTATTTGCCTATTTCTCTACTAGCTCTCCTCTCCAAATCTTTAACGTCATTTTGGTATCTTCCTAAAGTCCCACAATTAATGGACCATTTGGGCTAACAAGCATCAGCTTTTAAAATGCCAGTGTGTGTGTGTGTGTGTGTGTGTGTGTGTGTGTGTGTGTGTGTGTGTTTAGGAGGAGAATGCCCTGTTAACACACTACTGATTATTCTGACAGTAGAGGGAGATTAGTTAATCCAAGTTCTTTCCTTGCTGGCAGGTGAGACCACAGAAGTTGTTTGAAGGGGAAGAGATGGAGCATGGAGAAGAGGATGTGGGAAGAGGTCAGAATCTGACACCAATGTATTCACACCAGTACCTTCAGCACCTTGCAAAGTGCTGGTCCCATAATGAACAATCTAAATATTTGTTGGAGGAGTGAAGTGAAGAAAGACTATGGAAGAATCTTTGTAGAGGATCCTAGAAGGCGGGTCTTGAGTCTTGTAAAAGGATGTCAACATAACAACTTCCTCTCACCTTTGCCAGCATTTCCTGAAGAGGGACCCCTTGTTTCTCTCCCTTTCCTTCTTTGTCAGTCCTCGCTGGCCTTGATCTTGGAGGCTGTCTAATCTGCTGCTATCGCGGTAGACAAACTACCCATTCCCTTAACTTGCACTGGAAAATGAACAAGGGAAGTCTCTTGCAGAAAAAGGGATGCAATACTAGGAATACAGGGCAGTCAATTCCTGATTGACGCCTGGAATCTGGTGTAGAGCTTCATGCGTTAGCTCAAGGTTTCATCATATTTGGGAGCTTAGCAAAAGAGCACTGGACACCGGGGTTCTAGCATTTGCTTGGCGCTAAGTAACTGAGTGATGTGGCCCCAAGCACCTCTTGTCCCTTGCTTTTCTCAGAACAGCCCCCAGGCCCCTTTGAATCTAGCAACAGTGTTTTCTGTACAAAGCAGACATTCAGAACCTAGAATTATTTTATGTTGACAGGTTTCAAGCGATACCGTCCCAGTCTGGATTTGCTATGAACATTAGTTATCTTGATATATTACTGATTTGGGGAGTAAGAGTATCAAGGCAGATACGAGTAGCCTGTTTATTTTGAACCACATGCTTTAAGTTCGATGATCCATTAAATTAGAATAATTATAAACATGCACGGGGAGGAAGTTAAGATGAACTAATAATTCTGGCCAAACAAGGAGTTGTTTGTGCCCTTACTGGAGAGAGAAGCAGCACTGGGGGAGTGGTCCATTCTTCCCCGCATGCGGCCACATGCTGACGCTGTGATGGAGGAGGTAATTCGGCCTCTCCAGGCTTCCGTGTTCTCATCTGTCAGACGACAGATTTGAGCTGGATGATCTCTCAAGTCAATGTTTTCTCTTTCCTTTAACTTGTTTATTCCAAAACAATTACCGAGGGCACACCGTGGGCCATAGAGTTTTCCAAGCACTGGGATACAGCAGCGAGTAAAACAGACACAAACACTTGCTCTGGTGGTGTTAACTTTCTAGATGAAGAAGGATACGCAAGAAACCAATACACAATAAAAACATCAATACACACATATGATGTATCTATATTTCAGAGGGTGTGTCGGCATGATGCTTTGGAGGTTCATCCAGGATGCTTTGTGAAACAGTATTTTGTACCTT
Source organism: Myotis myotis (assembly GCF_014108235.1). Lineage (NCBI taxonomy): Eukaryota > Metazoa > Chordata > Mammalia > Chiroptera > Vespertilionidae > Myotis > Myotis myotis. The sequence continues at coordinate 16,208,439 of NW_023416318.1, read as the reverse complement.
TATATTGTTGATGAATATTCTCCGTATAGATTCACGTGGTTTTTCAATAGGGACCTTGCTTGAATGAGACCCTTTTTTCTTTTTTAAAATATGGATTAGAATCTCGCTACTGAAAGGGAAGTGTGGAACTAAAGGATGAAACCATCTGCATGGCGAGCCGTTGCTGGGTTACCTATTCTCTCCCATTGCAGGACACCTTTTATTCATGTCTGGGCTCCTTTCTCCCTCTGCGTGTCAATAGGAGGCCCCACACTTGACAGTGCCTTTGCCTTGCCCTGCAGACACTTACTAGGCTATCAGTTCCAGAATCCAGTCTCAGGGGCCAGACCCACTGGCCTTTCCTGTCACTGATGACCTAGCTTCTTAGCCAGCCAGTTCCTATGCCCGATCTTGTACTGCAGGACGGAGCAGCAGGCTCATGTCCTCGGCTGCAGGTATCTGGCAGCCAGGCCTTAGTTTAGACTTACCCAGGTGAAAAAGATTCCACTGGAGTTGGTGAGGTTCCCAGGCTCCTCCTTTAACTCATGGCTCTTTTCTTGTCCTTCCACTTGTTGGTTTGAATGTCCAGGCAGGCAGAGCTGGGGATCTGAGGCGAGGGTGGCTGCTCACCTTGGGGCTCATCTTTGAGAAGCAGCTGATTTCCTTTTAAGCACTTACTGAACAGAGCCAGGCTGGATAATCCAGGGAGGTGAGTATGACATAAACAAAATGCATACCTGAGAGGTTTTTGGGGAATGCATAGCTCCAAGCACACAGTTTTAATGATGTGATAAAAGGAATGATTTTCCTAGAGAAACAGAAACTGCATCCTGACAGCTGACTTGTCCAGTTGGCTGATTTTGGGCCTCTTGCAGGTACTATTTTGCATCCCTGGTGCAGCAAAGAAGGCCATTTCCACAGGGAAAGCCATGGGATTAGTCAGTGGTGCCCTTTAACAACTCTGCCTTAGCCATTTGCTCAGACAGCCTTCCTGAGCAGCAAGCAGAAAAGCAGCAGGGCAACCCTGGGGTGTACAATTGAAGGGTCAGAAAAGGGTCTGCTCTTTTCTTCCCGATAAGATAAAGTTTCCTTCTCCCTTTTTTTCTTTTTCTTTTTTTTTTCTTTTTTTTTTTTTTTTAAATCTGGGCTCTCAATGGATGACTACCCTGTGATATATCCATATAGTGGAATAATATGTGACAATCAAAATGAGTAAAGTGGAACAACATGTGTCAAAGTGGATGCATCTTAAAAAGTATAGAATAAAAAAGACCAAATTCCATATGTACAATATGATACCATTTATGCAACATTTAAAAATATGCAAAGGGGACATCTGTAATACTTTCAACAATAAGCATATATATTAATATATACAGCCCTAGCCAGGTAGCTCAGTTGGTTAGAGTGTCATCCCGATACACCAAGGTTGCAGGGTTGATCCCTGATCAGGGCACATATAAGAATCAGCCAATGAATGCATACATAAGCAGAACAACAAATCTCTGTCCCCCTTCTCCTCTTTTTCAAAAATCAATAAAACCAAAAATAAAAATGAACATATGCAGAATGATTCTGTGTGCTGCCTAGGGAAAGTTACATGTGTTTAAAGTATAAAGATATGCTTCAGGGTGGTGACCTCCATGCTCAGAACCAGGGATCCCTCTGCCGGGGGATGTAGAGGAAAGCGTCTGGGAGGGGTACACAAGGAACTGAAGCTATGCTTGTAGTATTTCCCTTTTTAACCTGGGTGGCAGTCCCAAAGGCATTCTCCATTGTTACTCATATAGTTTTGAATATTCAAAAACATTTAAATAAATAAATTTAAAATTATAGCAAGAAGACCACTATTATTTTTTTTATTGTTGTTCTCTAAATCATTAAACTTCTAAAGGTTTATTTAATATTTATTCATTTTCACCAGTTGCCTAATTTCAGATTTTGGGAAAGAAATGAAGTTTAGGCGAAATGTTATTTGACTTCAAAACTTCTAAATGCCAATGAATTGTTCTTAGAAGGCAGTTTTATCCTCTGAAACAAATACGTGGTATTACGTCAATCTAATTAATGATGTGGAAGACAGGACTTAAATAAATGCTGCTGTAATCCCTTTTTCTCAAAGAATTCTATCATTTATGTATCCATCGATGAAGTATTTATTGAGTCTGCTGTATCTATTGCACGGTAGAAGGTTTCATGGTGGGGTGGGGGTGGAAAAATTTTCACTTTAGAAAATGTGGAACATCCGATGAAAAGCAGAAAAAACCACAATGAATTCCACCCGTTTCCAAAAGGAAATGCAGGGAAGCAAAATGGACAGGAACCCACTGGGAGCAGCGGCACCAGAATGAAAGAGCGGGGCTTGCTGAGTCCCTCAGCCGCACCGCAGTCCGGAACCGGCTGGCAAGCGTTGGATTTGGGTCGGGAGCCCCTGTAGCTGAGCTCTAACCTCTCACACTGTCCGGGCCCACCTGTGCCTTTTCCTCCGACTCCCATGGTCCGGTAGCTCCCGTACCGTGAGAAGAGCGCTTTGTTCCGTGAAAATCTACAGAAGCGACACTGAACTGCGGCCCCTGCCGGGCTGGTCCAGAGCGTGGGCATCGATGGCGTCAGCTTGTTTGAGGATGCAGGTGGCAGCCTACGGGAATGGAGATGTGAAGGCAGAGGAAGAGAAATGATGCAATTTCTTTCTCAGCTAAGGAGAAGGATAGCAGAAATGAAGGAGATCGGCGAGGAAATTTATATTAGGGGATAAACAAATGAGTTTTGTGCCCGCCTCTTTAAGTCTCTTCAATGCCATGTTCATTTCTCTTTTTTGATTACCAGGTAGCGCTGTCCTCCGTCTCCCGGGGCGTACTTCTCTCCCGGTCTGGCACAAAGCGCCCCTCAGGGCTTAGAGACAAGCGGATGACAGATGATCCGGTTCGCCTCTCTTAAGCAAGCCGCCTCGTTCACCCATCTAAAGAGCTGTTTAAAAAACACATCTAGCAGATCCTCAGCCTCCGGTGCTCACGTCTTATGTACTCCAACTTTCACTTCTGAAAAATCTAAGGGAATGCTCATGCACGCTGTGGCCAACGGAGAGGGCAAGCTAAACATCTCCTGTGCGCGGGAAGGAGCCTTCTTTATTTTACATCCAGTTGCAGGTTTTATTCGCTGCCGTCTTGACCTTCCAGCCAACTTAAGGACCGTGTCGGTTAACGCTGAAAATGTAAACTGGGGCGGCCAGCGTGCTTTTCCTAAATGAGGCTCTTTAGGTAGTTCTTCATTTGTTGGAGAAAGACTGTTGTCTCTTTTGACTTCGAGCTGGCGGGAAGTGCTGTAGCACATTTCCCTGCTCTGCTTACCGGCTGAGCAGCTACCATGCGTCCAGCCCCCGGCTGGGTCCTTCTACCCAATGCTACCCTTCCACCAATGTAATGATTTTCTTTATAGCATTTTCTTTTCTCCTGATTGCTTTATTGTAAGAACACAGTATATAATACACAACACATATAAAATATGTGTTAATCGCCCTAGCTGGTTTGCTCAGTGGATAGAGCGTTGGCCTGCAGGCTGAAGGGTCCTGGGTTCCATTCCAGTCAAGGACACATGCCCGGGTTGCAGGCTCAATCCCCAGTAGGGGGCGTGCAGGAGGCAGCTGATCAATGATTGATTCTCTCTCATCATTGATGTTTCTATCTCTCTCTCCCTTTCCCTTCCTCTCTGAAATCAATAATAAAAAAAAAGAACTAAAAAAATGTTTTACTGTATTGTTGATGTTAACCATAATGCTTGGGTCAACAGTAGAGTTTAGGTTTAGGGGGAGTCAAAAGTTACACATGGATTTTTTACTGTTCAGGGGGTCGGAGCCCTTAACCCCGCATTGTTCAAGGGTCAGCTGTACTTCCCAGTATTTCCCCTTTGCAGGAGGATTTTAGTTGTTTGTCTTATCATTACATGAGATAGCCACCTGCAGAGTTTGCTATCTTAGCTAAGGAGCCTTTGGACACCTTGAAGTTTTAAGTTTTGATCTCACCAGAGATCAAAGTGTGGCAGTAAGACATGGAAACATTGCACCTCACCCCTGCAGGCCTTTCAGTGTCAGGAATATTGCTTCTTTGGGGTTCGAAGGAGGCCTTCTATCTGCCACTTGGAAAACATGTATCAAATAAAGCCCTATGTGGGGTTGTTTTGGGAGGGCAAAGGGTGATGCTGTCTATCTGATTGCACTTAGTGATACATTTTCATCTATGATTTATGTAACCGGACACTGACGTTCATCTAGCCCAGATTACAATTCGCTCCTTAATGAAGTGCATCCGGCATGCCATAGTGACCATATGAGCTGACGATCATTGCTTTACAACAGGCCTACGTTACATTTTCTTTTGTCATTGAGAGCAGGTTGTCAGTTAATAAACTTAAAACAAGGCCTGCTGACCTGCCATTCTTCCAGAAGTACTTTATTGGTGCATCAGAGAAGCACATATTGAATCAACTACTGTTATCAAGGGGAAGAGTGACAAAAATGCAGGTATTCAGTGTCATTCAGATGAAGGGCTTTCCCAGGCACTTATACAAGCCCCTCTCAACTTTTTATTTTGAAAAAATTCAAACCTATGGAAAGGTAGAATATGTACCATGAATGTCTGTATACATTTCCGATTTACCGATTATTAACATTTTGTCACATTTATGCAACCCTTCTCTCTTTTTTGTGTATCTACATATGCATGTTTGGAGTATTTAATTTAATTTATTTTTTAATAATAACAATTTTATTAATTTCAGAGAGTAAGGAAGAGGGAGAGAGAGATAGAAACATCAATGATGAGAGAGAATCACTGATCGGCTGCCTCCTGCACTCCCCACACTGGGGATTGAGCCCGAAACTTGGGCATGCTCTCTAACCGGGAATTGAACTGTGACCTCCTGGTTCATAGGTCGATGCTCAACCACTGAGCCACACCAACTGGGCTGTTTAGATTATTTTAAAGTATAACATCATGACAATTCACTCCTAAACATGTCAGCATTCCCTAGGAATTAGTACATTCTCCCATATGTCTAGAATGCCATGATCACACAGTAAGAAAATGAACAATTTGGTAATATAATCTAATATGTAGTGCATATTCCAGTTACCCCAGTTGTCCCCAAAATATGTTAGAAAGTTGCCTTTTTAAAATCCAGAATTCAATCAAAATTTACACCTTGCAGTTGGGTGTTAAGCGTTGACATGGGATGTGAGGAGTAAGAATGAAAGCACATGAGCTTTCGTCCACGGCAGTGAAAGGTGTGGTGGTTGAGAGCTAGGACTGCCTGCTACCAAGTCTTCCTGACAGATGCCACTTGTAAAGGATATAATCCACACCACTGGCTAATTTTTCCTCAAGTGTTTCCATCTATTTCCATTTTACTCTGTGTAAATTGGTGGGCATATGGAGATGTTACCTGTTCATAATTTTTAAGACTTCAATTCCATGTGTTATATTCTAAGATTTCAAAATAGTTGCAGGGTTAAAGCTCCAACTTTAGAGGATTCATCCCAGCTCCACTCTGAAAGGGAAAAGAATAGTAATTCGCTTTCCTGCTTCAAGCAGAGTTTTTCAGAGATAGGTTTAGAATGAATTATAAGTTTCAGATAATTGAGTTTTCTTTTAATTTAGACTTCTACTTATTCTCTTGAAAGCAAAATGTGTTATAATTAAAATGGGAAGGAAACATTAATTTCAGAGACCATTCACTAGGGCAAATGATGGTTTTATTACTGCCGTGGACATTCAGAGATCAAGTTTAAGAGAATGTGGTTGGATTCAGTGTTGCAAATGCACTTCTCTTCTGTAATTACATGTGTCTAAGGTCTTGTTAAGTGGAGATATAATTGCTTTAGAGTTGTGTTTAAAGGAAATATTGAGAAGCTTCATTTCATGAATCACAGTTTGTGTGGGTCTTATGTACTCTGTCATATTTTCATTAGTAAGCAAAAATTAGCGCGGAAATTGGGAGAGGGGAACTATGACCTTTTATGTTTATTTTGTAAAAGACAGTAACTTTGTTTTAAAAGATGCAAATCAATATTATCCTCTCCCATATTAAAACATAAAAAGGTTTATGATCAATGCAATATATTTAAAAGCAAACAAAACAAAACAAAACAAAAATAAAAACCAAAAATATCCTTTGTCCATTGGTGATTGTTACTGAATTTTAAAATTAGCTAGAAGTTTTCCCCAGACTTTTTTTGAGAGTGAAAAAAGACATTTCACCAAATTTGAGACATATTTCTCACCTTTTACTACCTGAAGTAAGGCTGTCTCTTTAAAAAGTTGTCATGAAAAATTTAAAATTAGGAGTATTTTTCCCTTTCTTAGTGATATTGCATAAAATAATTCTTTCTCATTAGGTTCAGTGACATAAATGAGACAGAAAAAGACAAATACTGTATGACATCACCCATATGTGGAACCTAAAAAAGACAAACCTGTACAAAACAAAGTAAAACAGGGGTTACCAGGGCATGTTTAGGGGCACAGCCATGTAATGAGTAGTAAATAAGCAATAGAGATCTAATGCACAATAATGACTATAGACAAAAATATTGTGCTATAATTGTGTAATACATAAATATTGCTATAATGACAACCACAGTACAATATATAAATGTATCAAAGCAACATGCTATAACCTTAAACTTACTCAATGTTACATTCAATTAAACATCATTGTGCTTTGCCCTGGCCGGTGTCTCTAAGTGGTTAGAGTGTCGTCCTGCAGGCAGAGGGAAGGGTTGCTGGTTGGATTTCCGGCCAAGGGCATGTCCCTGCATTGCAGGGTCCCCAGCTCTGCAGTGGGTTCGTGTGGGAGACAACCAGTCGACGTGTCTCTCTCACATTGATGTCTCTATCTCTTCCCCTCCCTTCCACTCTCTCTAAAAATCAGTGGAAAAAATATCCTCAGATGAGGATTAAAAACAAATTGTGCTTCTTATCGTTGATGGCTTCTTAGTTTCAATGAAATGTAATACTCAGCAATACAATATTAGCCTATAGTGTAAATAGTACTGTGAGCCATCTTAAAAGGGACAGCGTTTTTCTGAGCGTTCTAGAACTGTGCATTTGTATCGTTGAGAAATTAGATGTGTGGTCTCAAAGATCTTGTAACACAAAGGATGGCATAGAGTCAGGTAAATCAACAAATATTAAACTGGATTTACTCAAAAATATCTGTGGCTGACTTATCAAAGTGCATTTTTTGAGGAATAGAATTTAATGGTTTTAATCTGGTCAGCTTTTGCATTTCCATTTCTGGTTTTGTTAGATTTATTAGAGACTATCAACTTTCCATTCAGAGTGTCAGCCAGTTCTATAATCAGAAATATGTAATGCGTTCAAAGTCCCGGCAATGTAGATACTGGCCTGGTGTTTACACAGGCTGAGAGGACTGTTTCCAGACAAACAGTTTTGCTACTCAGAGCAATCTTAACCCTGGAAAAAAATAATTCCGAAGATATGGAATTCGCAGTCATGGCATTGCTTTGTATTTAAGAGTGTTGAAACTCACTGAATTCTATTGGAAAGTTTGTGGTGGCCGAGGGAAAACAACTGTCTCCACATCTGTGACTGAGTCTTTGCCAGGAGAATTTAGTGCTGTTACAGAAAGCGATGGGTGTTGTCAGGAGGTGTCCCTCCCTATTCTGGTCCGCGGGGCCTTCCAGTTACACACACAGATCCCGGCCACTACATACACTTTTCATGCAATCGAGGGTTATTCTGGCCTCTGAAATAAAAACCCTGTGTTTAAGATACAGCTTCAAAGTGTGGCTTTGCTCAATGACACTAACACATGGGCAAATGCACATGTGGCCCAAGTCGGCCTGGCTGAATCGGGCGGCAGCTCTAGAATATTAATTCAGCATGAGCAAAGAAACCTTAATCGTTTCATGAAAAAACAGAACCCTCCACACAATTTTCTATAATGAATCCAAGATCCCTTGAAAGAAACATTCTGTCTCTGATTGCTGGATCCGTAGGCCTGTATGTCAGGGACTTCACGCGGTAGGTGAATTGGAATCTTTATTTTTAAGTGCCTTTTCTTAAAGTATACCCATCTACAAAAAAGATACATATACTTATAAGGCTAGCAATTTTTCACTGACTGAATATAGGTGCATAACCAACATTGAGCTAAAAAATCAGGACATTCCCATCACCCTGGTAGCCTCCCTCCTGCCCCTTCAATTCACCCACCCTCACGGCACCTTGGGTACCTTTCTGATTTCAATCTCCATGAATAAGCCGGCTCTACCTTTTTCTCAGGCCCATTACCTAAACGGCCACAAACTCATCTTAATTTTTAGGGACATGCTCGGTGCAAAAGGCACTATCTCTTCACTCCCATGTTTCTGAAAGCCGTCTTCAAGGTGTTGGTAGCTATGATGGGAAAGTGACGGTTCTGTTTTTTTCACAGAAAATTCTCCAGTGATACAGTGGTGGTTTTTTCACCTTCATGAGTGCAGCCTAACTGTTACTTTGTACTCTAGTTTCAAAAGGGGAGTGATGAGAAGAAATAAAATAGGGTGTTTGGGGGCATCTCCCCAAGGAGTTGTAATAGAGACAGAAGGGATCATATTGGAGCAAGCAAACAGCAGTGTTGATATAGCACCTCAGGTAGGGCAGAGGGAAAACTGGGGTTTCCTGAGCCCAAGAAACAGAGCATTTACATGCATGAGATGCTGGCAAAATCTATAGGCAGGAGGAGACCTTGGATAAGGAACTCTTTAAACGTGCAAAGGCAATGTGGACACTTTCTGTATCCGGTAGTCTCAGTGTCTACCTGAGCTCCCAGATAGGATCAATGCTGGGATCAGAATACTGGCCCTGGGAATTAGTTTGGTCCCCCCCTTTTTTTTTTTTTTACTAATGGGACAGCAAGAGAGATGGGGAGGTTGGTTAGTCCTGGCTCTTAGGTTTAAAGAGTTGGCTTGGAAAGAAATTAGATGAAACCATCCACTCCTTTCCACAGGATTGGCAAGACAAACTTTACAAAAATAACTCTAGAGCCATTAATATTTGACTCTGAGGCTTGGATAGTGTGCATGGCATGGGGGTGGGGGCGGGCTCGAGCGAGTCCCTGAAACCTGCCGTGGCTGCGTGTCCCCCATTCTGAGAACTATATCCCCTGCGTGTATGATTTAGCATGACAACCAGATTACATTTATACAATTAATTAATGTTTGCTTGACCACTTTTATCCAATTTCTTTCCATAGCACATAAAAGAGAACCTGACATAAATTTCTCTTTCAAAACAATTGACTTAGCAACTGCTGACCTTCTGTTCTGTCATTCCAAGGATTGATTGGATATTGTTGAATTGTTTCATTCTACAGTAATTAAACATAAAATTAATTATGCTGGTAACCCATTATTTCTCTGAACCAAGGACTAAGTCATTTGTTTGCGCTTGGTTACTCTGCGAATCAGCCATCAGACGAACAGGGGGGAAATCAGATGTTGCAAACAGAAACTAAATATTTTAAGGCACATGTTAATGGCTAAAATATAATCTGAAAGCGTCTCATTTCCATATGCACAGCATATTGAATTTGTTTAATGTAATTTAGGCCGTAAATCTTTTACCTTATGATATGGTCATTTAAATATCTTCTCAGGTGGCTAATCATTTGAAAATATGTCACAGAAGAATATATGTGAAGAAGGAGAGACGGACGGATAAAGCTCCTAGCGTCAGGAAAGTCATCACAAATCTCTAATTTTTTATTTGGTTTGCTGCTCAACCGAAATGACATTTAGTCCACAAGTCATTCTCTTTGTTAGTTTTGTGTAGAAAATGCTTAAAATTACCCTGACATTATGAGCATCGAATCTGGGACTGAGAGGCACACAAGTCTGACAGGACTAAATTATCAAAATGTATGTGCTTCTAGACACCAAAATAGGTTTCTGCGGTTTTCATTAGTGCAGGTCAGATTAATTTAATTAACATGATGGAAACGATATCACTGAGCGAGGCAGCAGATCCCAGCCTTGACCTATCACTCACCCGCGGGCTATAAAACGATGCACCTGACAAATGGGTATGCAACCTCCTAGGTATAGTTTATATCTGGAATCGGCCTCTTGCTATGCATTTCCTTGTGGCTTGGGGATATATTCTGAATTTGATCCGAGGAAATTCTCGGTGCTTTTCAAAATTTACAACTATGACCAGCGTTTTACATACTGAGCAGGTTCTTGGACATAGTTCTACCTTGTGAGGTTTGGACTGTCACCATATCTACGGCTTCCCCTGCTGAGCACCCTGTCCTGGCAAGTGTTCCCCCTGCCCCTTATGCTGAGAATCTCCTACTGACCTGCCTGTGGCTCTAGCTGGGGCTGCGAACCGTGATAGCCCACTGTTCTGGCCACAAGGATGGGCTGGAGGCCCAACAGAGCCAATTAACAGCTCTTTTCAGGATTTGTCTAGTTGGAAATAAGAGAGGAATGTCCTGTGGCAAACAAGTTGCCTACCCAATATTAATTCTGCCCTTTTTTTCTCATGAACAAAATCCCCCCCCCTTTTTCTTTTGAGTGGGAATGTTCCCAGTTGAAACCATCCATCTCCTCACACTCTCCTGGAGTCAAAGGTGACCTTGTTCTCCATTTGCGAACAGGGTGATGTAAACTCGAGTCCACTGTGTGGGGCTTTTGGAAAGTTATTGTTCTGATAAAAGGGGTCACACTCAGCTGACAAGTGACTTTTGCCCTTACTCCTCTCCTTTTTCTGCTTGAAACTTGCACACAATGACTAAACCTGCTAAGAACAATGGAATAGGAATCGGGAGGACCTTGATTCATTGAGACGTCTCAAGTGGCTGCACTAGCCTCAGCCTGCTCACCTTTTTAATTCTTGCTACAGGAGAAAAAGAAAACCTCGATTTATGATTTACATCTACTTCTGTGTGTGGGTTGCTGTTATATACAAAAGGACATCGTCCTAATGGGTATAGTCCTTTTCCTATGTTAGGGAAGCTTTATAGAGAAGGACAAGCCGAGGAAATGAAGTCAATTCACAAAATAAGTCAAGAGACTAATGACAATTCCAGGTCTCTTGTCCAGAATTTATGTGCAGCCTTGAGCTGTATTATGTGAACAAATGGAACACTGTTCTGCTGAAGTTTCTTAAAGTTTGGGTTCTGTCACTTGCAAATAAAATAATTCCTGGTGATATGAAATAAAAACAAACACACTCTCCATGCAACAAATAGCCCAAACCTGCTAGTGCTTTTCTGGACTTCCTATCTGCTGGATGGAAGGAGGAAGTGGGTTCCGTGTTTGATAGTGCTGGTTTAGGGGTTTTGGGATGTCACCTAACATTTTCAAACCTCAGTTCCCTTATCTTTAAAATAATGAAAATAGATTAAATGACTACTAGGGTCTCCTCTGTTCCAAATGACCGTGATTCTCTGCTTGTTTTGAACATGTGGGCTGGCAGGAGAAATATGCAAAATATAAATCAATTATAAAAGAAATGTACTTAGAAATTTTTTTATAAATGTTCACGCCTACAAATTAATCATAAAGAATGAAATTAGGGCACAAGTAGGAATTTGCTGTGAACGTGGTCACACAGGCCCTAAGTGTTCTTTGTCTAAGGAGGCGGTATGTATAGAGTGAAGGAATGAGACAGGCTTTCCTGAAGAATGAATTGCTTATAAGCATTGAATTTTTGTGTTTTTTAAAATACTTTTATTGATTTCTGAGAGGAGGGGAGAGGGAGAGAGAGATGGAAACATCAATGATGAGAGAGAGTCATTGATGGGCTGCCTCCTGCATGCCCCCTACTGGGGATTGAGCCAGCAACTTGGGCATATGCTCTGACTGGAATCCAACTGTGACCTCCTGGTTCATAAGTTGACACTCAACCACTGAGCTACGCTGGCCAGGTTAAGCATCAAATTTTACATCTGAAGAGGACTTTCATCATCACATACTGAAATCCATCATCATAATAACAATAATTACAGATAATATGTACTATGAACTGTTATATATTTTGCATGCACTATCCCATTTTGTCCTCATAGTAATGCTTTGAGATATAGAATCATATAATTCTCATTTTATAGCTATTTGTTTTTTAAAGTTATAATCTGAATAATTCCCCATTTGAAAAATAATTGAAGTTTAGTATTTGCTTTAAATAAAAAACAAACACTAAAGCAGAGAAATCTGAATTCCAAAGCTCTCCATTTTCTTACTACATATTAAAGAAATAATGGATTCCAAAGGAAAAGTTGATTGGGAATTAATTGTGTAATTGCGTCCAAAATAATTTAGTTTATTAAAATACCAGTGCAAGAGACACTTTTTCTATTATATGGGCCAGTGGAAATTCAGAGGTACTCATTGAAGCAAAGTTGTCTGCACCTGGGAGAAGATATGAGATGAACAAAATCTATTTACATTGTCTTTGTAACCAATGTTGCATCAGACTGAAGAGCCATCATATGGACTTCTGTCTAGATCAGTTTTGCCTCTGGACTGGGTTTTGAAGGGAGACAAAACTAACATTTGTTGAGCCCCTTCTGTGAGGCAGGCATTAGGCTAGGTCCTCTCTACAAAGTATTTCACTTAATCTGCAAGGCAGCCCAGGGAAACAGAAGTAATCGCTTCCATTTTACAGAGGAGGACCAGAGGGATGAAGTGTCTTGCTCAAGGTCACACAGGCAGGGAGTGATGGATGGACTGTGAATCCAGGTCCGTCACCTGCCAGAGTCCAAACTCTCCTAGCAAGTGGGAGTGCGGCGTGTTCATTTTCCAAGTTCTGTGATGAGAACCATGGAAAAGTCTAGATGTCTAGTGAGTGAAGGCAAATGTCAGCTGTAGATTGTGACTGGTTTTGTATTCCGAGCTGACAACGAGCTGAGAATGAAGAGTCTAACCTGAAGAAAACGGGTTGAGTGGACTGTGTAACGAAACCTGTTTTCCTTTTCCAGTGGCTTTCTTTGGGAGCTCTGGACCCATGTGGAAAGCAACCTTTTGGTAAGTTTTACTGAGGCGATGTCTGGGGCTTTTTCTTCAAAGGAAATGTGTAGCTGAAACGCTCTTGATTTGGTGCTTTCCCAACACGAGGAGTAGAACATCAGAAACTCGAGATGCCCTGTTTGATCTGTTCTTTTGTCTGGAGGAAAGGGTATAAATTAAGCCATTTCAATGCCCCGTGAGTCCAGAACACTCTCCTGGAAGTGAGAGAGAACAACTGCATGTCACTCTGATGGGAAACAGAGGAAGACACTATTTAGCCGTCCATTCACCAAAGGGAGTGGGATGGGTTTGGGTCCACCTGAAAAGAACTGGTGCCCCCATGGCATCTGTTTCTCCTTCCCCTTCATTTAAGTAAGGACTGTAAATTCTTAATTCCCCTCCCCCCAGGGAAGTAGATAACAAAAACGTCCTCCTCGTAACCCTAAGCCAGTGGTTCTCAACCTTGGCTGCCCATTAGAATCACCTGGGAATCTTTTTAAAATCCTGATTTCTGGGCCTCATCCTCTGGAAATTCTGGTTTGTTTTTTTTTTTGTTATGGGGTGAGGCCACAACATTAGTAACAAAGAAACAGAATTTCCTGAGGATGAGGCCCAGAAATCAGGATTTTAAAAAGATTCCCAGGTGATTTTAATGGGCAGCCAAGGTTGAGAACCACTGCTCTAAGCCCACCCATCTCAGCACTTAATAACCCTTATGGCAGGACATTTTCCACAAGTCTAAATCACTACGATGCAGGTTAATTCTATTTCCTCTCTTCTCTCTAGTGAGGAGAAAGGACAGCTGTTTACCATCTTCCCGAGAGTAGAATTGAACACACCTGAACAGACAAGCGTCAAATCACCCTGGGACTTTCATCATTTCAGGCAAAATAGCACTGTTATGTCAGCATTTCTCAAAGTGGTTCTCTGACCAGTGGCGTTTGCATCTGCTGGGAACCTCTAGGCGTGTATGCTCTCAGGCCCTACTCCAGACCTGCTTAATCAGAAACTCTGAGCTTGGGCTCACCAACTGGGGTTTCAACAAGCCTTCCTGGGGATCTTCATTCTCCCTCAAGTTTGAGAACTACTGAGACGGCAGATATTTTGACCAGATGTAGGCAATTATTGCTAATAATAATTCAGTAATTCATAATGGTCTTATAAAGTTTGTGTGTATGTCTGTGTATAATCATTTGTATGTTTATATATTTACTAGAGGCCCAGTGCATGAAATTCAAGCACAGGGCGGGCGGGGAAGGGAGTGGTCCCTCAGCCCGGCCTACGCTTTCTTGCAATCGGGGACCCTTTTGGTAGGGTCCTTAGGCTTGGCTGGCTATCAGTGCCTATGGGTTCCATAGGCTGGCTTCCAGCAGCTGGCCCCGCCCCCGCTGCTGCCGCTGCTTGCCATCTGTGTGGCGCTGTGCCCCCCTCCCCTGCCATCGGTCGCCTCCCTCTGCAGGTGACAGGCATGGGGTGCGATCGCTTGGCTGGCCTGGGCCTCCCTCTGCAGGGCGATCACTGTCCAGCCCCCACACCTGCCACAGCGTCACTGGCTGGTGGCCTGGACCTCCCTCTGTGGGGCGATCATGGGGCGATGGCATGCCCCCCGACCAATCACATTGCACCCACCTTGGCTGGCCTGGTGCCAGTGCGTGTCATAGTGTGGTTGTCCAGAAGGTCATCCAGATGGTCATTCTACTGTTTGGTCGTTCGGTCGATTTGCATATTATGCTTTTATTATTATGGACTGACGTGAGACTTGTTGGCCAGCAGTTGTTCACAGATTTCTGTGTAATTGAATCTAACAGATGTAAATGAAGGTGCCCTCTGTCCAGGCACAGATGTTTAGAACTGACAGTTTGTGCCTACCTGGGTTATGTAATATGTGTTCAAGTTATAAAAATATGAGAAAATATAGATGAGAAAACAGAAAATAATGAGAAAGGAAAACCCTCCAAATAGATAACCATTGTTAACTTTTTTATGTGTTTTCTCTGAGACTTTTGTTTCCTAGGCAAAACAGATGTGTTCTCCCAAATAAAATCATACTGTGCATATGGCCTTCAAACCAGAATCTTTAACCTAAGACTAAGCGATGGATGTCAACAAGACCACACACACACACACACACACACACACACACACACACAAACACAGTCATCACAGTCACTTTAATACTTGCATGGCCAAATGCCTATTGATATTACAGAAAACTGAAGTTCCATTTGTCAATGAATACAGTTGTGAAATAAACCTCAGTGTCCTCACACTTGTGTGGTCAGGACCTCACTGCTCTGCACCAGCTTTGTAAAAGTTAGCAAACCAGGTGTAGCTGGGCTTCCATCTCATTATGGGGCCCTGCATTTCGGGGGAGTTCCCCTTGGGTGTTCTTTGGGCTTATATGTAAACATGATTGGGGAAACTTTTCTTAGGGAGTACTAACATATGGTGCATTCCACACAGTCTTCCTATTCTTAAGGAGTGTATTTTGAAAGTTTGATCAATTTATATTTGATTCACTGGTGTTTTCTCCCTGATTGGTTGTGATTGCAAACATATATTTTTAGAAAGACTGCGCAGACTCAGGACCAGTTTATACCCGTGAGATGTGGTAAAAGTAACTAGAGAGTACGAGACTCGCACCCGTGGCTTTGGCTCCAGGATCACACAATTGGAGCACGTGTAAGGATTTCAGTTGTAGAAAGATCCGTATAGAGGAACTGCGGCCTGAGGAACATTTTGAGTTTCTCCCAAACATTTTAAATACCATGCTGCAGGACTTGTGCAGTTTGGAGTGTCCTCATTTTGAACCTTATCCTTACAGAAACTTCCAGCGCCCCTTGGTCAACAAAAGGATAAGCTGCCATTGCACCAGAAAAGCTCTATCTCTTCCTCTAAAAGCTGAGCTACGTTAAAGGACAGGCTCTTTGTTTTTCACTCACGTTTAGCGTTGGGGAGCTTGGCTATACTAGCGTGAGATGAAGGCCTTGAATGTTACCCAAACCCCTTAACTAGAGTCTTGCTGATTCAGATTTTATTGCTGAATCCACATGAGCACCATGCTTAGGGGAGCTGAGAAAACACATCCATATGGGAAGACAGAGACAAAAAGGTGGTTGAGCATTTCCACGTGGGTGTCCATTAGCCATCCTGGAAACGTGGGCAGGGCTGTGTCTGCTGGGGTCACGGCTGGGTCACAGTACCTGGTCCAGGTAGTGATTCGGTGAATACTCGCTGAAAAGGTGAACGAAGGAAAATATTTTCATGACTATTTCAATGGGGCAACCAGGAATGCTGGTTTAAATGTCAGCTGGAAGGATATAGAAGGAAGCTTGTAAAAACCCTCACAAAAACGTTTTCCAGGCACATGTCCTTATTAAAAACAAGAAAAAAAAAACTACTAAAAATATTTGTTTTGGGATCTCAATTCAGGTTGTTAAGATGTTCCAAAAATATGGCATTTATTTGCTGAAGTCCAAGTTTTAGGAATAAATATTTGCCAAGGTACATGTAACCTAAATATCCAACAGCTTATTTAACAAAATAACTTGCCTGGAATAATCAAAAGTTCTCAAAGAACTATTGGTTATGACTAAGGTAGGCTATTAAAACCTGAAACACATCATATTCTAAATTCTTGAACTCTTAAAGATATATTTTTCATATATTTCACATATTTTTGCTTTGCATATTATTCCCTATTTTGAGTAGGAAAAAAATCTTCTCCCACCATTTTATTTACCCCCCCACCCATGATGTCACCTTAAGATGTAATGTGTTTTTGTTGTTGTTGTTGAATAGAGTAGAAGAAAGATCTTACTTTTAAACTAACTTGGAAAGATGTAAATTTTTAAAAAAGTCAAATGTTTCTATAGCAGACAGTGCTGTATTGCACACTATTAACTCAATATTCAGATGAGTTGGATATGGCCATTATTCTAATTTGCAGGGGAAACTGAGGCACAGAGAGGTTATAAAATGTTCCCAACGTCACACAGCGAGAGAACAGAAGAACTGGGATTCAAACGCATATAGTTAGGCTATAGTCCACGCTCTTACCCATGAACTGTACTATAAAGCTTCTCTGGGATTCTGGCTCTATTAGTTCATCCAAGGTCATTGCCTCCAACCTTGGGGTTGGGGTGAGGAGGTTCATGTTAAATGGTTACAGATTAGAAGCTGCAGGAACTGCCCCCGTTTTCTATTTTACTCATATTAAAAGTGCTGAGCTTAAAAACCTGACATTTGTAAAGCATAATCATTTCTGAATTGGAAGGGGGGTTGTTCTATTATTGAAGTGGGGATTTTACAGGAATAAATGAATTTACTGAGGAAAATGTGACGTTTTGTATCTGAATGACAATTATTTTATTTTCTCAAATAGAGGCTAGCACCTCAAAGGGACAGTGGCGATGAAAGCTTGAACTGGAACTAGGATGTTTGCATGAACCTCCCTCTTCTCATTTCGCTCTTTTCCTTCACACAACCGTGTAGAAAGTAAATCTGCCAGGAAGAAAAATGGGAAAGTGATGCTATTAAATACAGCACAGGTGCTATTTTCATAGGTGCTCATGTGTTGGGAAGTGTTAGCTTTCCTCTTTTTTACATTCTCTATGAAGCTTTATTGCCATTTTTCTGAGCTACACATACAGCAGCAGAGTCTAAGATTATGAAGGGAAGAGGTTTTATTCACTTTTCTTGTTTTAGGGAGGAGGACGTTCTGAAAGAAGGGATAGAGTCTATTAGATCAGAATCTGTCTTAACTGGGTACTCAATTGAATGAAATTTTTGGAGTGAAGGAATACAGCTTTCTCGTGTTATTTATTTTTTTATGGTGAATCTTGTTCAACTTTCTTATAGAAAAATAGGAAAAAAGGCCCTAGCTGGTTTGGCTCAGTGGATAGAGCGTCAGCCTGTGGACTGAAGGGTTCCAGGTTCGATTCCAGTCAAGGGCATATGCCCCGGGTTGCAGGCTCAATCCACAGTAGGGGTTGAGCAGGAGGCAGCCGATCAATGATTCTCATCATTGATGTTTCTATCTCTTTCTCCCTCTCCCCTCCTCTCTGAAATACGTAAAAATATATTTTAAAAAGGAAAAGAAAAACAGGAAAAAAGGTAACCACCATGGTTTCAGCTTCTCTAAGAACAGAACTGAATTTGGCAGCTGTCCAAAAATATCACCCCAAGAAACACCTACCAATTCTATTTTCAGGTAACATCAGTAAGGAAAGAGATCACAAATAAAATGTTGAAATCATAAGAAATTTTTTTCAGAGGAAGTAAGGTTTTATGGCATTCAACTTGCAGACTTCAACACTTTGCAAATTAAGGAAGCAAAATGGGGCTTTTCAACTCTAGTCAATTGATAAAGTCTTGATCCTTAATATGTAAAGAACATAAGCAAATAATAATAAAATATATTTCCCAACTGCTGATTCTTTTGCCACATATTAAGAAAGATCATTTCACAGTTTCAAACCAGTCAGGAGTTAATTTTGCTTCCTTCTCTTACCTTCGTAAAAATATTCTAAATTTGTGTGTAAAATTTCCATATCCTTTTAGCTTCTGACAAGAGTGACAAATATTGCAAACAAATAGTTAACCCCTTTTATGAAAACTTAGGACAATACTATTTGTACACACATAACCTGCCAGGTTAAGTGAAGGTGATTATTTCCTCTGCTATTATGTTTATATTTTCCCCTTCACTCTTAAAAATGAAATTGGCCCTGACCGGTTTGGCTCAATGGATAGAGCGTCGGCCTGTGGACTGAAGGGTCTCAGGTTCGATTCCAGTCAAGGGCATGTACCTTGGTTGCGGGCACATCCCCAGTAGGAGGTGTGCAGGAGGCAGCTGATCGATGTTTCTCTCTCATCGATGTTTCTAACTCTCTATCCCTCTCCCTTCCTCTCTGTAAAAAATCAATAAAATATATTAAAAAAATGAAATTGCTAAGGGATAAAAATGCCTAGAAACAGCATGATCTGAGACCACATCACCTGGATTTTCTACTTGGTAATATTCCATTGAAGAGTCATTTACTGGGTCAGCTGATTGCTCAGATTAATGGGAGTGTGGAGGAGTAGGTGGTCAGGAATGAGGAAGATGGGGGTGGGTGGAGTGGAGAGCAGTACAAAAAGAGACCACAGGGTTCTACCATGCACTGCTGGTGTTTTCAGATTAAGATGGGGGATTAAGGAATTTTACTCAGCAATTTGAGATGCTTTGTTAGGGACTGAGGAGATTTGAGCTGCTTTGTTCTCAAACCACATGTTAGTGAAAAAGCAAACAGGCACTTAATCCTGACAGACAGCAGAACTTGACATCAATTTGCCCCTTGGGAGGTGACCAGGAGTTCTCTGTGACGGGCTAAAATGGCCAGCCCTTGTTTTCCGGGAGCCTAATGCCAACATTCCATCCTGACCTGCATTGCTCAGCAGTGTGGCCATAACTTAGACAGTTGGACAGACCAAGACTTTCTAGATAGAAGAGACATGTACATTTTTTAATAAGAACAACAACAAAAATCTTTGAAATGAAACCACCTTACAAGGTGCCAAATATTTAAACAAATTTCAAACAGGTCTAATATTTTGGCCAGTTTCAAAATGAAATATAGAAAAGCTAAGATTCTTCCCTTTTGAAAATAATGGATAGTTTCCCCTCACAGTAAAGTCACAGGGCAACATATCAATTTTGGAGGCTATACATGGTTATGAAATAAACATCAATTCTTATGTAGATCTTTAAGGTCATGTTCTTCAAGGTCATGTCCTTCAAAGTCACTGATGTAGGACAAAAGCAAACAAAATGAATAGAAATAAATTAATGGCTTTATGAATTAGATTTGATACATTGTAAATGTATGTGCACACAGTTATATACCCTGGCATATAATTTGAAATTGTGGTGGAAGGGTGAATTTTGCCATCTGGAGTTTGTACCACCCTTAATCCATTGACCTAAAATACATTTTTAGTAAGCTATTGATCTACAAAAATGTGGCATTCACAGGGAAACCACTTAAAATCAGAAATGAAGCAGAATACAAAGCATATTTCAAAACAAGTGTTATTATGTTTAGAAAGGATTCTTAGTTAATATTTATCAGGGGTGGGGAACCTATTTTCTGCCAAGGGCCATTTGGATATTTATGACACCATTCGCAGGCCATACAAAATTACCAACTTAAAAGTTAGCCTGCTATATTTGGTCAAACATTTAATTAAATCTCTCCTAATGCCTTACCAGGGCCAGACCAAATGATTTCGTAGGCCTTATATGGCCAAAGGGCCTGACTTTCCCCACCCCTGATTTAGATGATCATTAGCTTTTGTACTCTGATAGGATGTAAAAATCTGCTACATCTTAGTAATTAAAAAACAAGTTTTGTCACCAGTTCAAGGTTGTTACATTTTCATACTATTTGCGCACACAAGTTGTAGTTGTTAATCTTCACCTGAAGATATTTTTTCCATTAATTTTTAGAGAGAGTGGAAGGAAGCGAGGTAGACAGAGAGGGAAACACTGATGTGAGATGCATTAATTGGTTGCCTCCTGCATGTGCCCCAACTGGGGCTGGGGATCAAACCTACAACCCATGTACTTGCCCTTGACTGGGAATTGAACCTGGACCCTTTGGTGGTTCTTTGAGGGCCTACACTCTAACCACTGAGAAACACTGGCCAGGGTTACACACACAACTTTGAGCCCAATCACATCTTTGCCCCTCC
Organism: Myotis myotis; assembly: GCF_014108235.1. Lineage (NCBI taxonomy): Eukaryota > Metazoa > Chordata > Mammalia > Chiroptera > Vespertilionidae > Myotis > Myotis myotis. The sequence continues at coordinate 16,187,717 of NW_023416318.1, read as the reverse complement.
AGTTTCTGCTCCCCTGTATAAAATCAGGAAACCTACTTCCTCATTAACTAACTACTAACTACTAAACCTACTTCTACACTTAATTTCATAGGTGATTTTCTCCATATGCTGTGAATTCAAAATTTTCTTCTTAAATAACCATAGAGTTATTATTCAAATACTCATTCTTTCAGGATTGGTGAGAACTTCTTTATGTTTAAATAGCAGCAAACTCATTTTCAAATGGCCATGAACCCATGATCATAAAGCATCTTGCATAAGAAAATTAATATCACTTCAGATTACCAAAGAGAGATGATTGTTTTCAGTTTTAAAGCTTTACTTTGAAGGAAACATACCTTTGCATGGGCAGATGGAATCAACACATAAAGCTGTTTGTATGTGTGGTTGTCCATTCTGAAGACCAGAGACCATTTCCAGTATTTTTATGTCCTTAGTTAACTTATTACAGACACCAGTGGAAGAGAAATCTGAGACACAAAATACTTCAAAGAGACACACGTTCATTCATTTCATTCAAAACAGTCTTTGCTAGCCTAGAGATGGCCTTTGAGTTGTCTTGTTGCTCTGTTTTTATGAAGGTTCACCAAGCGTATTGTAAGGATCAAGTACAGGGTGAACTGAAATCAGAAACACAGTATTCATTCATTTAACTCTGGTACAGTAGAGCAAATTCAGGGTGACTCAAGGGACACAATGTCTTGTAAAACATATGTACTTAATATAAGGGTCATAAAACTTATTAAATTAAAAGCCAGGTTAAAAATAGAAAGAAAATTTATGCTGCTGTCTAAAATAGCAATGATTTCCCTTTGGCCTTTCTCTTTCGAAGTAATATGGATTCTGGTAAGGAGGAACAAAAAAGCCAACTTATGAAATCTTCATTTTTTAGGGCCAAATGCAAATCTCTTTTAGCTGCATCATGCAATTTAACAGGCAATTGGCATAGTAAAAAATAGAGGAAGAAGAAGGTATGATGTTAGACTTTCAAAAGTGCATTTGTGTGTAGGTTTCCAGGTGGCATTGTCCTTGAGCCTGAACAACAAACCCAGTTAGTGTGAGCTCATGTCCAGGAAGAACAGCTTAAGAATATGGGTCAACAGAAATAACCTTTTTTTTAAATAGTCGATCTGGCTATGGAACAGCAGTACAGTGAAAAGAGGGCATGGAATATAGACAATCCATTTCCTTTTTTAAAAAAAGAAATATTTTTATTGATTTCAGAGAGGGAGATAGAAACGTCAATGATGAGAGAAAAGAATTAATCAGCTGCCTCCTGCACACCCCCCACTGGGGATCAAGCCCACAACCTGGGCATATGCCCTTGACCAGAATCAAACCTGGGACCCTTCAATCCATAGGCCGACACTCTATCCACTAAGCCAAATTGGCTAGGGCAATCCATTTCCTTTTGAACTGCCTAGTGGTAGTTATATTTTTCTGACTGCATCCTGAACAAAACTTTCTATCTTTGTTCAAGCAAAGACTGGGTTATATATAATCTATGGAAACCTGAAAACTTGAAGTCAAAATTGACCTCCTATTTGTGCCTCACTCTGCTGCCTTTGGGCCTCTCTGGGATAGAAAATGACACATTACCTTGACAAACACCTTCAAGGGCTTGAGACTGAGGGTGCCCTCAATGTTTTAAGCACTTGTATCCCTTTTCAATCTGCACGGCTCAACTCTGTTGCTCAATGTTTACCCTCAACTTGATCGCCATTTTCCTAGTTGGTGCCCCTAGGTGCAACACCTTAGGAATTTGAAACCAAAATAAATACCAGTTTCTTTCTACTGTATTCACAAAGAAATTTGCTTGGAATTTTATCTTCACAGAAGAACCTTAAGGCTGTTTGTTGAGAAGGAGCCTTGCTGGTTATTTATCTGTTTGCTCTTGGATGCACTCCCACCCTTTCCTGGCTCTTTCCTATTCTAGGGGGTTAACCCTGCAGAAGTACATTGCCATCTGGATCCCACAGATCTTCTGCGAAGGGAGATGCTGAGTAGAGAGGTGGGGAGAGGCTGGGATAACCCGTCCCGTCCCCACAACCCCCAACCTTCTTTGGAGCTGGTTCTGGCTGCTGCTCCTCTGAGATCCCAGAACCAGCCCCCTTCCACCTAGGGATGGTGGTGGCTTTCTACCATTGCCACATTCTTGGCTGTTCTCCCCTTGGCCTTTCTGATCTTCCACACCTTTGTAAATAGTTCCCTAGTTTCTATCTCTCTGTTGAACTGCCTGGTGGTGATTCTATTCTCATGATGGGAGTCTGACTAGTAGAGCACCCAACTATTTTTTTCACTTATAGGCAATTGGTTCAAAAGTAAGAGATCCTGTTTGAAGTCTTTTTGTGTTTTTTTGGTGGGGGGGAGGGAAGGTTTATTTTTCTGTTGGCTGGTGGATAAGCGGCTGGGTCACAGTGGTTACTTTGGCAACTGGCACCGTTTTTGGCAGAAGTGGAACAAACAGGTTGGAAGGCAAACTAAGGAAGTCAGAACCATCCAAGGGCCTTAGAGGATGGGTATTTTAGAGGTACAAGAGAGGGCACATTGAAGGGGCCATGAGGCATGCTGTTGACCTTGGCTAACTTCCCTGTACCGGTTAGCACTAAAAATGAAGGCTTCCTATGGACCTTGGACCATTTTTCTTTGTCCTTGAAGTCTTTTTTTTTTTTTTAATTCTGCCAGTAACTATCCGGCTAGTATAAAAATAGCCTCATCTGAATTAAGATGGGCAGTACACATATGCTCACTCACTCCTTTCAATCAATAGAGGAATTGATAAAATCATACAGTGAGCTATCTCCCTCCCCCTTCTGTACTTGGTCACAATCCCCAACAAATCTAAACGTTGGTTTCCATGATAAAACTTCATAGGCTGCTGTCTGGAATGAGTTTTCCCAGCAGAGTTCTAACTACTGGGGAAGAAAAATACCCAAACCCAAACCAAACACTTTGCCTTTCAAAATACCATTTTGAAGGTTGACATTTGCAAGGACCTTGGGAATATAGCATGTGGGGACTTTCATCCTGTTTTCCCAGTGACAGCTGGGCCGGGTCCAAACAGCTCTGCCACTGACATTGTCATTGGGTGGCATGAGTGGAACTGGAGGGGAACATTGTTTTTGCTTTCAGCCTCGGAGCCTTCGGGCATCCATTCACCGTTTAAGGAGCTCACACTGATCTGAGCTCCATTTTCATTAGGCTCGTGGTAAGGCTTGAAAAGCTGGAAAATGCAATGCTCATTTTTTTTGAAGTCTTTCTTTTGAACCCACTAATTTTATGAAATTTAAGTACATTGTTCATTGCGTAATTATAGATGAAATATTAGAGAAGTGGACTAATTATACACAATACACTCAAGCCCAATTAAACTAGCATCTGTGGTGAATGTAAGGGTATTCTCTTTCACTAATAAGAAATACTTTCTGAACAGAGAATAAAATCATTAAATTGGATATGCTGTAGAGATTATAAATATCCTATTAGCATATAAAATGAGGATTAACCTTACTTAATCACTGCATACCAGATCATCAAAAGTCATATTTAACCCCTGTAATGTTGCTGTATCATTCTGCAAAACAATAATAAAAAAAAAAAACGCTCTTAATAAACATCTCCGACTAGATGCTATTCCCGTGTACTAAATTAAACAAGTATTTCCTTAACTGCGTAACAGAATAGCAAAAGCACCTTTACTCATTCATTGTGATATCAGGGCTGATTCAGACTTATGTCACCCTATGTCATGTCATTCAGTTGGGAAGGGGCACCTCCCTGGCCGGGCGAACTAGCCTACTTCAAAATAAGCCACATGTACAATCCGTTCCAGCCAGCGCCACAAGTGACCTTTTGAAAATGTAAATTAAATGATTGCACACACCCGGGGTGTGTTCCCAATGAGAATGCACGTGCTTGGGACCTAGTGGCGCCATCTTTCAGGTACTAATTGGCAGACGATGAATGCAGGGGTATTTGTTTTAATCTGGGTCACAGGATGCTGCGTTTGAAGATCCTCATGACCCTGCTGTTTGTGATCAATACTCAGGTCTGGACAGAGCAGCCTCTGCAGTTCAGCAAGAACAGGGGTTATCCAAATGCCAGTTAGAGCCGATTAAACGTGTTGGTTCTGTACAGTAACGAGAACTCAGTGACAGCAAAGCTGAAGGCAGCAAGTTTATGCATCGCTTTCATGGGTTGTGGTCTTCCACTGAAGGACAGACGTCAGTGGACAGGGATGGGAGCCTCATGAGCAACTTTGTTAGGACAGAGGGAAGGAGCTGAAATCAGTCTTGCTTCCTCTTGCTTCTCTTTCTGTTTCCTTCCCGCCTTCCTTCCTTCCTCCCTTCCTTCCTTTTTCCCCTCTTTTCTGCTTTCCTTCCCTCCTTCCTTCCTTCCTTCCTCCCTCCCGTCCTTCCTTCCTTCCTTCCTTCCTTCCTTCCTTCCTTCTTTCCTTCCTTCCTTCCTTCCTTCCTTCCTTCCTTCCTTCAAGAGTTTGTGCTTATATTTCTTCCAAGGCTTAAGTCCATTTTCTTTTCATTCTTGTGAAAATCTTAATGGGAATATAAGCATATTTATAAATATTGAGAATGACTGTGGCTATTACAACTTTATGTGCCTGAAGAGGAGTATTTATTTTTTAAAAAGTCAACATGTGTACCATTTTTATTTTTTATTTTTTAGAGGAGCCCATTTCTTACTTTGCCTGGAAAACAAGTTCAGTCCAAACTTCCGTGAAAACTCAGGTGGAATTTGAAAGAATCTGAGAATAAACTGCAGTGACGGGTCTGAGGGAGGCGGGGCCTCGGTAGACACTGCCCCGGCCCAGGGGCAAGGACTGCGTCCAGGGAGAAAAAAGGTCTGTGTGGGAAGTTGAAGCTTGAACAGAACACATCCAACACATGAACTAATGCAAATTATTTCACAATGCAAAGCAAACAAGACGTATGTGCAAGAGGAACTGTCGGAGCGCCTGTGGCGTCCTTGGACCGAAGCTCGCTAAGCCAAAGAGCTTTGCTTTCGGTTCCGTGCCGTTCACGCCGGTCAGTTTTTCTCCAGATTCCTGGCCGCTTAGACGATACCCACCTAGAAAACCTTCTACAGCCCCTTTACGCGACGGAGAGGGCACTCCGAGGTGAATGCAGTGTTAATAATAACAGCTCTCTTCGCCTTTTTGGACAGACGGACAATGAAGAGTTTCAGCTTTTATTTTCCTTCTCCTGTAGCCCCGTTGAAAGGCACTTTGGCTTTCAGGGGCCATTTTTACAATTCATTGCAAGGGCTGTGTAAGTTAAAGAAAATCCTATGCCTTCCACTACTTTCGGTAAGATTGGAATGTGCCGAGACAAAATCACTTTAATTAGACGTGTGTTTTTTTTTTTTTCTTTTTTTACACTTCCCTCCGTCCCCCCCCGCCCCCCCCCCCCCCCCCCCCCCAGCTTGCACAGCAATTTAGCCTGGCCTCAGAATCGTTACATTATGGGTAAATGGTTTGGTTGTGACACAGGATCATTTTGACTTGCTGAAAAGCAGTAGACATTATCTCGAAGGAAAAACAAAAAAAAAAACAACAACAAAAAAAGTCTTTATTGAGATGATCAAAAGGGACATAAAGGCAAAAATCTGACTTTCACTGAAACAGGACTGGGGACCAGGCCTCGAGTGTCCTGATTGTAATTCATTGCTTGTTTCCAGGCCCCATGATAGAATTCTTCCATACCAGACGGAGGACTTTGTGAAATTGTAAATGAGTATGACTTCAAGCACTCTGCGGAAATATATTCTCCCCCGATAGCCCATACATTATTTCTGCTTAGTTGTGGTGGCTCACATTTCCCGTAACTATCAGAGAGAACTTAATTCAACTCACACCACATCACTTTAAAATTGTGCAGTTCTCTTAATCAACCTTTGTATCAGCCACAAATGTGCACTATGACCTAATTTGAAAATGTCTCAAAGTGCTGACTCAAACTGTTAGTGAATAAAGGCTAGTCATTACCATTATGACACTAATGTGATGCAAAATAAAATGGAGTTGCATCAGCTGAACATTAGTTTGCAAAAATATTAGCGATTGAAGCCATTTTCTGTTCATATTTTATTTATACATATATATGCATATATTTATTTTGCTTTTTTGAAATAGCCTCACAACCCATTTTTAAGTGCCGAGGGAGGTGGTCACGTTTTTAACATTGACAAAGCAGCCAGATTAAAGATAGATCATATGTATACGATCATCTCCCTTTGTAAGATGAAGACATAGTCTTGCTGAATGCTTATTAGGGTTTTCATTCACAGATAAGCAATAACATATGAAAATTATTATCTTTCCCTGTACTTTGGTGCCAGATTCCAAGATTTCCAATAGCCCTGGAACTATTTACTTCTTAAGACTTTGTATCGCCCACAAATTCTCTGTCTTTTGTCTTTTGAAATAACAAGGATTTGAAATTTATTTCTTTTATGGACCCTCTTTCCCATTCTTTCACTTGCCCCAAAGTTTTTTTTTTAATTGAAATAGTTTTTAATGAACATTGGCCATTACCTTTTACTTCGAACAATAGAAAGTAGGATATAAGACTAGAAATTATTTAGTTTTATTTTCAGTGATAATACTTTATGGAAAACGACATGTTATCTTTTTCTGATATAGTTTAGATGGTTTTGGAGAAAAATGTGTGTGTCTATTTAATATATATATATATCCTAGAGCTAGTATTGGTTTTAACCTGTAAACTGATAATTAATAATTAAAAATAAATCAGCATGAATCTTTCTAATATTGAGAAATTGTCTCAATGGTCAATCAGAAATTCTGCCCCAGCATCTCATTTTGTGTCTCTTGAATTCTGGAAATCTGAATGTTAAAGTTATGCATTAGTGACCAAATACTTCTGATTTTATTTATTTAATGGTGACAACAAGCCAAGCAAGGAGATAGGTTGTTCTTTAAAATTTTCAAGGACAAACAGTTTTGGCTATCAACAAATTACTTGACCTGCTTCAGGTGAGAGAAAATATATATGTGTAATCTTCATAATATATCACTCTACCTGATCAGGAGAAAATACGGCTAAATTAAAAATGCTGGCAAGTTTACAAGCTTAGTTCATTCATTTTTTAGAAAAACAAGTAAAAACCCTAAAGCAAGATGTGTAGAAATTTGCTACAATGTGTTGATGACCTGAGTATTTTAGTCCATTTCACATGATGTGATATGTGGCTTGGACTGGTTTTATGACCTATGTTTTATTTCCACATTAAGATAATCCAGATTTTAAATAAGTAAGTTTGAAAAATTTCAAAGCGGACTTGCCAAAACCAACACTCGGGAGCACGGGGTGCTTGGAGCACATGCACACAGGCACACTTTCAATTTTTCTAGAGAAGAGGATCACCTTTTTTTTTTTTTTTTTTTTCCAGCTAAAATACAATTGTTCTTTTTAAGTTACAGCGGGAAAGGTACGTGGGTGTGATTGCTGCAAATGGGTTGCCAGCTTCTTAACAACTCATCATTCTTAAATGATAGAAATGCTGCAGCTCCCTTCCGAGAAGAGTCTTTCCTGTGGAGTTGACTTTGTCCGTGCCAGGACAAATTGTGTGCTAAGTTGGAGTAATTCTGAGATGTAAGCCACCTCCAGGACTGTCCTTGGGATACGGACAAGGAGCTGACATTCCTCTTTGGAAGATGAGGGGAGAATGCCCCCTGCCCTCTTAATGGATGATTTACTGTGCTCTCCCCTGGGGCCACGACTGATGATCTGTAAGTTGTTGAATTTTGAAGCAAATACTAAATATAATCAATATATACAAATAAAAAAAAAAGAGAGAGGAAAAAATGCAATGAAAATTTATGACCTTAACATTCCTTCAGGGTCAAGCAATTTATCAAATTCTCTCACTCTCTGGTTTCAATTACACAGCCATTGTGGAAGGAACTTATTTTAGCAGGTTCATTTGCCTCAGTGGGGAATACAGGACTTTGGCCTAATGCTTCACCTTTAGTGCAGGCCATTTGAGCCTTAGAACAAATACCAATCATCACTCTTTGGGAAAAAAGAATCTGCATCGGCGTGGCCTATTGGAATGGGGTTTCTGTCAAGGTAAACGGTTGTCGGCAATGACTGTGGTAGAGTGGCGATAAATCCCATTTTATTGCTGAAAAATTCCAGCTTCTCTCCATGCCTGACAGCTCCCCACATTCTCATACCCATTTGGGCAATTTCTGCGCTATGTCCATCTGGTTCTCATTACCTCTCAACCTGCCTGCGTCTGATCCAGAAAAAATGCAGGTCAGAAACAGGGGAAAAGGATGGGGGTGATGGACAAAACAGAAAGCGGGGTGGGGGGGGTGGCCCTTGGGGGTCAAGGTAGAGGTGAGGGAACAACAGGAAAGTGGGAATCTCAGCTTAGGCTTGACCAGTTGCTGGAAGGGGCCATTCAGATATATTACAGAATGACAATGACAAAGCCAGGGCCTTGAGGCCAGAGGACCCTGTATCATTCAATGCAGTCCTTTAAAAGGCACCTGCTTTGAGGTGGAGGAGAGAGGGAGAATGTGGGAGGGATGAGTGGATGGGGGCAGATTAAGGGAAGCAGAGAAGGGACAGCCCAGGCCACTCCCTCTGTTAAGGGCACTGAAGCACAAGGTAGAGAGAGCGCCTGGTCTAGAAGAACATCAAGTTCAGCATCAAGCATCATGGAGCTTGCAGCCCCATGCCCACAGTTAACATGCTTCTGAATATGGAGCTGGAACTCTGCTGGAGATATGATTTTGGTTCAAGAATAGATTTTTTTTTGAAGAAGAAAACTAGAAGGCCTCCAACAGCAGTCTAGCCTCCATTCATTTCTCTAAGAGGATTAACCTTTAAAGATGAACTTGTCCTAATCATCACATTTAGGACAGGTTCATTCACGGAGTGACAGGCAGGACTAGCACTGAGTAACCTGGATATTCATAACCTTACATGTGATCATTTTTAGAATCTCTGTGGATTTATGCTTTCAGAAAGTTGGCCTCATTCTCTGAGGCTGAAACCCTTTGGATCATAATTGCTTCTGACCTAAAATTATCCCTAGTCACCATAAGTTACCTCTCAGGGACTAAATAAATAAACATCTGATAACAGATATAAACAACAAGGCCCCTGAAATACTAACCTAAATTAGACTAGAATGGAACTGTATAACCATATGACATTTACTTATTATTATTGTTGTGATAGAGTCATAGTTAATACTAAAAATAAGATGACAGAAAGTATATTAAGTGTAAATGATGAAGATCTGAGACTTTTGAACACAAAAAAATTAGAATCAGGTGAATGGTTAGATGGGTGGTAGTTATTTTGGCGCCTGTTCTGAAGGCAAATTTTGTATGCAAATACCTCACAACCAGGTAGATCATGCATTTGTAAATATGTTGGAGAACTGTGGCATAGCTATGATTTGCAGGCAGAATCTTTTATGTGTGGACAGATAATATGTCTCAGCACCTTCTGGATCCCAGGGTGCAGAGTGCATGTCAGGTCCTCAAAACTCTCTTTTTGACAGTCAGAGCCCTAAGTGCTCCAGTGGATTTCTGTTTTTTTATTGGTTGAAGCCTAATATAAAGATTATGTTAAATTTTAGTTGCTGAGCTGGACTTTGTAGACCAGAAATACTGGCTTCTAATATTTAAGATTTGATTTCTAAGCTTTCAACCCATGTGTGTTCAAAATAGGTTCTATAAAAGGAACCTGAAACTCCCATGGGACATTTACATAGAGAAAAGGATGGTTTTGTAAAAATGTATATGATTTGGACTCAAGCAAATTACAGATGATCGAAAAATGGAAGTTTGTTATTTGACAACTCTACAATGAATTATGTTGGTCAATAAATACAATTTTGAAACAGAGCTCTCATGCGTCCATATTAAAAGGCATGAACCTTTGCCTACTATCACATATCCATTAACATGGCCATAGTATGGCATCTTTAATTTGGAAAGCAATTTCAGATTCTTAGCCAAAAAGAGTCTTGTTTGAACTTGACTTTTCCGGGCTGTACATATATCAGAGATATGTGATCATTGAAACTCTAAAGGATATTTGTTTCCTTTAAAAGCATAGCAGAAAATTAATGGCATGGGGGAGGGTGAAGTGACAACTTAACTTGATGCTTGATAGCTGTTTACTTATAAATGTGTGCCCAGATCTCAGTGTCCTGTAAAAGAAAGGGAAAATAAAGAAACCAAAGCATTCAGATGGCTTTTAGGGAACTTAAGACACATGGAAGAAAGTGCTCAGAAGGCTATTGAAATATTTACAAAACAAATCATTTACATTTAACTTTTGTATATGTAAAACCTGGAGCGCCCACAAAGAGACAGAATCAGCTTTAGCTATAAGAAATATTTTGGCATCAAAATGGTTAATAGTATTATAGCTTCAAAAGAGCCTATTGGCTCACCCTCAAGGATGCCCTGCAGTTGTTGTTAAAGTCATCAGATGAAGCTAGCCTTCTCAGCTAGCCTTTAGATTTGTCTGCTAACAGTAAAAATACTATAATAAATCGGTAACATATGTTGCCAGGCAAGGAAAAGTGATATAAATAAAAAGACTAGGAAACCCACACCAAGTACAATGTGAAAAGAATTTAACTTTCAATGTATTCGTTGGCTAATTACCATTTGAAAAGTAATTTGAACGTGTTACTGTTATTTGCTTATATCCTTCCTCATCTTTCTTTTTTTCTCTCTTCAGATTGCATTCTTACCCAAATACTCTTCGCGATTGCCTGTTTTGCGGCTTTGGGGTAAGTCCCAGTTTTCCACAACCTTAAGGAAAAAAAAATGCATAACATGAAAGACGCCAAAAAGACTTATGTGTCCTGATGTGCGGGTTTTTTGAAATATACTTGGGTTTGTTGGAGGCGGGGGGTGGGGGGGTGGGGGTGGGGAGGTGGTGTGGGTAATGAAATAAAGAGCAGGGGTTTGTTTCTGAGAGGATCAAGAGTGTGGGAACGTGTGCATTGCAAACGAGGATCCCATCAGGAAAGCCACTTCTGGAATGGAAATGACAAAGCTTGGAACACACACAATCAATTATTTTCACTAGCATTTAAAATATAGAAAACAAAATCTGCTTGGGGAATTGACTGAATATTTTATTTAACTTTTTTATTGAGGCATCCTTTGAAAAATGGCATAATATAAATAGTTTTACAAAGCAACAATATAATCAATCTCTAAACTAGAATATAAATCAAGGATTTCATTAACTGCTGGTAGCCAATTTAAATTGTAGTCTTGTCCATAATGTCTATCTATCTATGTATGTCCAAGTTATATTAAAAACCTTTAAATGGCTTTGTAATATCAGCTACATCTAGCTATTATAATAATTAATGGTACTGTTTTATAAATCAATACATGCATTCTTGATAAATTCATATCCAGTTAATGGTGTAATTTAAATAAAAAATTAATGTAATAAAAGACATACAGAAACGGGCAGGAAATCTTTAAAGGTTAAGAGACAAATTTGTCTAAATTCATTTTTAACCTGTTTTGAAAAAGTTTACACTTAAAATCAGCTGAGATTTACCTTGTTTCTGTAAAACAAAGATTGCCATGTCCACTGGTATCTAGTATTGAACTTGTAAGATATTTTCTTTTTTTTAGCTGCTAAGTTTTAATTACATACCTGTGATACCCTGAGATATTTTACTACCATTAAACTCTTGCAATTTCTGAATATTCCTTAGAAAAAGAAAACAGAACAAACTAAAAACCTCCAACCAGTCATTTATTTTTAATACATGAATGAAATGTAAGTGCTTTATTTTTTTTAACTATAAATGAACTCTTTTGCAAATCTCCACAGATATATACAAATTTTATTTAAGGGGAAAAAGGACTGATTAGTTCAATGAATTTGCATGTGTAAGAGCCTGGCATTTTTACTGCTTTCACTGAATGAACACCCTAGGAATTTTAGAAAGGAAAGAAAAATGCATTGAAGACTCCACATTGTATTTTAACGCCGCACGCGGGTGGAGAAGCATTCTACAAAGAGACTTGGGTATCATTGTTCTAATTTTAAACATACATACCAAAGGCACATTACGGAATAACAAGATTTAGGAAAACAACCGAGTGCTGTACGTTCTCAATACAATCTTCAGTCTTTCCAAATAAAATTTCCTTGGGCTTGTAGAGTAAGCATTTTACGAAAAGTATCTTTCAGAATTACGCAGACCGGTCTGCTTGCCATTCTCCGTGACATGGTGCAGAAATGTTACTTTAATCCAGAGAGCTTTTTCTGACATTTTTCTTAACATTGTTGAGCCTTATTTAGAGCAGCAAAGGAGAGTGTACAGTTTCCTTTGACACTGATGGGTGTTTCAAAATGTTACAGGAGAGAGGGAGAGAGAAAGAAAAGATTTGCTGCCAGTCACTTCATCAATAGAGCTACTTGAGCAATTACTATTTGTTAAAAGTTTACATTTCCAATGAAGCTACATTTTAAAGGAGCCTCATCCTTTCCGAAGAGCTGCTGCTTGGAAAGGGAGGGGAGAAAATGGACCTTCCTGATTGCATGTTAAAGTGCACTCAAGTACTGCAACCATTTAAAACGTATTGTGCTGTTAGACGAGACCTACAGCAAAACCACTCCTAAGAGGCTTAATTTAGGTTTTATAGGAGGAACATAAAAAAGACCAGGTTATAGCAACACGCTGAAATATGGGGTACATTTTAAATATCTTCATTTAAAAAACGTATGTTTATTTTCCCTCCTGGGATCACTAACGTGTGTCTCGACAGGGAAAGCAAGGACATGCTACATTCTTAAAAATTATCTGTTAACGGGATCACATTCCAAGACAGGATGGAACATTTTTATTACTCAGATAACCTCTTAATTATGTCACTGCCTTCCACTTGTTAATCAGGGACATTCAACATGGTTAACCAGAGTGTGGTCGCCTTAAGAAGACTCCGTTATCATTAAGAATTAGAAACTCATTTTATTCCCATCACCACATGACTGCATGTATGATTTTAGCACTGCTAAAAACGGATTTACTGGCTTGACATACAAAACACCTCAGAAAAGGTCTAGATGCTTATAATGATGTTAACTACTTCAAACTGTGCAGCTCATGAAAAGCTTGAAGGGATAGATAATTTTGCTTTTCCTGTCTCTCCCCTTCTGCCTTCCTACTGGAACCAATTTGAGGTTTCTCCTGCAGCCACCAGCATCTGCGATACGGACTGTTTCAGAGAGCAAGGTGTAAGTGGAGTAAATGAAATCATGTTTCACTGTTGCTTTATCAACCCTCCTAGCTAGTGTTCCTGCCAGCCAACCTGCGCTGTTAAGACCCATAAAATTATGCAATAGTGACTTCTTTGGAGGTTCTCTAATCAGATAATGGCCGGTGTTAGGAGGGAAGGGCCCAAGGCAGTGTTGCTGGCACTTAACACTGGGGTTGGTCATTGCTTGTCTGGTAGAGACCAATAAACAGCTGATTACTATCCCATAAGGAGCCAATATTTTACATTTATCCTACTCATTTTGTCCTTTTCTTTTCAGCTTCGTATAACAGCAAGTATTTGTCAAGAAGATCTATGAGGAATAACCTCACAGGCCCCTTAAAAATAAGAATCTTCCTAGCATGAAATGACGCCTTTGGTGGAATGGTGAGGGTGATTTTGGTTTTTACAACAGCAAAGGTTTGATTGCTGTAAAGTCCATTTCGTCCAGATGTGGACACTCCAGGACACTGTGCCCCACACCCCTGTCCCCTTCTCTCCTTGAGGACAGGTTCACAGGCTGCAACCAAGGGATTTTAAAATGCAAATATTTATATTTGAGCTCTGGCGCTCACAGAGTCATTTTGCTTCCTCTGTTCGCCTGTGATAATTGATGCTTCAGACCTGGAACTACGTTTCATTTATCTCTTTACACGCGAAGATACTACACAAATAAACTATGGTTTATAGAGAGGAACTCGCCATTTGAAATAATAACCCCAAATTTGACCCCCAAATCTGCATCAGAGGTGCAGATTTCTACTTTAAAATAAAACTTAATTGCAACCTGGGAAATATGTATAATTTCGAAGGCATGTTGAATTTGAATGCCTGCCTGGGATAAAAAGAAGGCAGGAGAGAAAAATTTTACATGTGCTTTAACCTAGTGTATCCAACCAAATATTTAGATGTCTTGTTACAATTTTATTGACTTTTTATATCTGAATATAATTTTAATAGCAAATAGCAAATCGCAAAACAGCGAGTCCTCTAGAGTTTCTTTCTTTCCCTGGGATCCTCGCCTTGGCATGAGCAGAGGTCTATCGGAACTGGCCCCCGGTCTCACCACCTCATACAAAGCCAGGCAATTCTCGAGCCAAACAAACAAAGGGGGTGTAAGCGATTTCATTTATTTTGATAATCCTCCTCCTTGCACAGGGGCATTTGCTGTCTTTGTCAAAGTGAATGACAACAATTTGGCCAACTCTCTCTGAGCTGCACTCAACAGTGACAGGCAAATTATCAGAGGCCCTGCACTTCTTATTATCAGAGGAGAAGCCATCAGGGGGATGCACGGAGGGTACCTCTCCCTTGTCACTATTTGTCAGTGGGACAAGGGCCACTGCTATGGGTAGCTGACAGGTAATTTCAACAATAACAATTACTCCTATTACTGGTGTCATAAACAATTCGCCCAAGGCATGACAATAGCAAAGCTTTATAATTCAATGCCATATAAATAAATGCCAGCAGGTAACAAGTAATTTAGCTCCAATCAAGCTCTCACCCCGGAATTAATATTGTTATTGCAAGAAAATGGGAAATTGAAAAAAAATTCAATATGTTAATGAATTAAGAGAGGTTCAAGGGCTACACAAGAGGGGTTGAAAGAGGGAAACCAAAAATTATGATGGTGTCATATTTGGTGCCATCCTGGGGCCCCAAGAGCAGTGTAATTACTTTAGGCAAAGGAGGGGCAGCAGGAGGGCTGCTGCCTGAGACGTCAGAGCTGGGAAAAAAGTGACATGGCCTTTCAAACCCGCCTCTCTCCAATTTCTGAGGAATATAAGTAGAAATATGAGAATGTGTATGTCACGCAGCCTTTCCCTGGCTCCCCACCCTCCCCGCCCCCGCCCCCGCAACCTGAAATATTTCATGCGAAACAGAGGCATGAGTATCAAAGGAACATTTCCAGCTGTTTAAGAAAAATGCATCAGCACCTGCTTCCTGGACATTAAGTCTCATAACAAAACCATTTTAATAAGCCCGTTTTTTATCTGCAGTGCAGGTAAAGCCGAAAATCCCTCTCTGCTCTCCAGCTGCCCCCCTTTTGGGAAATGGACGAGAGGAGACAGTCTGGTCTGCCTGGGGAGAACTTCCTGATCAGACGAAGTTGCCATTTCAGTATTTGTCCAGGGAGACAATGTGCGTCACGGTGACAGCAGTAAAAGAATTTGAAGATCTCTAATTAGGAGAACTGCAGAGCAATTAACGCATGTCAGATTTCACTTCATCAAGTGCCACTCTAATTTTCCCTGTAAAAATTAATGGATTTCCCCCCCTTTTGGTGTGTGTGTGTGTGTGTGTGTGTGTGTGTGTGTGTCCCCTTAAGGCAATGTTGATTCAAATCTGCTCAAGATGCAGTGTTGCACAGCTAAGCATCTCCTTGATTACAATCCGCCACACTTCTAACTGCGCTCATTCTCACTGCCACGGATACTTTGTCAACAGGCAAATTACGCCATGCTGATAACAATGCATCATGGTGTTCCTCCTCCGAGGCCCCTGGCAGGAGATGGGCTTCATAATCTGTGATGTGTTTTTTTTTTTTTCTTTTTCTCCACTGTTTCTAAAGGAAGTTGGTTTGACCAGGTCACTAGTCAGGCGTTAATTTTTTTGAGATTAATTTGTTAATTTCAAGAAGAAGAACGAAAGGATGGCATATGAAAATACCTCCTTGCAGGAAAAAAAATCAGAGGAAGAATGAGGAATGGAGAGTATCTGTGGCCAAAGTTTTGCTTAAACACTTTGTTCAGAGACATTTTCAAGAGCACTATTCTTGGTTAAATACCAGATTGTTTTTTTTTTTTTTCTTTTCCCTTCTTCTTTACTTATGGCCTATAAACATTGGAAGCCTCTCTTGAACAGACAGTATTTAGATTGTGAGAGAAGTTTGTTTAACTGCCATATTTGCCAGAATCCTCAAAACATCACAGGACACAGAAGATAAATGACTTTTTTTTTTTAAGGTCAGGATTGTATAATCCAGATAAATGTTGATTCATTTTAACTATTTTTTTTATCCTCGTTGTTTGCTGCAGATCGGTGAGCCCAAGTCCTCAGCCCATGTGGGGTATATTCCTCACTGAGAAATGAAAGAAACACAGTGATTAGAAGATGATTTTATATTCAGTCTTTTTAGGTTATTCAGTTGTTGTTTTTTTTATTACTAAAAAAAAAAAAATACTGGAACAAAACTTACTGAGCAAAATGCTAAATATCTTTCTTTGCAGATTCTTCAGGGAGTGGAGAGCAAGCATTCCCACGGGTTGACACGCAGGTCTCTCATCATGTAAGTATATTTCTGTTTGATGTTTTCTCTCATCGTATTCATTCAGTAGACAACCTATATTCATGGGCTATATGCTTCATCTTTTAAATGCACAGGTTGAGTCCAGCCTTTCATTCACTGGCGACGAACTCAAAAATCGAAAACTTGATATTTTGAGGTTTGTATTTCCAAATATCCCACATCTCTCCCTTCTCTGATGGCCCCACCCTGGTTCTTAAGTGGCTTATTTCAGACAAAAGAAAGTGACATCCCCCTTTCAACTAGCAAATATTAGATTCTCTCAAAACTGATTGCGGGCTCCCTGGAAGTTTTGCAATGAGAGTCACAGGAATTGAATTATTTTCATTCTCCCAAACATCATTCTTTGAACTCTGTAAATATAACTGCCCTGGGTTTGGAGTTCCCTGTGGCTTGTTTACAAACAAAGGTATCGTGATAAAAGCCACGCCCTGCATACTGTGAAAACAAAACCCTGGAACAATCTCCCCTTGAAACATTACCCAAGGATTGTGAAGGGAAATTTAAAGGGAGAAAACTTGATTATATAATGCAATCCAGCAGTAATCAATTTTACCTTCAATATCTTGCTTTTGTTTTCAAAATGCTAAATAAACAATACATAATGCATCCCTCATCAGCCAAACCATGGAGGCTCTGTGCTCAAATAACAGGAAACATATTCAATTTTCCTAACAGAAGACAGTTCATTAAGCTGTGCCACATCAAATAAAACTTTAATTTCTCCAGCATCAGAGTCGCAATGAAAGCAATTGAAGAAGATGAGCCATATGGTACTTCTATCAGCAAACACATATTGCTCATTCCCCCAAAGTTTTCTAATTCTGCTCCCCAGACCTGTGTAATATAGATAATGTGCTCCGAGAGCAGCAACCATGAGCTATCTAGTGTACACTTCTAATACTGTATTTAATGGGAAATAATGAATCATAAAAGCCTAGAGAAGACGGCTTTTGCTAACCTAAATCTCAGCTGTAATTTCATTGTTCTGCGCCTAAGATGCTGTTTGCCCTTTTCAAACAACAGCAGTTGGACATAATTATGCGGCTTCAAACCTGGGCTTGAAAAAGCATCCCTAATATAACCAAGTTTCTATTAACTCCTGAAATTCTGAACGCAATGGCGCGCCGATGCAGACCCTGGGATAGCCAAGCATGTGGCATTTTAAAGCCCCAGAAAGCGTTTTCTCCTTGCTCCCTTTGGCCAGGCTGCTCAATGCGTTTATGCTCCCTCCTCCACCCCCTGCCGCACCCCCCTCCCCTACCCCGCTATGCAACAGGAGTGGCATGATTAAAAATGAGGAGATTTTCTTGTTATTAGCAAATTTGACATTTGCCTGATGAAATGCACATAAAACGTGAAAGCTACACAGTATTCAGAAGAAACGTCTCCACTCCAAGCCACGCTAGCAAGATGAAATAATTTAGGTAAAGGAAAACGGAGAGATCAGCCGCGCCTCTGCCGCAGAGCGCGCGGATGGGATTGTAAATGAAAGAACCCAATATTGCTGAGCTCTCAGAGCGACAGCATTTTGACACGTGCAGTGTACAGGGTTTCTTCTCTCACCTTAACTGCTTTGATGATGAACCTAAACATATGTTCAAACGCAGCAATTTTCATGTCATGGGTCCAGCCCCTTTCTGGCAAGATCTCGGGCTGGGGTTCAATTCCCATTTAGGGATTATTAAACAATTTCAAAAGTGTCCCCCCCCCCCCCAAAAAAAAAAAACAGGTTGATAATTTTAGCCTTTCCATTTTAAAGCTTATCAAATTGACACTTTCCCAACACAATGCTAATTTTAAGACACCATCCAATAACACTGCAGATACATATTGAAAGCATATTTTAATGGTTTTGTTTGTTTTTGGCATCCATGGGAACCAAGGACGATTAAATGAAAAAGCGACTTTTAAAAGTTAGAGATTGCCTTTTTAAAGCTTATTAAAATCAGCATGTTCCATGTCTGTCTCTGAATTAGCTCTCTACACTTGATTGCCATCATTAAACGTAGTTGTCTGGGTGCTGTTCTCTGCCATGGTTCAGACCCTTCCTCAAAGCCAATTCTGAATGGTGATTAACCTGAAACCTCTTTTCATCGAAATTTTTTAAAAAAATCATTCTAGCCCATGAAAGAGACAGTCACCAAAACGTGAAATAGCACCATGAGACTCTGGCAACATCAAACCAGGAAAGACCAACAGGTAAATTAATTCCAGTAACATCCAAAACACACTCAGGGAAAAAAAAAAAATCACAACAACAACCCAGAAACAGCCCATTGATTATATTTCATGAATGCCTTAAAACAAATGTTTAAACAGTTTTCTGAAACAGTGCAGAAAACCTGGGCATGCTCCACTGGGCTGCAGTGACAATGGTCTATTGCGATGTAAAACACGCTGGAGGATAAAAAGGTGCTTTTTGTTACCATTTTATCAAAGCTGTTCATCTTCGAGCTGCAGGCAGCATTTTGCTGGAATTGCAGATATTTCTCTGTCCAGGCTCCTTTGTTTGTGCATCTCATTTGCATATATTTATCTCCAGCTGAGGGTGCTTTCTGCTCATTAAGGCCTCCCTTCACATTATTTCATAAGCCAGCTGCTAAGAGGGATTTCACCTGTGGTGACTGAGAAAAGAGGGGTGAAAAACGAAATTCTTCATAAAAAAAGGAAATCTTCTGAGTCTCTTCCCCTATAAATGGGCACCATTTGTGTTAAACAGCCTCTTGTCATGATAGATGCCTCCAGAGGTCAGGGGTTAAAGTTGATTTGAAGGTCAGCAGTAAAACAACAGACAAACCAGACGCCAAACTGGTTCCTTAGCTGTCGGTGGGAGCTGCGGTACAAACAGGTCTTGAACCTTTTTCAACCTCTAATAAAACAGGGGATGAATCTGAAGTGGATCAACCAGGCCCCTGAGGCAGCAGCACAGAAAAACACAAATAATATCAATATCAGGCAGCCACGGGAAACAATGGGGCATTTCTCCGTGCTACATGCATGCTGCTATTGTTTCAAGGGCTAGGGAATTAATTCCACTTATTTATTTAAGGCGTGTCAACTCACTGCCTAAACCTGTTTCAGTGTCAAGATGAATAAAACTTTTATGGCTCATAAAATAGAGCTATTCATCTCAATGTTCTTTGTGGTGCGTGTTTTTTTTTTCTTTTTTTTTTCCTGGCATACTGAGCTAGGCCCCTGCTCCTAAATGGTTACATCTGAACCCACTGTTGCTGCGATCCACACCATATTAGAGGAAAAAATTATTTCGCTGGCAAATGGATCTCAACAGAAATGACATAGGAAAGCATCTTAGCTGCCTTGTAATAGTCCCCAAATTCCCCCTAAATACTCCTCATGCAGTTGCATCTGTTTTGAGCATGCATTATTTACAAAGCAGAAGTTTCATTATGTCAGAGAAAAGTTCAAAATCGAGAGCAATAAAAAACTGGTTTTCTAGAATATTATCTATTTCATTTTACTTGAGTAATGTGACCTTGTGAGGGTGGCCCTTTCCCACTTGTCGTTTTTTGCCCAAGTTTTTACTGTTGGATAGTCAGCTTGCATCCGTGTAACAGTCAAACGCCTCCTTTAGCTCTATGGATCTGAATTTTATGTTTAACTTTAAACATAAAATGCCAAACATGGGTGGGAAAGAAAATGCATTGCAGTGCCTTTTGTATAATAAAGTTCTTCGAAGGTGAGCTGCAGAATGAATTGTACTTTGGATCTCTGACTAATGTTTTTAACATTATAATACTGATAAACCAGTGAACACTTCTGAAGTGCCACACACAGCGCTAAGCACATGCATTTCCTCATGCAAGTATTACTGATACTTCAACCCAAGGCACATAAACCCATGTGCAATGGGATGTAATAATAACACTCTTTATTACCCAGGACATACCTTAGCTTAAACAAAAAGTTCCAATCAAACAAATGTAATTATAGCAGATGCTTTAACAGGTAACTTTCTGGGCACATGATTGCCATATATTGAGCTAAAAGAAATAATTCCATGGTATTTCAGAAACACTAAAACCGCAGCTTATACCATGTCCATTGCAGCTCTTTGCTCTAGAGCAGTGGTTCTCAACCTGTGGGTCGCGACCCCTTTGGGGGTCGAACGACCCTTTCACAAGGGTCGCCTAAGACCACCGGAAAACACATATATAATTACATATTGTTTTTGTGATTAATCACTATGCTTTAATTATGTTCAATTTGTAACAATGAAAATACATCCTGCATATCAGATATTTACATTACGATTCATAACAGTAGCAACATTACAGTTATGAAGTAGCAACGAAAATAATTTTATGGTTGGGGGTCACCACAACCTGAGGAACTGTATTAAAGGGTCGTGGCATTAGGAAGGTTGAGAACCACTGCAAGTGCAATGTAAACTGATCTGTGGACAATTCACTTCCTATGGTGTCCGGGTTGCTTTGCTTTTGAGAACTTCAATGAATAGTGTAGCTTCTACTTAGCATTCTGATTGTTTCTAATTTAGTCAGCTGGTAGGTCAGAGCTTTTCTCCATGAACTCAAGTTTCTCCAGCAAGTAGATTATTGGAAAACAGCCCAAGGAGAAGTTGTGCTTTTGCATTTGGCCCATGCACACAGATGCAGCCCTGAGGAGAGGGTTCAGTTTATGGGTGCCAGGCACTGCTCAAGACTTAATTGCTCTTTACTTTCCATTTGAACTGGAGCATGGACCCATCTCTTTGCCTAGGGGTGGCCCATTTACCAAGAAGTCCTGTTTGAAAATGGAATTGCTTTCAAGTGGGCCACCAGGCCCTGAGAAAAATCCTTCAACTCAAAAATGGATTGGGATTTAGTAATCTGTGGCAATGTGTTCTCATTGCAGCATGGAGCAGGAGATTTTTCTTCTTCTTCTATAACCAATTACAGTTTTAAAAATGCAAGTAGTCTTGCTTCACACAAGGAGTTCAGCTTGTGGTTGGAGACGTTTTCCAACTTATTAAATGTCGTTCATATCCTCCTCTTTGCTAACCCTCTGCCTTCTTCCCAACGAATTTCATAGCTCCCTTTGTGTCTGACTTATATCAATTTTCTTTCAGACCGTCCGCATTAAATTTAACCTCACTCTCACCCCCGAACCTAGAACCTCCAAGCAACCAGACGAAAGCAGAACTACAGCTTGCTCCCTGCCAAGTCTGCACCCATGTCTCTCATTTTTCTTTTACTCTAATCTAATCGCTAATTCTTAAACTTGGCCAAATAGTTAAAAATGTTAAGTGCTAGCAAAGCCTTTTACCTCCCCCTCATATCTGTCTCTGTTTATGGAATGGGCCCGGTTTCCTCCTCTTCTCCTTCAGCTTGGGGTCTTCAGGTCAGAACACTGTAAATACACACAAGCCTGGCAGACCCATAAATCTGAGCAAAGGGCAGGTTTATATATTCAGATAAACGTGGTGGGGGTGGAGGCGGGGAAGGATGGAGAACTAGCAGAGTCTGACACTGCACAGCCTGTTCAGAGAAGGGAACGAAAAAGGCCAAGAACCTTTAGTGGGGAAGGAAAAAAAGATTTCTGCCTTGAAACAGCCATCCTAATTTCTAATGAGGATGAGGTTGGCACTGCTTCCTGTTATTTTATTTTTTATACTTTTTCCACATTGCTTATGCTCACATCCTTACCGAACAGATTGTCTTGGAGGCAATCAAATTAAACACTAAATTTCATTTATTTGGAATGTCCTTTTTTACTCTTAAGTGTATTTGTGTTTTGAACTTTGTGTATGTGGTGTGTGTGTGTGTGTGTGTGTGTGTGTGTGTGTGTGTGTGTGGTGTGAGTGATGTGAATTGGAGTCATTTTACCAGAAATTCTTCTGTACTGTAATTTTTCAAACCCAAGGTCTTTGACTAAATAACCATGTTATTAGTCACCACATTGAACCCCAAAGAAAAATATGTCTGAAGGAGTTGGGAATGGCAAAGTGATAAATAAAAGGTTACATGTCCTCCAGTGATCAAGGCTTCTGCAGTGTTCCCAAGTCCAAGTTTTTTTGTAGGTGTTTAGATCTCGGAATTGTCTGTGGCTCCTCAAAGACCTCTTGGGAGAAGTGCCCCTTGTGAATGCAGACTCTGTCACAATGAAAGGTCCTGAGGGAGGTGGCCGTGGCTGAGGACATACTTCCTATCGCTCCTCGGCCCCGATTCTTCTTTAGATGCAACGAGCCACACCTCAACTTTGCCTTAGTCATCGAAGACGCTAGGAAAATGTGGCACTAGATGTATTTTCAACCAATATTTTATATTTCATTATATATGTCTGTACGTAATTTACTGATTCTCTAGGATTTTCTTTTGGCTGAGAGAAAACTGATTTTAAAAAAGAGGTTAATTCATGTTCCTCAAAAGAACTTCTTTTCTTGGGTTGAGAAATTAGTGAAAATTCCATGTAGGTAAGATAATTTTATGAGAAAAATTGCCAAGAGAGTGATTGGGCTGGCAGCCCAGAGCATTTCCCCACACTCTAGCCTCCCCTTGGACAAATCCTTTAAGTGATGATCATGATAAGAATCAGAGAAGCATCGATAAGACCGTCAAAGCTCAGAGGGAAGGTAGGGGAGGGTGGGAGTAAAGGGGAGAGATCAACCAAAGGACTTGTATGCATGCTTATAAGCCTAACTAATGGACACAGACACCAGGGAGGTGAGGGCATGAGTGGAGGAGTGTGTGTGTGTGTGTGTGTGTGTGTGTGTGTGTGTGTGTGTGGTGGGGCCAATAGGGGGATAAGGACACATATGTAACACCATAATCAATAAAGAAAAAAAAAAGAATCATTATGACCAATTATTGAGCACTTACTTTTGGAGAATAATAAACTAGGTGCTTCAGATACATATTAATTTAAATCCTTATAACCAGTGGCAAATGAAATATTAAGGTTTCCCTTTATAAGGGAAAAACTCTGGTTTGCAAAGGGAAGAAACTCATACCCACAACATACAGCTAGTCTGGAATTTGAACATGAGTCTGGCGCTCTGAGCTGCCTCTCATGGCCTCAGGTTCTGCGGGTTCAGGGTGAGGGTGCTGGGTGGCATGGTGTCTATTTAGTGCTGATATTCCATGTCCGGTTGACTTTCTCCAGTCTACGCCAGCTCTCCTGAAGCCTACCAGCCTGGCATTGCCAACAGTTCCCTGGTGTTCTGGCCGGGCTCTCGGACCTCCTGGACCACCTCTGAGACGGAACTCCTGGATCCCTCGCCTGCCCTGCTTCTCCTGTGTGGTCCACACAGTGCTTCCTGGAGCACTCTCCACTCCTCTCAGCCGTTCAAGCTAAAGGCTTTCTAGCTGCCTCGACTCTGTCCTGTCTCACCTACCATCAGCCAGCCTGGCAGTGTCATGACATGTGCAAGGGGGCATTACAGTCCCACTACCTGGATTTGAATCCTAGCTCCTCTGAGTGTGAGCCGTGTGACACTGGCCAAATTACTCCTTCATGCCTTGATTTTCTCACCTGTATCATGGGGTTTAAAACGCCCCTTATTTTTATAAGGTTGCCTAGCTCGGATTTTGGGTACTGCTCAACTGGACTGTTAAAATAGCCTTCAGGCTGGTTTCTCTGTAGCCAGGCTCTCCCTCCTTAACCCAGCCCTCCTCGCTTCACCTCTCCTGCCTAAAAAACCTTTGACTCCCCATTGCACTCAAGCATAACCATTGAGTCAGGCAAAGGCTTCATAATCTTCTGCCAACTGATGTCTCCAGAGTCTTTTCCCACCATGTTCCCCTAAACAATTTGCACTCTGGCAGCAAAAAAAAATTACACATGCGATATTCTTTTATGCCTCCAGACTTTTGTCTGTGCTGTGCTCTCTACCAAGAATGCCCTTCCTTTCTATTTCCATCTAGGGAAGTGCACTGATCTTGCCTGGCTCAGTTCAATAGTCATCTATTTTTTAGGATACCATAAATTGAGTCCGTCACCTCTAGAGCGTATCCCCGTTTTAGAACCTAACGTATTAAATGATGTTTCTATGCACTGTAATTATTTGTCCACCGCCAGGGCGTGGACTCCTGGGGGCAGAGAGTGTGTATGTTTCAACTTGATGTCTTTTGTGCGAGAGCCTTACTTATAGTGGGAGCCCCCAGATTTAGATTAATGTATAAAATACCATCATCATTCCTAAAAATGACTTCAAGTAAATGTGAATCAAATGCCTGTAAGTCTGTTAACTCGTTGAATTAACTCTTGTTGGCTTAAGGTAATAAAAGACAGTGAGCTTGTAACAAGATTAAATTAAAAACTCAGGTGCAATTATATTGTTCTTGCTCTCTCCAAGGTGAAGCCATCATGTTTCTTCCTAGTACACATGTCACATGTCACATTTTTCTGGCACCTTAAGAAAATCTGCTAATGGAAATTCTTTAGAACACCAGGAAGGTTTCATTAGAAAAGGAGCCAGTTTTTTTCTTCATCCCTTCCTCTAAGCAGGATATTTCCGGGGAGGCAGTATATTAGTGATTATGAACACAGGTTCTGAAGCCAGAATGCCTGGCTTCAACCCTGGTGCTGCCACATACAAGCTGTGTAACTGTTGGAAACAATGTTCTCTGGGCCTGTTCTCTCATCTGTAATATGGGCATCATAGTAACATGTACCACAGGAGTGGCTGTGAGGGCCCAATGAGCTAAAGCATCACAGCACTTGGATGAGTGCCTGACGTCGAGTAGATGCTCAATGAATGTGCCGTATTATTCGTTTGGAATCCTGGTACAAAGGCGAGGGGTGTTTCATCATCAGGGAACAGTGAAGAGAGATGGAAGAACCTTGAGGGGTGTGAGAGTTGGCCCATTCACCTGTGCGGGAGACGAGTTATCCATTCAGGTCTCTTTCCAACACTGAAGCAATTTAGCATTTCATTTCATCATTTTACACGCAGAGCTAAATCTAGGCACAAATCCTAGTTTTAACTTAACAGTTAGGATGTTTGGCCCCAGAATCTTCCATCTGGGTCCAAATCTCAGCTCCTTGACGCTCTGGTTGTGTGACCTTGGGCACGTGTTTTCATTTCTCTAAGTTTAAGTTTTCTCATCTGGCAAATGAGGGAAAAAAAAAGAAAAAAATACCTTCTTTCTGTTTTGAGAAGTAAATGGGAAAAAAAATCACTTGAATAGTGAGTGCTTATGTGCTCAATACAGTTCTCTTGCTGAAAGTAGTATTGAAATAGTTTGACGCTATGATGTGCTTTTTTTCATTTGCTTTATTGTAAAATGTATCCTATCAAGGAAGAGTATAAAAAGATTTATGTAGATTTAAAAAATAAGGCAAACACTGTACTCATCAATACAGGTTAAAGGAGAAAATGTTGCCAGTTCCTCAGAGTACCCTGCTGGCTTTTCTAAGCGCATTCTGTCCCTCCCCTCAGCAAGCTTCAGCTCTCCTGAACTTTGGGTCACCATATGCTTTCTTACTTCATCCTTTTAGTTCTTATAAATGTACCATTTAACAATATGATACTTGGTTTTACCTTTTAGGAGACCCTCAATCAGAACTGCCCAGCCAAGTCACACCTGGTTGTCTGCCCCACAGAACTATATGAGATTGTAAATCCTAAAAGCTAAATTTTGGGGTAATATGCTGGGCAGAAAAGACAAATAATACATATTCCATTGAAGAGGCAAAACTTCCAAGTTACTTTAAGAATTTTTAAACTAAAGTAGAATATTAAAAATTGATTTGAAAATAGATAACATAAAAGGTTGATGCACTGACAAGTCTAGGTATTATTTAGTTGATCAAGTAAAAAATCACCGTAAAGATGGGAAGCCAATGATAACTTCTAATTCTTAACCTATAGAAACATGTGCCCAGTAACTTCAAATTTTTTATTTGCTCTTAGTTTATTATTATTAGAGTCCTTTAGATGTCTGTATAAGTCATTCATTATAACAATAGCAAAATAACAGAAGCCATCTAAATATATAGAAATAAGAGTTAAATAAGTAATATATCCACTCAATAGACTATTATAAAGCCATGACAAATATTTTTTTAACAAAATCAATGATATATTACCAACGCAATGTTAAGTGAAAAGAGTAAGGTATACTGTACAACCAGTATAAAACCAACTGTACATTGACTTAAGGTAAAACATGAGCATTTTCAGTTGGATTATGCAAAATTTTATTTTTCTTCATTAAACATTTTCTGGACTTTGTAAGTTTCCTGTAATAAACATGTGTTACTACCTTCATTATTTGGAAGATGTATCTAAGACCTAAATAAATTATTCTTGATTTACTTGTAGCACTACAAAGGGATAAGGACCACAAACTTCTACCTTCAAATTGGGGAAAAAATTTTCTGTCAAATAGATATCAACAGCAGAGCATTTGCAAAGGTTCCAGTTGCTATTTCAGGTTGGTTTCCTTCTAAGTCATATTGTCCTTTGGACATAATCATGCTCTTCTATCTTGTTATAATGGTTGATGTCTTTTATACAAATGAATGTGATCCATTCATTGTTTAGTTGACATCAGAGATTCTGGAGAGGGAATCAGAGGATAAATTCATGGAATCTCTAAAGCAGCGGTTCTCAACCTGTGGGTCACGAACCCTTTGGGGGGGTCAAACGACCCTTTCACAGGGGTCGCTAAGACCATCGGAAAACACATATATAATTACATATTTATTGTTTTTGTGATTAACCACTATGCTTTAATTATGTTCAATTTGTAGCAATGAAATTGGGGGTCACCACAACATGAGGAACTGTATTAAAGGGTTGTGGCATTGGGAAGGTTGAGAACCACTGCAAAGTTTCACATGAATATAATTTATATTTTTTAGTTTCTACTCATGAAGTTGAGAGGAGGAAGAATGAGGTAATGAGATCTCATGGAGGTGAGGGTTGCCCAAGACCTTTTTAGATTGGGAAGGATGTTTATCTGAGGCAGGCAATGGTGGCATCATTGAAGGAAGGGCTTAATTAGACTGAATAAGGTCTAGCATCATTGCCTAAAATATAGTGCTTCATAACAGAATAAACATGAATATTCATTTTTTATATTAGTCAAAAATCTTAAAAGTTAGTATTTGAATGGACTGAAAATATGTTTTGTTTAAAAAATTCCCTTTATAAAAATATTTTGGCACATTAAATTAAACTTGAAATAGGATATTTAATTGGAAGAAATTAACCAAAATCTTATCACACAAGAAGAACCAGTTCCACGTTTGGGTGCATATCTTCTGAGGTTTATATTCTTTTTATGCATTTCCATTGCATCTTGTGCTTCTACCTTTCATGCTTTATTGTTACTACATCTTTTCTTCTTGATTTTTGGCTTCGTGAGTACAGTGGTTCTGTCTTTCTGACTTAAAATATGTTCCTCAGTCCTTTAGAGCACAGTGGGTACTTAATAAACACTTGTTGAATGACTAAACTGTTTGTACAATTCAAGGAAAAAAGAGGATTCGTGAGAAGTAATTGAAGCTTCAGGGTTAGGAAGAAAACATCATGGCTCCTAGGTTTATTTGACCCATCTAATACTGAATCACATTTTTTTCTCAAAACAAGGAACTATTTTAGTTTAATCATGTACAAAATACTGGCCACAAATGTTTCAGGCCACAGGAAGAAAATGTTGCCAGTTATGGCAAGCACTGAAAATTTATAATTTGATGACTTCATAAAGATCTAATCATTCCAACATCACGTTTCCAAGCATTATTTTATTAAGGACTCCATTTATGGGGAATCTTGTAGCCAGAATTTATTGTTTGTTTAGATGTTTCCAATGCCCTCATCACTGAGGTCTCTGGTTGCATGTGTAGAAGATTAAGAGATACAATAAACTAAAAAGAATAGACCAAGCAACACATACTAAATCCAGGCCAAACTAAATAAATATGTCTATTTCTAAGTGCCGGAGTTCAACAAGAACAAAAACAAATTCTTACATATAAAATAAGTAAAATTTTTATAAGAAAGATACTTCAGCCTTAATTTGTTCTGAGTTTGTACAAGTTAAGCAGTTGTTTAAATCTATCAGCCAGTAGTCATAATTATTTTATAGCTTCAAATTGTATTTTGGGTCACAAGGAAGCACAACCAAGAAGTTAAAAGTAAAATTTTCCAAGGTGTGAATTAAGGATAAGGCATGTGTTTCCAACTTAGAAGAAATGATTCTAAATTCCCATTTGAATCTGTTGTTAATAAAATCAACAAGAACAAAACACAGCTAAATGCAATTCCTCTTAGTGTTAGGCTGAAGGGCAAATTCCCTGGGTTCAGTTTCTAGTTATATGATGGTGGTCGAATTGCCTCAGTTTTCCAGTGATAGTATTCATCTCATTGGGTTGCTGTGAGAATCCCTGGAATTAATGAGTGTTAAGTTCTGAAAACAGTGATTGACACCTAAGTGCAATATAAATATTAGCTGTAATTATTAAACAGTAAAACAAAACACCTGCTCGTTGTTATACATGGTCTCATCTTTTGTTCTTGACAAGAGAACACCTTTGTCCATCTCTACAAGTTTTAGTCTTTCACACTCATTCTCATCTTAGATTCCTCCTTTCAAACAAGAATGCTTTCCTTGCTTGCCTGTTGGCCAAATCTGATCTCTTGTTTTTAGTTAGAATGTTTTATGTTAGGGCCAGAAAATGGCTCACGGCTCATTCCTTTGGATATTAGTGCCTTTGTGTTTCCTGTCACTCTTAGCCATAGCACCCGAGAAGACCTTTAGACAGCTATAAGACAATGCATACAAACTCTTAAAATGCTTCTCTTAAAATCAACCTCTTTAAATTTCTTCCAGAGTACAGAGGATTACATCTCTCATAATGCTATTATTTTTAAATGGAAAAGAAAAGAAAAAATTTGTGTCAAGATCATTGTTGACAGGACTGTGCATAAAGAAAAAAAAAAAAAAATATATATATATATATATATATATATATATATATTTTTTTTTTTTTTTTTTTTTTTTTTTTCCTGGAGGAGCTCAAGTGAGAAACCAGTTGTTCGATGTGCTGCCTGTTCACTCGCCACCTCTTCCATGGCAAAGGCCCGAAGTGGGCAGAGGTCTCCAGGTATAGCAGGAGCCAACACCCTGGCTTCTATCCATGACTGCAGACTCCGTTACAGGGAGCAGTTGTTTAAGTTCTCAGCCCTCAGCTGTCTCAGTCACTTATGCCAGCTGTACAACCACACCTGCATCAAAGCAGGGGCCTGGTCTAGGTGGCGGTGTGAGGTCCAACCCAACTCTTAGGTCTATGACTCAGCTTACTTCTTTACCATGAGAGCATTGTAAACTCTCATACCAATTGTAGCATCTTTAAATTCCAGTACTCCCACAAAGAAATCTCCTGCATCTTCAGGATGTATTCGCCTTCATATATGGGTCTGGACAGTCTCTTGAACAAAGAACATTTTTGTCCACCTACTAACGCCACCATAATCTTTCTAAATGCCATTTGGATCATGCTACTTGCCTGCATAAAGATCTTTCAATTGCTCTTCTTTGTTTATGGGGTAATATAACTATTTGCACGGCATCCCTCACCCTTCATAGGCCCAGGGTTCCACTGCTCCATAGGTACCCAGGACTCTGGCCCTAACAAGCTTGGTCTTGTTGCTGTCTTCTCTCTTCCCCATGTCTTATTTTTGGCAGGATTGCTTCCTCTGAAGTTAATGTGCTTCTGTGCTTTCTCTGGTGGGTAAATCCTTCTCTTCCTGTACATTAACTTGTCCTCTAAGCCTGTCCTGAACCTCTAGGGGGGGACTAGATGACCCTCCTCTGTACCCATCTGACTCTCATTGTTTTCAATTGCAGCAATGGCTGTGTCGTGTTTTACCTGCATTTTCATGTCTATGTTGAATCTTCTAAGGACAGGGACTGGAACTTTCATTTATATATATGGACAGGAGGACAGGAGGGGAGAGGGAGAGAGAGATAGAAACATCAATAGGACAGGAGGGGAGAGGGAGAGAGAGAGAGAAACATCAATGAGAGGGAATCATTGATTGGCTGCCTCCTGCATGCCCCCTACTGGGGACTGAGCCCATAACGCGGGCATGTGCCCTGACCAGGAATTGACACTCAACCACTGAGCCACACCAGCCAGGCTGGAGCTTACATTTTTGGCAATCCCTACACCCAGCCCCAGAGCCTGTGGTAACAGGGTCAATAAATATTTTACTGAATAACCTAAATAAAGTCCACATTTGACAGGTTCCCCCATATGATAATTAGGGACATAATAAACCTAGAGATTATAATTAGGTTTATAGCTGGTAGAAAACTGTTCCCAAAGAATTTGGAGAGAGAAGGACTCAATTAGACAATAATGCGTGGTGGTTTATAAGAATTAAAAAGGGAGCGAGGTGAGATGCAGAGGCTACCGAACCGGAGAAGGACTTCCTCCATAGGTAACACACCCAAATGATTTAGCCTTGAAACTGATGAGGTGTAAATTATGCTTTTTGGACTAAGAAACTCATTAAACTAATGCAAGTTGTGAGAGGAAACTTGTTTCAAAGAGACTCAAAATGAGCCAAGAGTGTGATGGAGATGACTTAAAATTATTATTATTATTATTAAATTCCTATTTATTGAACACCTACTGTCTATTGAGCATTTTCATTAGATGCTTTAAATTCATAACCTTTGATTAACCCCCACAACATCTCTATGAAATAGGTGATATTAGCCCTGTTTTGTGAATGAGGAGACTGGGGCTCACGGAGGTTAAACAATCTGCCTGAGGCCACACAGCATGGAGGACACAGCACTGACTAGGTCCCTCCAAAGGCCATGGATCAAAAGAGGGGTGGCTTCGCTTATTCTGCACAGTCACATTGTAAGGGAAGATGGGTCCATCCTGAGTGCCTATCTATAATAATAAAAGCATAATATGCTAATTAGACCGGACAGTGAATGACTTCTGGATGTCCTTCCAGACAAAGCCACGGTGGCAGGGGCCAAGGCAGAGGTGGTTAGGGGTGATCATGCAGGCAGGCGAGTGGTTAGGGGTTATCAGGTAGGCAAGCAGAGTAGTTAGGGGCTATCAGGCAGGCAGGCAAGCCAGCAGTTAGGAGTGAGCAGTCCCTGATTGTGAGAGGGATGTCCAACTGCAAGAGGGATGTCTAACTGCCAGTTTAGGCCCAATCCTGCAGGGACCCCTGTGGGATCAGGCCTAAACTGGCACTTGGAGATCTCCTGAAAGGTCCTGGATTACAAGAGGGTGCAGGCTGGGCTGAGGGACACCCTGGCTCCCCCCTACCCCCCTGTGCATGAATTTTGTGCACCAGGCCTCTAGTTTTAATATGGTCATGGATAAACGAGAGCACATTCTGAGAGGGGAGGCCAGTATGCAGAGGTGACAATTCATCACATCCTAATCTTCTCAGATTGCTCAATCAATTGAGGAGCATGTAAAGCAGTTAGACACATAGAAATCCAATATCAGCTTTTTCAGAGGAAACTTGAGCTGTGGTTAAACAGATGTGCGAATCCCATACCCCCAACCCAAGCACTATGTGTAGTTGCCAGAACCACAGGCTTCTGCCTGGAAGGGGCTGAGTCTGCCCAGTAAACTCACCACAGAAAGAAAATCGCGCTCTGAAAGCAAGCAGCTCTGAAGTGGAGGGTCCTGTGTGGACTTAGCCACCCATGTTCAGTGATGTCCCCTAAAGTCATCAATCAGGCAAACCAGTGTGAGTCTAAATCTCCTCAGAAAAACGTAGAGCCAGGGCATGGAGCCCTGGCTCTTAACACTGGCCAGATGCTAACTGACCAGTGGAACCAATTGGGTAAAAAGACTGGTGTGATGGTTAATTTTATGTGTCAAGTTGGCTAGGTGGTGGTGCCCAGATGTTTGGTCAAGCACCAGCATAGAAGCTGCTGTAGAGGTGCTTTTTAGATGTGATTAACATTTAAATCAGAAGATTCTGCATGAAGCAGATTGTCCTCCATAAGGTGGGTGGACCTCATGCAATCATTGGAAGGCCTAAGAAAGAAGATTGAGTTTTGTGAAGAAGAA
Organism: Myotis myotis; assembly: GCF_014108235.1. Classification (NCBI taxonomy): domain Eukaryota; kingdom Metazoa; phylum Chordata; class Mammalia; order Chiroptera; family Vespertilionidae; genus Myotis; species Myotis myotis. The sequence continues at coordinate 16,155,078 of NW_023416318.1, read as the reverse complement.
ATTCTTAAGATTGCAACATGAGCTCTTACCTGAATTTCTAGACTGCCAGCTGGCCTGATAGATTTCAGACTTGCTAGTCCCTACAATTGTGCAAACCAATTGATCTTTAAATTTCTTTGTCTCCCTCTCCCTCTCCCTCTCCCTCTCCCTCTCCCTCTCCCTCTCCCTCTCCCTCTCCCTCTCCCTCTCCCTCTCCCTCTCCCTCTCCCTCTCCCTCTCCCTCTCCCTCTCCCTCTCCCTCTCCCTCTCCCTCTCCCTCTCCCTCTCCCTCTCTTTCTCCTTCTAAAATATTCTATTGGTTTTGTTTCTCTGGAGAACCTTGCTAACATAACTGGGAGTGTTGAATCTGCAACTGAGAAATTAGAGTGGTGGTCAAGAAAGCCATTGTCATGTTTCTGATGGGTTCCCATAGGACAACAGAGGTCTTATTCAGTATGTCCCATAAGTGTGGACTATTTTGAGATGTTTTAAGCATCTGAAATAGTTTAAATAAAGCTGATGGCCCTTGTCAGTGGTGCTATAGAAAAGATGCTCATGTTATGAGGATGCTGACTCTGATGGTTGGGTGCTAGGGGTACTTCAGACTATTTTGAGGGCAGTGACATTATCTTAAGCTTCTGTTAAATCATTACTATAGAGTATATTTTTACATTTTAACATTTGTCAGGTTCTTTCATGTCTATTAATTTATTAGTTTTCCCATAGTGCCTAGCACATAAGTAGATAATTATGGAATTGAGTTAAAAGTGTAGTAATGGCAAATGAAGAACCAATTTTCAACTTTAAATTAACCTGTATTTCTCTATTTTCTCCAAAGTGCTTTGTCTCTATGCATTTCTTTTTAAAATACTCATTCTGTGTGACCAGCATATTTGCAATGTCCTATTATTACTTGGTTATTTAATTATAAATTAAAATGCATAGCTCACAGGATTTTTGACCAGAACTAAGCAAGAAATTAAGATTCAAATGAGACTATAACCTAATTTGTAAATAACATTTCTCTGAAGTCAATTATCTTATTTTCATAGGAAACACAATTGGAAGAAGAAATCCGTTAAATTCATCCAAAAGAATAAAAGAGTTATTGAAATATAAAAAAGTACTGCCTCTTTAAATGTTAATGAACACCAGCTTTATAATTTCTAAAGAAGAGGATTTTGTTTTTAGTTTTTCTCTTCCAGTAAAAAAAATATACTGCCCCCTTCCTGGCAAAGGAATATGGGCCTGAATCTGAGATTTGATCTGAAAATTTTGAGACAATTCTATCCCTGTTCCCTCTTCTCCCCTTTTCTCCTTGAATTACCCTGTCAACATTCTTGATTTTGCCAGTGTCGGTACAACCACCATGTCATGCCCAGCTGCTTCACTCAGTCCTCTAGGAGGGGCAGAGGCGCCCTGACACCAGTCTCCTGTGCAGATCATCTTGCCGGGCAGAGAGCAAGAACCTGAGCAGAAGGTATCACAGGAAGGCAGAGGCTGAGGGGATTAAGAAGCCCTGTTCTTGAATGTTCATGTTGAAGATGATTCTAGAAAACTCGCCCAAAGCACTGAGATGACAGACATCATCATTTTGCAAGGGGTGCTCAGCCCTACAGCACGGTGAAGCGTGGAACCGTGGTGGAGCCAAGGTTCCCTCCGACATAGTTTACAGCAAAGGTTGGTCCAAGTGTGGTCTCTGGATCCACATGGGAGCATCAGCATCACTTGGGAATTTGTCCAAAATGCACATTCTCAGGCACCGCCCAAGACGGACAGAATCAGGACCTCTAGGGAAGGGGTCCAGGGATCCTAATGGGTACTCCAGTTTGAGAACTACTGCTGCTCACATACCCAGATCCATGAGCATTTGGTGTTTTCAAAATAAGATGAAAATCACATTTTCATGGAGTATTTCCTCAGTAAAGAAGGTTCTGGTCACTCAAAACACAGTGAATGTGTGTGTGGTGTGTGTGTATGTGTGTGTATGTGTGTGTATGTGTGTGTGTGTATGTGTGCGTGTGCGCGCGCACACATGTGGTGTTTGGGGTTAGGTCCAGTTCAGAGATCTCCTAGCTCCTGATGGCAGTGACCCAGGAAACAGAGGCAGAGGCCATCTCCAAGGACTGTCTCCCTCAGTTTGTACACCTGCATTTCCCGGCAGTCTTCACTCTGGATCCCCAGGGCTGCGTGGAGCAAGGGTGGGCCAGACTAGACCTTGGCACAGTGTGGCTTCAGGGTGTTCAGGCTGAGGACAAGATGGGCAGCCTACCCCTGCTTGGCTGGGACTGGGTGCCCTGTGTACTCCTGCCCCCTCCTATCAGGAAAAACTAAGCTGGATTTGACCTCTATTGAGCTGTGTGACATGGGCCAAGTCCCATCCTCTCTGGGCCTTCTGGGCCTGTGATCAGATACATGGCCATTTGGGGGACAGGAGCCATGATGATGCTGACCTCATAGGCCTCCTCACTCCCCTTCACTTCCTGTTGTGCACGTAGGACTTCAGCAGGAGGTACCTTTCCACCAAGGACCTCTCCTCCCAGAAAAATAAGAGTTTATAAAACGAGTGATTTCTAGGTTCACTTCCAGCTCTAACAATCACCAGGCAGCCCTTGGCTCCGTGTCCTCACTTTGAAGCCCTGTGGTGATAGGTTTTATATTGTTCAAAGGCTGGAGCCAGTCTCTGAAGATTTGTTTTCTGGTGGTGGGCTTAGCAACTCTTTTCTTTTTTTCTAATCTATTTTCCTTTACAAAGAACAAATGCCCTCCCCCCCTCCCATACAATTTGCTCTGAGATTACTAGACGACTCTCAACTTAAACACTACCAAAAGCTATAATTTAGAAATTCTTTTATCTATCCCAAGCTAATAGTTTTGCATGTCCTTATATTGTTTTCATCTGTTTCCTCAAGCCCCCTCCCCTTCAGTTATTGTCCCTGGAATATGTACAGGCTTGTTTGATTTTAGTGCTGAATTTGAGATATGAAAAAAGATTACTCTGAATTACTAGACTATCACTTATTTATTGAAATGTAATATTTGAATGTGGACCTCCAGTGCTCAGAACAGAGTGCTCTTTTGTGAGGACAGTACTGAAGGTTGTGGAGAGGAGAATCCTGAATTAAATAGAATCTGAATCTAAAGCAACCCAGGAATGAGCTAGCCTTCAACATCTCTAGACCAATTTCTCAAATACTTTCTTTCCTGTGAAACTTTCACCCTGGCCTGGTAGCCAACCAGCTTTTCTCCAACTTAATGGAACCAGTTAAGCACCTTCTAAAATAGTCACCACAGGGCCTATGGGAGATTTCCCTCCCAGGGAGATTCTGCCTATTGAGTTGAGTTGGGTTGATGATGCATTTTCCCTCTTATTGGCCTGGAGACAGCAAGATCCTGTCTTGTCACCAGGTCAAAAGACGGCCCAAATGACTTTTTAAAGTGATACAATGCCAGTAAAGAATAGAAAAATAAATCCTTGGTCAAGCAAAACTGAGAAGAAAAATATTCCATCTGAGTGAATGTCTCACATTGTCAAGAAAATAACCTACCTGGACTTTCTCCGTGTTTCTCTGTGTCGCCTGACAAGTCAGGTGTTGGACTTGCGGAGCTTTGGATGTTGTCATGGGGCCCAGTCACCAAATGCTGCTCTGTCAGGACAGCACAATTGGTTACGTGATTTGTGGGGCTCAGTGCCGAGTGAAAATATGAGACCAGTGTTAAAAAATGGTTAAGGATTTCAAGATGGTGGCAGCAGAGCAGTCCATCGAGCTTGGTGCCCTACCTGCACAGGCACACCTTATGTCGCCCTGGTTCAAGGAGAGACCCAGTTCAAGAGGAGGAAACCTCCATTTTCTTCCTTTCCTTTCTTCATCCCAAGTCACTTAGGTTTGTCTCAGAGGTCTGCATCCACTGCTCATAGCTGCCTCCCTCCTTTCCACACTCGCTCCAGATCTGAGACTGTCTCTAAGCAGCAGGTAGATGGTACCGCCAAGTAGGTCACATTGCCAGTGAGTCCTCCCTCAAAGGCCCGATGAAAGTCATCAGAGGGGGAACTTGGAGAGGCAGCCTCTGGGCTCCCCATCAAGGCTGCTCTGCTCCCCCAACATAGTCAGCTTGCAGATACTCAACTCCAACTCCAACTATGGAGTTGTGTCTCCCTTTAGTCTGACAAAATCCTTTTAATTTTCTTAAATGTTTCAGGCCTTTTTAGCTTTTTCAAATAATTGTTACCAACGCTTGCCAAATGCCTTAGATCTTTCTCTTCTTTTCTTTACTGTAAATACGATTCCTTGCTCCTCAGCAGCGATATTATGGCTATTCATAGCAGCAAAATCTCCACAGGATCTGGCTTCCTGTATCTGTATGCTCTCAAAAAATTTCGAGTCCCACTCCATTGGTGTTTGTGTCATTGTTCTAATAAAATGAATTCCTTTTATAAAGGAAGGCTGACACCTATTCATAATCTCTTCTATAAAAGGTTACCTGCCATCTCCACTCCCAATGGTATTATGGGTTTCTGATCATACAAAAAAAGATGGATTTTGTGACATTTTAAACTGGAATTCACCGTTGGCCTAGGGGTAACTTTGCCCAAAATGGGAGCATTTGGAATTTGCTGCCTCTAAACCAAAGTGCTATATATCCTGCAAACTGGAGGTCTTCAGAGGCGAGGGGTGAGAGGCACTTTGATAGAATATCGCTGCCGATGGTAGTCACCACCAGGCAATGAAGTTTAATTCATAAATCAAGTTTCGGACTTCCAGATTACCTTGACAAAGAGAAATGGTCACATGCATTGGACATGCAAGTAAAATGCCAGCTCTGTGTGACCGGTTGTCGGTGTTCTGTTCAATGCTGCCACTTGTCTGGGGGTACACTTGGAATTCCATTTCTGCAAGTGGGGCCCACCTCTCTCTGGGCCTTACTTCTTCTTGCTGCCAGGCTGAGTGTGGTACTGGCTGAAATCCCGGCAGAAGATTCAGGAGACATGGGTCGCCTTTTCTAATATGTTCTTTGCCCATTAACTCCTCTGTGACTTGGGCCAGATGATGTTGATTTCCATTTTAAAACTGATAATTGCCCTAGCTGGATGGTTCAGTTGGTTAGAGCATTGTCCCATACACCAACAGGTTTTGGGTTTGATTCCCAGTCAGGGCACATATCTAGGTTGCAGGTTTGATCCCCTAGTCGGGATGGGTACAGGAGGCAAATGGGAGGCAACTGATAAATGTTTCTCACACATAAATGTTTCTCTCCCTCCCTCCCACCCTCCCCCTCTCTCTCTCTAAAAATCAATAAAAAAAATATTCCTGAGTAAAAATTAAGAAAAACAACAATTGATAATTATATCTGTCAAAATGGACCATTTTTTCTTTGCAGGGAGGTGAGTTGCATGGATGGAGGAAATATCTGTGAGTCATTTACAAATATTTGGAAGAAAGTCTTCTTCCCTTGAATGCGATTTTCCCCCTGTAGATCTTCTTATTGGATTTTTCATGACTCCTTTGTTCTTTGGAAGGATAAGACAGTAGGAGTCACAGCTTGGAGCATTTTGTATATATGTGTAGTTTGTATGAATATTTTGATGTGTAAACAAATGTGGACTTAGATTTTGGATTCATGGGGAAAGAAGTCATCTGGAAGCCTTCATCAATTCACCCACCTCACTTGTGCCGCAATTCCGGTAGAAGAATGTCTAGCTAGCACCGTGATTTATTTCTCTTGGTAAGCGTGGTTCTTTTCTTTCTTGAGGTGTTCCAGAGGCCATGGACCTGTGTGCCCAAGTAAAAAAAGTAGTTGAGGCCACTGGCCTTTTATTTAGAATGTTTTCTCATGCCTAACAATTGTTATGCAACTTCGGTTCTGATACCAACATAGTCTTCTTCCTCTTCATGGAATAAGATGGGAAGGAAACAGCCCTTTCTGCGCGGCTGTAAGTCACCCGGCAGCCTCCTGCCCCTCTCTGGGTCCCCAGCACATCAATGCTCTTCAGAACTCTGCCGAGCACGTTGCCTTCTGCCAGACTTCCCGTCACTCCATCACGCCCCCAAATACGGTTTGCTAACGTGGGGCAGCTTCGGTTTGTCTCGCCAGAAAATAAATCTTTATTTCAAAGCTTTTCATCCTTCCCATGTTACTCTAAACACATGTTCACTGGGGTTCTGTAGGCTCATCAAATAATTCCTTACAGACGCTTTCCCCTTCATAAGACCGTGCCCTCCTGTCCTCCTTGACATCTCTTTCGTAAGTTCTTTTCTGACTTATCGAGATCCGTACTTCCTGGGGGAAAGGATAGTTTGGCGAAAAGAGCATGGCTTCGGAGTTTTTAATGCCAGGATTGCCTACTTGTAGGACTCATTGCAGATGGGAATGGATGACCAAGGGCACTTTTCTGAAGAGGCATTGGGAGGCCACTACGTGTTAAATGTGCGTTTACTATTACTTCTGTATGTTGTTTCTATTTTCATTTTTACTCTGGTAGATTTTCCCGATTCATGCAAATAATATGTAGCCTATTTGTAGTGTAAATTTAATTATTGACTCACAAAACGTGTTTTGACTTTCTTCTGATGTTAATTGTTGGTGCCAACCCAGGTTTTGACCTTTTATTTTTTTTTTAACCCAAGGAATTTAGAGTCGGAAATAAAAGGAAAAATTATAAGGGAGAGACTTAAGTATAGTTCAAGTCTTAAAGTATGCTAATTAACACATCTGTTTGCCTTTGGAACATCTGGGAAAACAACTACATACTAATTCTCTTAAAAATGATTTATTTAAACATTTGTTGAAGATTCAGGTGTGTGATTTTAATTGCACAATTAATTAATTATCATTGAGTCCCTTTATTTCTTCCTAGTAATCAACATAATAAAACAATGTAGTGTAAATTGTGGCAGAAAAAAATTAATAAATGTAAGTGCAGCTTTCATTTTTATTCTGAAAATCTGTTTAAACAATCTATTTTTTATGTTAACTAGATTTCCCCCCTTCTTCCTTTCTATTCGTCCCTTCTCCCTCCCTCCCTCTTCTCTGCCTTCCTTTGATTTATGTAAACAAAACACAATAATGAGAACAATGTTATATGAAAAAACTTAATCTAAAAATATGTAAGTTGTAAAATGATGAAAACAAAGGAATGGATAGCAAAGGCTAATCTGAATTATGTCTATAAATTAATAAATAAACACGGAAAAAAAGTTGCTGGTATCATAAAGGGTGTGTGTGTGTGTGTGTGTGTGTGTGTAGGGGTGCATGTTTATAAACAGTATGGCATATTCATGCCCACAGAAGGGTCATTCCTTCTGATATTTTTTGATAAAAATATTATTCTCTTAGTAATTATTTCTTATCTTTTGAGATTAGCTATTTTATTATTGACTCTTACTAGACTTTGAGTAGGTTTATCAATTTTTAATTAATAAAATGTGAGTTGATGTTCTTATAATCCTGTCAATGATAAATACCGTCACCCAAACAGAACTACTTGAAAATCACATCTACTCAGCTTCCAATTTACTGCTACCCGCAGTGGTCTCCATTAGTCTCTCCTTTGGGTGAAGACTTCAAAGGTTTCCGGTGAAGTGCAAATATGCTCTTAGGAAATATATATCATGAAAAAATGCTTGCCCACTAGTAAGTGTACCTGAATAGGTATCTGGTGGTGAAAGAATGGGCACAATCCAGTAAGTGGGCGACGACAGGAAGTTCAGAAAGGAGGGACCTGGCTGTCAGTAAGAGCCAGCTCTTTTTCGTTAGGTGAGGAGACAGTCTAGGGCCCGAGTCTCTCTGTGGGCGGAGGGTGCAGACAGGGCAGGACACTAGAGACAAACCTCACTCTTCACAGCGTGGCCTCGAGTGATGGTACTGAAGAAACACATACATTCCAGTCGTGGCTAGAGGAGGGATGTAGTTTTAAGGCAGAGCTTTGGAACCATGCAATTCTACCTCCCTTGGTAATTAGCTGCGTAACCTGAACAGTTACTTAAAACTTCTGAACTGTTTTCTCATCTGCTAGATGTGCATGGTAGTATCTATTTTGCTGGGTTACAATGATAAGTAAAAGGGATAATGCTTATCAAGTACTTAGTATCTAGCCTGCACTCAATAGGCATCAATAAACTATTTATTTACACGAGTATCAATACTGATATCTAATTCTGTGCCTCTTAATATGTCTTCAATTGCAAGTTACAGAAAAATCTAATTCAAACACAGCCACGAGGACTGAAACCATAAAAGGGCTTATTGGCTCACATAAATAGAAAGCAAAGTTGGGCGGGCCTTGGGGTGGTTTGTTTCAGTGGTTTAGTAATGTCACCAAGGCTCCTGTCAACTTCCTTCTCTCATCCTTCCTTTCTGGTGTTAACTTTATCCCAAGATTGGCATCTCTTTGTGGTTAGGAGATGGCCACAAACACTTCCTGGGTCTAGATATTTTCCGCTCTGGGAAGCCTCTCAAAAGAGTGAGAAATCTCTTCCCAGAGCTCCCTCTGTCTTTGTGATCCAACTTAGTCTACACTCATCCCAGACCCTAAAACTGTGACCAGGGTAAGGGATTATATTGATGAAGTTAGGTCTGAGTCACAAGCTCCCACATGCTTCCTCCAAAACACAGAAGTCCTAAAGGGGGGATGTGGATATCCAAGAAAGGGGCACAGGTGATGAGGAGGCAACCATGCGTCAATTGCAGTGTTAATGATGTTGAAGGCACTGCTTGCAAATCCAATGACTGGAGAAAGTTATTGCCACTGTAGACTACTTTGGAGGAAGTAGGGGGTCTCCGAGATCATTTATATTTTGAGAGGTTTTATCACAGATCTTGTACACTGGATCTCTTCCTAATGCTATGCCAGACCTCTTCCCACCACAGAGCTTCCTGCAATGTCACTTTTAAAAAATGTTTTTTATTGATGTTAGAGAAAGAGGGAGAGAGAGAGAGAGAGAGAGAGAGAGAGAGAGAGAGAGAGAGAGAGAGAGAAACATCAATGTGAGAGAGATTGATTGGTTGCTTATTGCGTGCACCCCAACCGGGGATCAAACCTGCAACCCAGGCATATGCCCTGACCTGGAATTGAACCCATGACCTTTTGGGTGCACAGGACAACATTCAACCAACTGAGCCACACTGGCCAGGGCTCCTTTCTAATTTTACATCTGGGAAAGTTGAGTGTCAGAGAGTGTGAGGGATTTCTGCAAAGTGGCACAGCTGGTAAACTGGAACTTCCTCCTCTGCCTAGTGCATCTTCCATCATTTAAAGCACCAGTGGAAACCCATGGCACTGCTACCCACAATGGAATCTTGAAAAAAAAATGAATGACTGCTGTCATGTACATGAATATTCATTTTAACATTGTTTACAATGACAAATTCCTAGAAGCAACTTAAATGCCCATGGAAGGGGAAATGGTAAAATACATTGTGTAAAATTAAAAAGAATGATGTAGACTTATGTGTGATGAGAACTTTCATATATATGTTCACCAAGCTACAGGTTATGGGGAAAAGCTATGATTAGAGAAACGTGGTACTATACCCATGTGTGTGTGTGTGTGTGTGTGTGTGTGTGTGTGTGTGTGTGTGTGTGTAATAGCTGCCTTGGGGAAGGGAATTAGGGATCTGATTGAAATAAAGATATTTTCACTAATTGATGTTTAAAAACTGTCATTAACTTGGGTAGCAATCAAGGGTGTGCTATCTCTTAGCATTGCTATCTCCATTTCTCTGAGCCTCAGTTTCCTCCTCTGAACAATAAAGATAATGTTTATCACAGGAGATCATTCTACAGATTAACTGAAACAAAGGCCTGTGAAAATGCTTTCTAAGCTCTCAAGGACCATCCAGTTACTAGTGATTACTATGTCGAATTTTTTTAAACAAATAGATTTTTATTGATTTCAGAGAAGAAGGGAGAGGGAGAGAGAGGTAGAAACATCAATGATGAGATGGAATTATCGATCGGCTGCCTCCTGCACATCCCCCATTTGGGATTGAGCCAGCAACCCGGCATGTGCCCTTGACCTGAATGGAACCTGGGAACCTTCAGTCCACAGGCTGATGCTCTATTCACTGAGCCAAACCAGATAGGGCCCTCCCACCGCCTTGGTAATGGATGCTAAATAATCTCCTTAGAGTTTCTGTCCAGCCAGGAACACTGAAATAAAGAATAAACAGAACACTTACATCCAAGGCCTCCTGTTGCTGTGGTTACAAATAACACCCATGAATGCCAGTGTCTACTTCTTCATTGCTAATATACAAGCAAAGTACCTGTCTGCTTAGAGTTTGTAGATACCTATATACACATCCTGGACACATTTTTCAAAATTTAGCAATGGTCAGGTGGCATGTAGAAGCCAGAAATGTGGGTTTCCTAAGGGTTTCATCATCTCTTCAAACCTGGGTGTGTAAGTTTGATCCTTGACATCTCCAGGCATGAGCAGAGGGCTCCAAACAGTAATGGGAGAAGCAGAGCAAGAGAGTTCTTGGAGCAAGAAAGACATCAACGTTATTGATGAGAGCTTGGGAGGAGCAATAGATCATGAACCCACTTGGAATCTTCTTTCATAAAAAGACCATGATTCATATGCAGCAACCTCCTCCCCTCACTGACCCTCCCCACGCACCCTCTCCCACAAACTATTCCTACTCACAGCAGAACTTCACTATTAAAGAGTTGAAGTCAAATAATTCAGGTCTGAAAAAAGAAACCTCTTGTTAGAACACAGACATCATTGACAATTAGCCAGGATTCCAAGAAGGAAAAAAAAGGGAGGCCCAGGCAAGGTAAACGCATTTGTGTTTATACAGTGTGTGATGTGTTTTGAAGTTTTCCCCAAGGAGAAAGGCCCTCTCTCCTACTTCAAAAGCCATTTTCATGTTTTTGAAATTACTAGAAATTATGGGCTAAACCCCCTTCACACGTAATTTATTTCACCCAGTATCTCATATTTTGTGATAACATGCAAATACCATATGTTGCACTTTCTCTTTATGGATGGAGGAGGGAAGGGGGGAGAACTGGCAGAATTATCACTAGGCACTGCAGAACCTTCCAGCGAAACCCACATTTACCATGGTGACGTTTACTACTTATGGCAGGGCTGATCAAGTGCAGATTTCCCTGCTGCTGAGGCTAAATTGCAAGCTGCTCATAATGCCCTCAGATGCTGCTGGGTTTCAGCCAATGGCAGCCTCGGGAATGCTTCTCTCCCTCTCTGTTTCCTATTGCAGCCGAGCCCCCATGCCACCGCTGGCCCACCCTCTACGGGGGTTTGAACTTGACTGACCTCCCACAGCACTTCCCTCGAATAAACGTATCTCCATCATCTTATGAGTTCCAAATCCTCAGACCAGAAGTCCCAATATATTTCCAGGACCTTCATTTTTTATTTTTCCTAACAGGTATTTATTTTCTTAAATGAAATGGTCAATATTTAGGAGTATATATTATTCATAAGACTGAAAGAGAGGGGAAAAAAAAAACAACAACTCCTACATCTTGTATTCTGCTATGCTATTTCATCTGAGGCAAAATGTTTTATGCCAGGCCAAGTGAGTCAAAAACAAAAAGCTATTATTCAACTCATGGCTGCTTCAATCATTTCTCTACCAACAATGGTGAAAAGCTGTGATTTTACAAGCAAACAGGAAGAAAAGCTTGAACACACCCCGGGAGCGTGTTTAAGGAGTTGATTTATGTTTCATGCTGAGTCTTACACCTGCAGTTCAAGCAAAACCAACTTGGCTGCCCCAAAGAGTCTGGTTTATTAGGTATCAAGGAGTCGCAAGAAGCCATGTAATTAAAACCATGATTAACTGGAGAAGGAAAGTGCCACCTGAGTTCTGAGAGGCTGTCAATTTTATTTCCATTACAGCCCTCCTGGTTCTCCTCGTGGACACTTTTTCCCTTCCCTTTTGCTCGATAAGAAAACAAGATATGCAGGCACACCGCCTACCCGTATATTTTTTAATGTATTAAAATATGCATGAGGGGCTGCTTCTCAGGGAAAAGGTCACAAGAGTGATTACATGTTTCAGGTTTTCTGGATCCACTTCTCCAGGGGAGGAACCTGGGAGAAATGTACTCCACAGCCCTGTCCCCGCCGGCCACATGCGCCTGCTGAGCCCTTGAACTCTGGCTAGTCTGAATGAAGATACGCCTCAGATTTGGACGTAGTACAAAACACGGAACTATCTCAGGGATACTTTTCATATTGATGACTTGTCGAATGATATTATTTTGGATATCTTGGGTTATAGAAAAATGTGTTACTGTCTAATTTCACTTGTTTCTTTTTTCTTTGTTGAGAGCGGCTACCAGAACATTTAGAATTACCTGCATGGCTCCGGTGATGAGTCTCTTGGGCAGCGCTGTTCTAGAGGTCGGTCCTGAATCCTGAACAGGTGCGTTGGGAATGTCTTTTCTTGTCTTTCCTGCCCCCACCCCCACCCCCTCCCCGCCCTCCCCTTCTTCCCCCCCAGGGCTGTGAGGGCTGCCCGCTTGCAGAAATGGGAGCAAGGGGGCTGGAACAAGTGTTAAGGCACGTGTTTGTGACTCCTGGATTGTTCAACTCAGTTTCTCAATAAAAAGGCCCCAAGGGGGGTGAGTGAGCAGCACAAATGGAAGCTTAAGGGTCCTTTCTTCTCTGGCTGCCCCTTGGCCAGCCTAGGTGGAAGCGCAGCGTGAGATGCGTGAGCGCCAGCAACTTCCAAGGAAGGCACCGAAAGTGAGTTCAAAACCAACACGGGCGCCTTAACTGGCGAATTCAAGTGCTGACCAAACAATCTTTCAAAAAAGGTCAATCCGTTTACAGGAGAGTCTGTAAACATCCGTCTGGCATTATTACACCATCTTTCTGAACCACGTCCTTTGAGGGGAATAAAGCGCATTTGTAATAAAGACGCAATTATGTAACCGTTTCAAAGGTGGCTAGGGATGGAAGCTTGTTGGTGCTTTCTGTCAGAAACAGGCAAAATTTAGAACAGGTCTTAGCCTTCCTCTTTCCCGTGAAAAGGCCTTTGGGGTGGGGTGGGGTGGGGGAGGTGGAGGCAGGTAGCAGAGATACAGTTTGGACACGGGAACAAATGTAGGCAACATCTTGTTGTTTTTTGTTTGTTTGTTTGTTTTTGTGACCAATAGAATAGGGACAAATCTGTTGATGAACATTGTCCGAGGAAGGTAAGAGACTGAAATCACCTTTCTTTGGGCAGACAGAAAACAAAAAAGTCAAAATGTAGGTTCTCTTCCTCGCCCACATCTTCCCCCACGTCTGCCGCAGCGGCGCATTTTTAAGTGCATTTGTTACAAGGCAGGGGTCTCTGGAATCTTCCAGTTCGGAACAAAAATATGTCGGTGCGTAATTTGGGGAAGTGAGCCTGAGGTACCCGGAGCAGATGACACGCGGGGCTTAGGTCCTGATTCAGCTACAAGGCAGCGGGGCACCCCAGGACCATCTGCGTCCTATAAATTACAGTAACGCCGGCACATGCGGCTTGTAAATCACCGGCGAACTGCCTTCACCTTGTGACACACGACATGAACCCTGTTGTATATTCCAATAAACTCTCATAAACCATCTGATATAAACTCCGGATTATGTTTCTTTAGGGGTTGGAAGACTTAGACGTCTCTTTGCCGTTCTGATTTCCCTTCAACATGTGACTTGCATAGACACAGCTATTCCTTCTCTTTCCCATCCACCAGGCATTTTGCTGTTTTTTCAAGTCCAGAATGTTACTCAGTGGCTGACATGGGCAATTTGGTGAACCGTAAAGGGCCAGTCTTTTTTTTTTCCTCCTTCTTCTTCTTTAATAAACTTGTTTCTTTCAACACGGCTGTGAATGTCAAAGTCTTGTGGTTACTCCGCGAGGAAAATACGATTTATAAACAGCAAACTAATGGCCAAATTGTCAGTAACCTACTTCGCTGAATATAAATAAACACGAATCAGAGAGGGTCATTTCATTAATATGGCTTTGCTGGGTTTCTGGTAACCTACACGCCTGCCTTTCACAGTGTGTGTGTGTGTGTGCGTGTGCGTGTGTGTGTGCATGTGTGTGTGCATGTGTGTGTGTGTGTGTGTGTGTGTGTGTGTGTGTGTGTGTGTAGCAAGAGAATAAGGAAGAAGAAACATTGGCATAGAGATAGCTTTCAACTCCATTGATGGCTCTTCCACAAATGTTCTGAGCAACTGTGTTTGGTTAGTACACAGTGTTCCCCTATTCATGGAGTTCTTCCTCTATCTTTAGGGAAATCCTTTCTGAAGAGTCGCTTCTTAAGGCTTCTGATAGCTGACTGGCTGGCCCACAGGTCAGAGAAAGTGGCAGAGAAATACTCAAGCATGAGTTCTGCACAAGACACCGCGCTCTGCTTCTATTAAGAAAGATGGGAAGAGAAATTTTCCTTCCCTCTCCCCTTTATTTTTTTAAAGCAACAATGACATCAAATTCTAAATTTCTATGATGAAAGTACTTTATCTGCTAAGGAAGTTCTTCTGGTTCAATGTCTTTGATGTGACATTAAGTTATTCATTTTATGTGACTTTTTATACATGTACAGGCATAAGCAAAAAGGATAGATCTTTACTATTTTGTGTGGAATTTAAACTGACATAGGATAATTTTTAAAAAATATAATAGCTTCGTAAGGAGCTAGAAGATGAGATGATTCATAATTAATTTTATTGGTCTGATGCATCCTGCTCAAATCTAGCCAAAAGTTGTATTTCATTTCCATGTTCACTGCCTAAAAATTGATTAACTATTATTTTCTAGAGTAACCTTCAAGCCTATATAAAGCAAACACAGTGCTTTTTTTAAAAAAAATTTATGATTGATTCAACATTTATAGAGAGTTCATGTACTCAATAGAAATTAGATAAATTTCTTCAAAGTTGTAGGAAATCCTTGAGATATAAGCAACTAAATGTACATGGAGTTTAAATGTTCGGGTTCTGCTGAGAAAAATGCCCCTATAGCTGACTGTAATTTCCTTAGTGGAAAAGAGGTAAAATTAAATATTGCTAAGACACACAGCAGTATTACTGTGAATTCAAAAACATAACTTCCAGGAACTTCTAAATACATAGTACCATTCTTTAATTAATGCAGTTTATCCTGTAATTTTAGGGATTTATTGATACTGGCAGAAACATTTGCAAATAACTTAGAAAATTTCATGACATATTATGCATCTCAAAGGATTTCATTCAGTTTTTCTTTTTCAACTGCAATCAATAATTTCTTTCAAAACTCTTAATATGCTGAGATGGAGTATAGTTAAAAGATTGTTGGAAATTCTCAGAAGAAGGACTTAAGGAAACAAATAGAACAAAGATGAACTTTGTAGCATTACTTTTTTTTCATTCACATAATTTTTGAACAAGTTCTGCCTCTGTTTTCTATTATACCTAAATCGTTCTCATTTTTATTCAACATCAAGAGATATTAATGTGGGTGCATCAAATCAGAGTTTGGGTTCTTTGAACCTATCAAACTATTTTTTTTTTGCAAATATTTGGGGTTTGATAAAACCCAAAATGCATGCTAGAAGCACTTTTTCCATTAATTATTAAACCCATGTGCATTTTGAGGAAAATTTGATCCATATGGGTTCTGGTTCATTTATCCTTTACTCATCAAAATACTTTTTCTTAAAGTCCATGTCCAAGAAATGTTTTGAGCCCTATTAAGTTTTCTGAGCTTTGCCAAGAACAAACGGAGTTGAACACTAAAAGATTCAAATGGGTTTGTAACCCTATACCTATGGAGCATTAATGGGTTCTAAACTTGGATTAAACACATGTTCTCATCCCTAATGGTTGGATGTACCTCCAGAGGGATGCTTGAGGCTTGGTACAGAAAGCAAAAGTCAGATGTATGTCAACAAAAGGCACCAGAAAATCCCAAAGGCATCACAATTCATTAAAAGATTACATGATTGTGTGTTTTGGGTACATATATGCAGAGATGTTCCATAGAATTTGAACTGGAAGTTTAAGAGGCATCCCAAGTAGGTAATAAAAACTGTATCCTTATCTAAAATGTGAAATTCTAGTATTTGGATAGAAGTTACCAAATATTGGGACTTGATTAAAAGTAATTATGGGAAACATGCAATATTTCATCTATATGACATGACTCGGGTTTACTTTAAAATTTGATGAGAGTTAAGGATGTGGGTGGAAGTACAGATACAGCAAGATAATTGTCAGTGCTGGACACTAGGCATATTGGTGCTTACTGTACTATTTTCTTTCCTTTAGGTGATGCATTGGACATCTCCTATCCAGTGGTCAGCAAACTGCGGCCCCTTGAGTGTGGCCCTTCCACAAAATACCACATGCGTGCGTGCACGTACAGTGCAATTGAAACTTTGTGGCCACACTCAAGTGGCCAAAGAGCCGCATGTGGCTCGCCAGCCGCAGTTTGCCGACCACTGTCCTATGCCTACCACACATGCTTTGGGTGTACCCTAGCCATTGTGGTAGCAACCCCTGGAGCAGTATCTGGCTTCAGCTGCACCTTGTATCTCTCCTGCCACCTGGTACATCGGTAGGAACCTCTGACGTCCTTGTGATGTACAAACAAACTTGAAAGTGTGAGGAAGTTTACACTCTGTGGGGCCTCCTTTACTAAGGCTAGACAGAAGCTGCTGAACAATTCTGAGGTACATCAGACATCGTCACTCAGAGCGTTCCCAGTGCAACCCCCAGTGTAATCAATTTGATAACATGCCCTTAGATGGGTGTTCCCTCTCTTCCTTATTACACTCTTTTTGGTCTCCCTCTCCTGTTCCTTAGGAGTACTTTCTAAAAGAAACTGCTTGCATCAAGGCCGTATGATAATTTTATAACATACAAAAGACATAACAGTACATGATAATTTCTAAACTACATAAGCCTTTATCTCAGGTTAGCAAGGATATTTCTGTTTGGGGCTTTGCATAGTAAAAAAAGTTTTTATTTTAAAGGTTTTATTCTCTTTATACTATAATAACATTTAAATTTTACTTAAAAATACATGAGTAAGCTCTTCTTTAACAGTTGGCATTTTTCTAATTTTTTTTTTTTTTTTTTTTAGTTTTATTGCTTAAAGTATTACAAAGGGTATTACATATTCTCCTTCCCCCCCCTCCACCCTTGACAATCCCCTGGCAGGGGAAAAAATATTTTTTATTTATTTCAGAGAGGGAAGGTGAGGAAGAGAGAGATAGAAACATCAATGATGTGAGAGAATCATTGATCAGCTGCCTCCTGCACGCCCCCTACTGGGGACAAAAGCCCGCAACCCAGGCACGTGCCCTTGACTGGAATCGAACCTGGGACCCTTCAGTCCACAGGCCGATGCTCTATCCACTGAGCCAAACCCGCCAGGGCGACACTTGGCATTTTATATTATTGCTACTTTATGACTTATAGCCTTTCATGATTATTCAATCATAATTCTCTATCACAAAAATATGTCTCATAGAATGAGTTAGAAAAAGTGTTTCTTTCTCTTTTTTTTTTTTGAAGAGTTTGTAAAGAATTGGTTCAGTTCTTTCTTTGGCAGATCAGCTTTATAGACGTGGAGGAAATGTCTGAACAATGTGGTCTTATGGCACTTATTACGTATGCCAGGCTTTTAGAAACTTGTATATGCATTCTACTTTTCTTCCTATATTATAAAGTCATTCATCTATTAAACACATATTTATTGAACATCTACTATGTGCTAGCATTGTGGAAGGGGGGCAGGTACAAAAGTGAACAACATGATCCGTGCCTTGTTGGAGTTTACAATCTAGTGACGATGAAGGACAAGAACAAGTAAACAACAAACAAATCAATACTTATTTTTGGCGGGGACGATACATTATACATCTCTGTAACACCATCTTCTTAATATCCAGTATAATGTCTTACATTTATTTAGCACACAATAAAGGTGGAATGATTTATTTTAGTATGATTGCTGCTCTCTAAATTGGCTGGGAAGATTAGGATATGCACACAGAGCGATGTGAGAATTATAGGAGACAAAACGTAATTTTCTAGCTCTCCTACTATAGTAGGGGATAGCAATATATAAATCTTGAAAGCCTCATTCTCAAAGCCTGATGGATAAAGGCAGAAAACAAACAAACAAACAAACCATATATCTTATCCACAAAGCTGTACATAGTTATGTCTCTTACACCAGCATTTCTCAAACGGTCCCATGCAGAAAAATCACCTGGGGATGCTTTTAAGTGCAGATTTGATTCCACAGGTGTGAGGGACCATAAAGCCCTCCATTTCCAGTAGACTTCCAGGTGGCACCTCTGCTGCTGGTCTGCAGACCAAACTTAGCGTGTCTCCTTTTTGTCCAAAAGCAAAGAACCAAGAGATAGCTGATGAACTAATAGAACAAATTTTCTTCAGATTGTCAGTTGCTGCGAACTATCTGTTAATGAGAAAGCCTAGAAAAACCATCAGTCTGCATGCAACCCACAGTATCCTAGGAGAAAACCAGAAGAGAGGGAATAAGGGAACTCTTATCTTCCTGAATGATGTCATTTATGCTGAAACTTAATTATAAGCGAACATCCATCTTTCCTGTCAAACAGTGCAGTGTACATAGGCCAAATCATTTTTAATGTAAATAGAAATGGTTCTTGTGTGTAGCCGCTGGGGAGATGGTTAATGCGGGGAGGGGGGAGGGTATGGAAAGCTAATTCTACTTTGTAAAGGGGAAATTGCCTCAGTGCCTTGAGATTCTGTACCTATAAAGAAAAAACAAAACAATACGTAAATGTTGGTGATAGGCAATCGGTTTGCTAGTGTCCAAAATGCAGAGCTTTTTACTTTGAAATTTTTTATTTCATTTGTGTTTTTCAGTCAGATATCCAACCCTTTCCTATCAGCATGATGCCTTTTTTTTTTTTTTCATTTCTATGGTTGAGTTTTCTGGCACATTTCTCTTCCCACAAACAGTTCTCTAGAGTTTTATGTATAAAGAAGCTTTAAGTAAAAGACCAATTTGCTAAAAACCAAAAATTATTCATTGAAACCAGGATACTTTGTTGTGAAACCAGAAAATATAGAAACCGTAAGCTCCTCTTATTGGTACATAAACTCATATATTTGGGACTGTTGCGCAACTGAAATCATCCAATTTCAAATGCTCATAAAGTGCCAGATAACTCTGTGAATCTTGATGGGGAAAAACAGACAAGCAGAGTCACATGGTGCATCGGGCATAGGCCTAGCAGGGACTTGATTCCAGGGAAATGAGAGTGTGCATACTAACCAACCATTACAATTGGGATGCATGTATATGGCCCAAATTTTACACATTATAGGAAAAAATATTCTAGACAATTTTGGAACAGAGTTCAAAATCCAACTTTCATTAACATGTATTTTTATGCCTGCTAATGTGCTTGGGACTGTATCAGTAATGTGAAAGGCTATAAAAAGGTATAGGGCATTGTTCCTATACTCAGGAAACTATAAGTAAGGCCTAGTAAGTACCCTAAAAATCGCTAATGTTGTAAGGTAGTGTTTATTTCAAAGGGGGTGGGGGCAGGGAGAGGAAGAGAGAGAAAAAGGGAACGCCCTTGTCTGTGATCCTAGAGAATATTTCTAGAAAATACGTGTTTAGGAAGTTAGAGATTAGAGTTGAATCATCCTGCTTAAACCAACACGGGACAGGCTCTGTCCCAGGCCCGGCTTTAGAGCGTGTCACGCTGACTGTCTTCCACTGTGCCCTCCCAATGGGACAAGGGTCTGTGGGTCGGAGTGTATGTGCCTCATAGGCCCCGTGTCCTCTCCTTCAACCATGATCGTGGCACTTGAAACCCAGGAATTGCCCACTTCAATGACCCTGTGCTTGTTTCCAGGATTGTGGGTGCGGACACCTGGCTACTATGGTGCACACTTAGGCCACCTCACTGTCCTTCAGCTGTAGGGCCAACACCATGAGCCCATAAGGCGACCTTAGGCTAAGCACTCCCACAATAATGCCTGCTGAGTGCTGTGAGGCCATGTGGAGGGAGCTCTGTGCTCATGACAAGATAGGATTTTGTATTGCCCAGGGCATACCTAAGCCCCCCCTCCCCCCCATATATATATATCCAAGTTTTGATAGAAAATTCGAATCGCAACTCAACCTTGGGAGCCTTAGTTTAGTATCCTTTCCCTATCTCACATTTTATTCACTGTATATTTTTATTTTCCCCTCAAAATATTCAATTTTTAGTTTTATTCCTAGAATAAACACTAAATTAGGAAAAAGAACTAGAATAACTGACTTTCCATCAAGTCTGACCATTTCTCTCAAACCCAAAATACCATTTCTTCCTCTCCTCTTTTAGTTTGGAGAGAGTCAGAGAGGGAAGAAAATGAGAAGGAAAGGGGCTGAGAGAAAGAGGAGTAAAGAGAAAAGTTTCTTCTGAAACTGGTTGTATCTACCAAGGCATAGAGTAGAACTGCTTGATGGAGCAGAAAAGAGAGAAAGATATATTATATCTATTCTATCTATCTATCTATCTATCTATCTATCTATCTATCTATCTATCCATCCTTCCATATGGCTCTTCATCTTTGCTTCTTCTAACCTCCAGAGCTGACCTAGAATTAAGATAATCTCCTTCTTAACCCAGTGCCTGGAGCAGAAACCAGCAGCAGCGGCATAGACTTCATGTTGGGTACATGTTGTCTGACATCGTTTTGTGGTTTGGAAAAACAAAAAACTTCTTCCTCAATGACTTTCTGAATGTGACTTTCTGAAAGAAAAAGCTTCAATTGTTTCCACAGTGGCCCTGCTGGCCCCAGTGCCCACACCAGTGCCAGCTGCCAATGAACTTGGTGAGTAGGTGAGGAGGTGGTGGAAGTTGGACTTCCTTTGTGTTCTATTTGTTATGTTTCTATAATTGTGGGTTGTGTGTCAGGAGCTACTGGTTGGTTTTTATTACCCTGTTTTTGTAGCTGTTGGGTTTCTAGTTGAAAATGTCTTTCTTCTCTTGTTATGAATCTATAAAATCCAAAGTTGGTATTCTCTTCATAGGAATAGGCTTTCTCGAGCATTGTCAGGCTGGTCTTGTGATAGAAGACACTTTTTTGGGAGGCCAAACGACCCAGCTATCATTCAAAAATTCTTTAGTCTAGATCTCCTAGACCCATGAGATGTAAACATCCTTTCTAGTTCCACTGGAGGTCTCGCCAACCCACCTCTTCCCTCTGCTCTTTCTCCCTGCTTGGTGCAGCTCTGGATCGGAGGTTTTATGTCTTTGGAGTCAGAGTGGGGGAAGGAGGAGATTGGCAGGTTGAGAGGGAGTGGACTGAGGGAAATTTAAGTTGACCTTGGTCTATTATCATAAGGAAGTCAGACTAATGGGAAAATAATTTAGCAGCAGGAAGAAGTCATGTCCTCCCCTCTTTCAGAAGTCTGTGCTTCCTTCTCCACATGCATTCTCTCCCCCCAGGCTCTTCACTTTTGGATTTTCCTACTGCTCTAAGGTCTAAGCATTCTGGGTACCTTTCCAAACCCAGACAACTATTTGTCATTGTCTTCTTTCACTTCTTATTATACACATAGTCATGTTTCTGTCAAAGAAATGTAGTTATTTTACTCATGACACTTCCAATAAAAGTACTAGTTGCTTGAGGCAAAGGCTGATTGCTTCCTCTTTTTTTTTACTGCTCTCAACACCTAGTATAGAACATTCCACACATTATTAGCTAATAAGTGATGTTGATTGATGGGATTTACAGAAAAATATGCATCAACTTCTAAACAACAAGGGAAACACCTTTCTTGCCTGAAACTTCACCTATAGAACTCAACAGCAATTGTGGTTCTGAAAGAAAAGTGATATTTGAATAGAAAAACAGGGTGCAGGTTCGATTTAAAATAAAAATAAAGGTAGTGGTGTGTACATAAAAGAACATGAGAAGCCGGACAGACTGATGGCCACATCTAAGATTCAAGTGGTGAGTTGCATTATTTTCTGAGACCAGGGATCAGCAAACAATACTCCACGGGCCAAATATGGGTGGTCTTCAGTTTTCATAAAGTTATATTGAAACAGAGCCATGTTCATTTATTTAAGTATTGTTCTGCTTTTATGTTACAGTGGCAGATCTGAATAGTTTCAACAGAAATATCACGGCCTGCGCAGGCAAATAAATCAACCATCTGGCTCTTTACAGAAAAAGTTTGCTGATCCTACAGCAAAGACATTTGCCTAGTAACGCTGAAGGGCGTTTTCACTGCCTGGAATTTGCTTCTTTCCTCTCCTTGCTGCCTACTTTAAATGCCAAAAAAGAGGTTGTAATGACACTTCATGGACCTTGGTGCTCTCCGTTCTCTCCTAGAAAATCAAGTATTATAAGGAAGAAAGGGGAGGAAGGTCAAAGCATAACCTTCCCATCCCCGGAGAACTCACATGGAGTCTTGGCCCTGGTTCCCTGGCAAGTGGACTGTGAAGGTGATGCTAAATAACATATTAAATACATCTTCCTTTTCTCTGGAAACAGCTTTTAAGGTATATCACTGCTCATACCCATTGCACATATATCTCATTAAAGATTATATTGCTTTAAAATGAGCTTCTGGTTGAGATAATAGTATTGAATCAAGATTTAGTTTATGTTGAAACGGTTTGATTGGAATATCATCATATGTGGAAGCAAGAAAAAGGCCAAATGTGCTTACATTAGATGTAATTTAGTAAAAATGGAAAGTTCAGGCATTTCTGGCATATAGAGAACATTTATAGCATTTTAGCTTTTTACATTTATCTTTTAAAGTTCCAAGAGACAACATTTTCTTTTCTTGGCCTCTTAAAAATAATGAATTATTTTGCTCCGTACCTATAGCTTGAAATATTTTGGTATAGGCTAATCCAGAAGATAAAATTTCTTTTGGAAATGCTCACTTCAGTCTGTATATCAGAAATGCAAAGTCTGCTAGCTAGAATTCTAAAATTACCAGAATCATTGGGCTCATATTGTTAAACTGCCTTGAGAACCTATTCAGGGGCCTGGAAGTAGTAACCATCCATTCAGAACATCAACCGCTGAGTGGGTTATGATATGTGAGTCTCTCCATCAGCCCCACACTTCTTCATCAGCATTAAACCTGTGCTCTCATAAGCATGAAAAGTTAGCCTGTTTGAATAGTCATGCCCACCCTCCATCTTGGGAGGCTTAGATTTCTGGGGGTTGTTAAAAAAATCTATTTCAGTACCTATTGTCATCCAAATTTTTCTTTTTCTACTTCCAGGCAGTTGGTAGAATATTTCCTTGCTTTCTTTATGTTAGTAATGGCCTTTGCTCTGACCTCTGAAATGTATGAGAAAGTTTTGAGTGTCACATCTGGTTGTGAGCTTTAAGAACCTGCACGCAAGTTGCCACTATCACTTTCTTTTTAATGCAGCCTTAGCAATCAGCAACATTTCATAAAGTGTGGCCCCAGAGTGGGGAGGTCTGGAGGTGAATCCTCGGTCAACTTGTGCAGGATATATAGTCAGAGCAAGAAAGACACCTTTGTGTTTTAACCCACTGGGATATGTGGTTTCTTTTGTTACTGCAGCATAACCTGCCCCTTCCTGATTGATTTGGTATGTCCTGGATGGCTTTTAAAAAATGATTTGAATTCTCCATCGTGAGGGTTGGTTCCTTGGAGAAACAATCAATTATTTTCCAAAGAGACTTATATGAATGTCTGGCATGGCATTTTAGTCAATGATTTCACATTGTATGCCTCTGGGATGCAAGGAACACTTTGTCTGCTCAGTTTTGTTGTTATTATTGTTCCCCATTTATGTTATTCCCAAGGAAAAACACATTTGAAGGAATGCTTTAGAAACTGAATGTGTGAAAGGCAGTCCAGTTCTCAACCATCATCCTTTGGAGAGAGCAACCATAAGAAAGAAATGAATGGTATAAGGCCTGGGAGAAATACAAGTAGGGAATAACAAGCTATTAGCAAACTGGGTTACCTTTGGCATAACATAACATAACATAACATAACATAACATAACATAACATAACATAACATAACATAACATAACAACACAAATATGGATTAGTGCTCCAGTCCAAGTTTCACTGCAAGAGGTTTAGCTGATATGAGTGGAGCAGTAGCTGAGACAAAGGTTTGGCCAGAAAAACACACTTTGTGTGTGTGTGTGTGTGTGTGTGTGTGTGTGTGTGAGACCACTTAATTCATTTCCGTACTAATTTTTAAGCCCAAGCATTGTAATTTGTCACTTTTTATTTATTTTATTTTACTTTTGTTAATCCTAACCCAAGGATACTCTTTCCATCAATCTCTAGAGAGAGTGGAAGGGAGGGGGAGAGACACAGAGAGAGAAACATCGATGTGAGAGAGACACATCAATTGGTGGCCTCCTGCACACTCCCTGGCTGGGGTCAGGGATTGAATCTGCAACCCAGGTACTTGCCCTTGACTGGAATTGAACTAGGGACCCTTCAGTCCACGGGCCAATGCTTTAACTACTGACAAACTGGCCAGGGCACCATTTGTCACCTTTTTAAAACTCAGAGTGACCAAGGCTTTTCCCATATTCTTACAGATTACATACTAGCACAATTTTAGCTGTAGTAGTCTTAGAGAAAGATACCTTCATCTGCTTGTGGGCAAGGATCTCCTCCAAAGGTCTTCTGTTAGGTCCAGTCACTTTCAGACCCGTGAGAAAGCAGCTGCTGAAAGAACGAAGCCACTTAAATTGGTCAGTGTAGGCTTGTGCCTTGATAGAACAAAACCATGTACTCTGCCTATTGTTACATCCATAGCCACATGCACATATTAACAGCAATAATAAAATATTGCTCCATTATCCCCAAAGCATCGGTCTCTGATAAGATAAAAGCTTTTTTCCCAGAGGGGTTGGTTGGTGCATGGGGGTGGGAGATTGGAAAGCAAGGAATGCATTAACCTCATGGTTCTGGCAGAAACAGCCTCTTCTGTTATGAAGAAAATGCACACGCTAAACATGTGTGACTAGTGAAATCATAAGCGATCGGTTACCTTTTCACTCCACTTATCTCAGTTCTCAGGACTCGTAAGTGGTTAGAAAGCTGCAGACTGCTCCATGAGTGGTGGTCCACGAAATATATACAGTGAGTTATATTTTTCAAAAAGTTGAAGAAAGGCTATGAGTTATTGGGTGAGTAGAAACTCAGAATATATCCCAGATCTCTACAGCATTCCTCGTGAAATCTGTACACTAGTCTCTTCTTGTCATGTCTTGAATGAAGCTATTACTTCTGGCTTATTTTTCTTTATTACCTTCCTCAATGATGGGTATATGCAACTTACATGTAAGCAAGGAAGGAGAATAATAAAATGAACCGTTGTGAACTCATCACACAATTTACTCCTCCCACATCACATGCTTCCGCCTCCTCCCAGCCTGGGGATGAACTTTGTGTTGAACGTTGCTGGTTTTACTAAAAATCATTTTGCCACCTGGTCACATATGTATATCCACATGGAGTGGTGCTTGGTTTTCATGTTTTGTTTTGTTTTACCTTTATAAAAATAATACACCTTGCACGGTCTGCTCAGACTTGCTATTTGTACTCAGTTTTCTAAGATGCACCCATGTTGTTTGTCAAATACTAGTCCATTTAATTTTTCCTGGAAAGTTATACCATTATGTGACTGTGACAGTATATTCATCCACTTTCCTGTTGATGGGCATTTGAGTTGTTTTCCAGTTTTCTGGTGTGAATCAAACTGCTATGAATGTGTTTTGTTCATGTCTCCTGTACACATGGGCAAAATTTCTCTGAGTATTACCCTGGGTTGTAGTATATTGAACTTTACGACATACTACCATATTTCCCCCCAAAGTTGTACCAGTTTGCTTTACTACCACCAGTATATATGAACACAATTTCTCATAGATTCACATTCTACAATCTTTGACATTGTAAAATGTCTTAATCTATGCCAGTCTAGTGTATAAACGGTCCTAATTTGCATCTCCGTGATTGCCAATGAGATTGAACATCTTTGCAAATATTTATTAGCAATTTTTGTCACCCCTGGCATTTTTTTCTTTTTTTTGTTTTTAAACAAGCAAAGTAACTGTATATTCACTTCTCGTTACGAAAGAAAGAGAAGTCAGTTGATTAAAGGCTTTTGTAATTAAATCCCCAATTGGTAGATGATAAATGACCGGAAACTAAGAAGAGTGCAGGTGTTTCTCTCTGGGAAAGCAGAGCTGTGTGCTACAGTGCCCTGGGAAATGCCTTTCTACTTTTATAAAACCCTACGCTTTTAGAAGAGTGTGCACCGACTAAGGAACAATGAACTTTAAATAATGATACATGATAGTTGGGGATTTTCTGTATTCTCACACAGATCAGTCAGTATTTTGTGTTTGCAAGCAACAGCAACCCACCTTGGCTAGCTTAAGCCCCAACAGATTATTATTCATAGTCATTCTGTTCACGATAGCAAAAAACCTGGAATAACTGAGGTGTCCATGGCCTCTTGTGTGATGGACCCACCGAGACTGCACATGATCCCCAAGGAAAGGGGATGTGGGTCCTTGGAGGAAAACAACAGACTTCAAACACCTTGACTCACGAAACTCTTTCTTCGTTAGAAAGACTAAAAGGAGTTGCCGGTTCCCCCCAAAAGACAAATGGTGTTTGGATGGGGAAAAGTGTGCTTTTTACATCACCTATCATGAGAAACTACAGCTGGGTTATTTTTCCAACTACTCTACATTCCTTTTGGCTGAGGTTTTCCAGGCTCAGCTAATAGCCAATAAGATATGTTAATGTGTGTTAAGATGTGAGGATGGTAATGACCTGGCTTGGGGCTACAACCCAGCTCTAGTACCAGCTTGGACTGTGGTATTGGTGGCCTGCGTGTCCCAACGGCTTTCACGTCCCCATCCTGGTAATTGTGAACCCCTGGGGAACACTGTGTTATACCTTTGTTTTTCACTTAAAATAACTTGATTTATAAACTGGGAGAGGGACTACATTGCCACTCACAAAGAGGATGGCCGGCTGCTAGGATTTCTTTGGACCTTGTCACTGGAGGGGCCATCTCTAAGTCTTACCCCTCTGTCAGAGTTTGAGACTGGTTCTAACTTTAAATAAACATTAGATTCTACGTCTGAGCAAGCCCGACACAGAGGGCCTTGGTCCCCGCAAGGCCCCAGGAAGCTTGGGAGGAAGAAGGGGCTAAGATTGTGCCTTCCGGTTACTGAGACATGTGGCAATGAAGGGAAGGGCAGCACCCCTCTGAAACCCAATGGAGGCGTGGCCCACCACAAGGTGATACGTACTTAGAATCACTTCGCTTTAATTTTTATGTCCAGACAGAGACTTATCAAAGCACAGGACAAGAAAATTAAAATGCATAAGCAACGATGGAATTTTAAATTTGAGCAGTGTCAATAATAATACTACTACTAATAAAAACAGCTATTATTTATGGATTTCCCCCTCTGTGTCTTACAAAATACTCTGTGTCTTATTTCTGACCTTCATAACAACCATTTCAGTTTTTTAATTTTATTTTTATGTTACAGGTAAGAAAACTGAAGTTCAGATCAATTAAGTAACTTACAGAAGGCGGCGCGTGGTATTGTTGGCATGACGTCACATTTGGAGTTACAAGGAGAATCACGAACAAAATGGATTTTTTGTGCACCTTTGACTTTCTCACGGGAAGAGAGATCGGGTATTCGAAAATACACTGGATTTGACAACTATGCCCGTTATTTTGTGCCGGATTACACCAATACACCCCGGTGGAAATCGTGTGTGAAACAATTAAGATTGGAACTGTTTATTTTGAATTGGTGAAGGAAAATCATGGAACAGTGGATGCTTTCTCTGCATGATACATACCTTCTGACATTTAGCCTCCCCCTTGTAAAATGGTGCTAGCTAGCTCCTTCTTTCCTCTTTTTAAAATGGTGTGGAGAGACAGAGGGACACTCAGATGAGGCCTATCTTTTGGCTGGATAGGAAACAAAAAGAGGGGCTAGAAAATGTCAGCCTGTTTGGTGGAAGGGAGTTTGAGGTTGGGATCTGTTGTGACCTCTCGTCTTGAGGTAGTACACAATTTGATCCATTTGGATTAACAGCCTCAGAACACTGTGTTATAACTTTGTTTTTCATGTAAAATATCGTGATTTCTAAACTTTTAATCTTATATAAGAAGGAGTCTTATAATGCTCAACAGAACCATGATCTTTTTTCCTCCTCACTTATTTATTGGCCAACATCACTCCCATCTGAGCATCTGAGTTAACTGGCCTAGGTGTGCTGCTCCTCTGGTGGATCCGCCCTAGACCGAAGCTCAGCATTTTGTGCCACCGCCATCTCTCAGCTCTCTCTAATCAGCAGTCGTGCACAGCTTGATCTTCCTTTTAAATTAGAATTTTTCTTCTTTCTTGGCTGCTGGCTGACTTTAGGAAGGAATGAGCACTCTCAGTGAGTAAATGTAGCTAACTCCCCAACCCTCACCCTCTTCCCACCCCAGCAATCATTAGTCAGAACATCTGTTCACCCTGCATTGGGAGCATGATAGAGCTCACACTGGGATTCCGGGCTAGGATCTTTTCAACATCAATTATTTAGCAGGCTGAAAGCTCCTACATAGAGAGAACTGCGTCCTCCACACAACTCTAATTCTGATATTGAGCACAGGGCTGTTATCTATAAGGGCCCCCAAAATATTTGTTCAATTGCATTGAATATTTACATGAGACATTAACTCAAGATGTTTGGTAGAAAAGGGGAACCAGAAAGCCACATTTTGTCATAGAGATTTAGGCTATGATGTATCCTTCATTGGAAAAGAACCATGTTAATAACCTTTTTCTTATTGCATCATTTTTCTTATACATTTGTTTTGTTACCTCTCTGAGGCAATAGTGGGAGTTAGGTTCTTGAGTCAGACAGACTTGGGACAGATCCCAATATTTTTCTTCCTAGTTTGGTATCCTTGAGCAAGTTCCTCAAATATTCCAAGCCTCAATGTGTTCATCTTCAAAATGGGGAAAAATAGTCACAACTAAACTTAGTATAGTATTTTGAAATAATATTTATAAAATATATTCAGCAAGTGCTCAGTGAATGATGGCTATAATGATTATTATTTTACAAGAAATAGCAAAACTGATATTTACACCACAGTGAAACTGTTGCCAACTTTGCTATTAAGCTTCAAGGATGTCAAATTTTGTACCATGTAAAATAGTTATTCAGAAAAATAATTATTCACTTTACTTACATGCACCAACAATAGACATTCAAGGATGGTTGCAATAGCATGATTATTTTATAGCTTAAAATGAATCTTTCACCCTAACAACTAAAAAAAAATATATATTAAATTGGCTGTATAAGTGGACTTCAGAACTAATTGCTCTCTAGGAGTTCTTTTTTATTCAATATCATGTCTTATAGAGTATATTAGTTAGTTATTTCTGTATAAAAAAACCATCTCAAATACACAGTGGCTTAAAATAATGTCATTTATTCTCACCCTCAATATTTAGGTTCTGTGAGTCATCTCATCTAGGCTGGGCGTGGCTGACTTAAGCTGCAGGTCTGATCAGGCCCAGTTCCTCATGGCAGGTTGGTTCAGTTCAGCTCGATATATGTCCATTCATTCTGGGCCTAAGCTGTTCCGATGTTGATGATGATGATAGAGGCAGAAGAGGACAAGCTCATCTCTCCAAGCAAAATTTAAGCCTTTGCTTGTATCATATCTGCTAAGATCTCATTGACAAAGCAAGTCACATGGCTGAGTCTAAAGTCAAGGAAATATATTTCTCCTATGGAAATAGGTGGTCAGGAGTAATTTTTTAAAATATATTTTATTGATTTTTTACAGAGAGGAAGGGAGAAGGATAGAGAGTTAGAAACATCTATGAGAGAGAAACATCGATCAGCTGCCTCCTGCACACTCCCTACTGGGGATGTGCCCGCAACCAAGGTACATGCCCTTGACCAGAATCGAACCTGGGACCCTTGAGTCTGTAGGCCGACGCTCTATCCACTGAGCCAAACCAGTCAGGGCAGGAGTAATTTTTTTGAGCAATAGTCAACCTACCACTAAGTGTAACAGCACAGGAAATTCCACACTGAGGCCAGTGGATATGAGAATAATTTCTTCCCCAGGGACTCACATAGCGCTCATGACTGATAAAGGGACTCATTTTTCTACAGGTACCATCTCCAACCAACCTTGCACTACAAAGTGCTCAGAATGTAGAATGTTCAGTTCACTATGTCTAAGAGGGAGGTATGCAACACAGCTTTAAAAATACAGCACTTAGGAAAATAGACTGAAGTGAGTCCTGGGGGATATAGCTCAAGAGATTGCTATTACTTCTAGCAATACAATTTTATGCTTCCTGCAAGAATACTATTTTAGGCTTCTTTTTTTATTAGAAGGAAAAACTACGTTGTGCATGTGTGCTGGGTTTGATGATTTGACTTCTGAAATATCAGGCTTTGTAACTTGGTATCTAAATATTGGCTTTGTGTATTTGGCTTAGGAGAAACTTTTATTTGGGGGTATTTCAGTCTCAATGTTATAGGGACAAAGAAAACATAGCACATTCTACACTCTAGATTTACAAGTGTGTGCTGGGGGAAAGGTGGGTGGGGGAGGGCAATGACCCTCTTCACACTCTTGCTTGCTTTCAATGAAGTCTGTCTTGATGTCTACTGCTGGCCTTAGCATGGGTAGCTTTATTCAAAAAAATGTGGTGACTGAAAAGAGGTCATTTTGAGAAATGACCATGAAAAGGTGTGTATTTGGACAAGGAATTTGTGGGTTTTTTTAGTGCAATTGCATGAAAGGGAATACTTCTGGTTACAATTTCCTGCTTCATCCTCTCCATCCTCAAAGTTAGCAAGCTGAGGGTTCCTCAGCTTCTGTACTTTGGGGGACAAACACCTTCATCTAAAGCAGGGGTTCCCAACCTTATGCACTTTGAAATCATCTGGGAACCACAGACATACTCGTGTCCAGGTCCCACGTCAGAGAGGCTGATCTAACTGGTCTGGAATAAGGCCTGGGCATCAGCATATTTGAAGTTTCCCTGGTGAACTCATTGTGCATCTAGGGTTGTGAGTCTGTCATCTAAATCCTGGCTTTGGAGGAACCAGGCCTGTTCTCAGAGATCCATGCTTTCAACACTTCTCTGTCCTAAAATCTTCAATGGAAACACAACATCAGAATAAAAGAAAGAGCAAATGAGATGGATGTGAGCTGAAGAGAAGGGGGATCCTCAATACAGCTCACAGACAGTGAGCAATGGTAGGCTATCATATAATATTCTCCAACATATTGTTAGGTCCTGACAACATGAAAATCTAAGACAGTAGGTTTTTCTCTGAGGCTTTAGTTCAAACGTGGCTTTCTCCCTCACAGCTGAAAATGCTTCCGTGTGCTGAGCTCAACTGCTCTTGTACTTGGCTTCTTAACGTTTCTGAGTTGGATCTGGAGTTACACACTAATCAGCCGAGGGACACGAAAGTTCCTCTTATGGTCTGTTGAAGCTGAAAGTTGGTTTCTACTGTGGCATAGTAAATTAGTGAATTAGAAAGCTGCATTTGCATTCCCAATCCACTAATAAGAAAACCTTATAGTTTTATGGTAAAGTGTGTTTTATTCATTGTAAAGTATTTCTTGGTACACTATCCCATTTTATTCTTATAAAATTCTTCTATTTAGTCAGAATGGGCTTTTTAAAAAAAAATATATGTTTTATTGATTTTTTACAGAGAGGAAGGGAGAGGGATAGAGAGTTAGAAACATCGATGAGAGAGAAACATCGATCGATCAGCTGCCTCCTGCACATCTCCTACTGGAGACGCGCCCGCAACCAAGGCACATGCCCTTGACCGGAATCGAACCCGGGGCCCTCCAGTCCACAGGCCGGCGCTCTATCCACTGAGCCAAACCGGTTAGGGCCAGAATGGGCTTTTATTTTATACCCATTTTATAGGTAGAGAAAGTGACGTGACTCAGAGTGGTTCATGAATGGGCTTCCGTGAAGGGAGCCCCAGCTTGGTGGTCTTTGTGCCGTGCATGGTGCTAGTCAAACCCTGTTTCCATCCAGAGCCCGGTTTGGTCTCACAGGAACTCAGCGGGAGGTGAAGCAGGTATTTTCTCCACTTCCTGGATGAGGAAGCTGAGACCCTGAGGGGAGGGGTCATTTTCTCAAGTTCCCTGGACTATGCACAGCCAAGTTCACCAAGGCTTTTGCTTTCACATTTGGATCCCTATCGTTTGTGATGAACCAACAATACAGGGGGAAATCGCTTCTTGAAGGAAAAGAAATAAAAACAGAGGAGGAATCAGGGCTGCTGACACTGGGAATATCTTCCCACTTACTCTTTCCTGATGCTAATAAAATAGGTAGAAAATGTTGATTCTGATTCTCTTAGAATAAAATTCCCACTTCCAATTTCATGGAGGGTTATATTAATTGTGATGAATGTGAACTTAGAATGTGCATTTAACCACAAGCTCTTTAATTTTGTTCCAGTGCAGATTTTTCACGTTCAGTTGCCTTGCTTTTCTTTCTCTAATGATTTACCTTTTTCCCTTCCCACGTCACAGAGTTAAATACCTCCCCTTCACATTATTCCGGAAGTGATCTTCAAAAAAGGGGGCACAAGGTGATCCTCTGGGAGTGAGGAAACCAAGTTTTGTCACTTCTAGTCACTTTTTTCACATCATTTTTTAATTTTAACTTTTATGTTTATTTATAATATATGCGTGGATTAGTCTATTACATATATAGATATAAAACACACACATATATGTATATGTAACATATACTAGTATATGTATATATAATACAAGCACACATAGACATATTGAGGTGTGTACACAAGCTATTTTAATTGCTAGGAAGGTATGTTCATAAAAGTTTGGACACCCCTAGTGTTATGGGTTGGATTGTGCCCCCCCCCCCCCAAACAACAACAACAGCTACATACGTTAAAATCTTAGTTCTTAGTACCTCAGAATGTGCTCTTATTTGAAAATAAGATAATTACAGACGTGATTCGTTAAGATGAGGTCATTCTGGTGCAGGATAGACATCTAATCTAATCTTTATCAGAAGACAGCATGTGAAGGGAAAGAAACAGGAAAAATCCCACGTGAAGACAGAGGAAATATTGGAGTGATGCGTCTACAAGCCAAGGAACACCAAGGATTGCCAGCCATCACCAGAGGCTGGGAGAGCGGCCTGGACAGATCCTCCCTTCCAGCTCTCAGAGGGACACTTTGGCTTCAGACTTCTAGTCTCCAGAAATGTTAGACAAGAAATTTCCGTTGTTTCAAGCCACCCAGTTTGTGGTACTTTGTTATGTCAGCCCTCAGAAAGTAATTCACTTAGTATATATTGACCAAAAAAATCATCTGAAATATTTTAAGAAAACTTGACAAATTTACACCATTTCCAAGTGGTGCAATCTATCAATGTGATCCCTTAGTTAGGAAACCTAAGCAGACAGATTTGAAGTCTGAGGGGGGCCCTGGGAGTCAGAGAGAGAAAAATATCCATTGCTTTGGACAATATCTCATTAGCAGGGGGAAAGCATGAGTGTCTCCACTGAGATAATGGGTCCAAAACAATGCTTGGGAGACTGGGAAACGCCATGGGGCTTTCAAAACAAAATGTATAGCGATTGAGGAAAGACATTGGGAGTGTAAGGGAAACCAGAGAGCCTGGGGCGAATTTTTGCTTATTTATTTTTTCCCCCATTTGTTTATTCACTACAAGTCAGATTTTGGAGCAATTAGCCAAATATCATGCAAATATTCCCAGTGTGACTACACATGGATAACTTTAATTCTGCTGAACATTTGTCTTGTTGCTACAAAATACATCTGCTATTTGCATTAACTTAATCTGTTAAGATATTGTGAACTAAACCACAGACTTCCAGAGACATTTTGGAAGCAACTTCCCATTTTTATTGGACACTTGTGACTAGCAAATTCTGCTTTTGTGATCACATGACTCTTTCCCAGGAGCACCTCTTTTCCCAGTGCTATTTCAGACAATAGAAAAGGAAGCAAGATGGAGCTTTATAGAAGGGTAGTATTGATAGAGTAGGAAGAATTCTTACTGGTAACAGAAGCAAGCAGTGGAATAAATAATTAAGGAAATGTTGTAACACATAGATATACATTCTATGCATTTGAGCGAGGGACAGAAATGAATTGAACCCTTGATGTGTGCAAAGAATATGTACTTCCCATAATTCATATCATGTAGATGTCATGGCTACTCTTACAGGGTAAGTGTTAGGGAGTGGAATTATTGGTTCCAAATTACACAGAGGATAAGGAGCAGGACTGGTGTTTTCTTCATTCCACAAATGTTTATTCAGCACCTACTACATGCCAGGCACTGTTCTAGTTACTGGGTATAAAGAGGTGAAGAAAAAACAAGAAGACCACTACTCTTAGAGAGTTTAGTTCCAAATGAAAGACTCACACATATAAAAACAAACCAACAAATAAAGAAAACACTTTCAGGTAGAGATGAACATTATAAATAAATTAAGACTTTGCGATGTGATGGCAAGCATCCGGCAGGTGACTTTATTAGACAAGGTGGTCATGGAAGGCCTATCTGAAGGCCTTGACCGACTGATGAGAAGCTAGTTATGGAAAAAACATTCCAGGGACAAGAAAACCCAACACCCCTGGTCAGAAGCAAAGCAACTAAGGGATGTCACTGGAGGGTTTAAATCAAGCAGTGATGTGACTTCGTACAATTTTCAGAACATTGCACGGGCTGTTATGTCAGAATAAATTCGAATGAGAAAGAAACAGGCCATGTATCTGAAGGTGATTGCTATTGTCTGGGTGAGATCTGATGGTGCCTCAGCCCAGGGTGGAGGTGATGGAAATGGAGAACAGTAGGCATATATTTGGAAGCAGGACTGCCAGGATTTGCTGGTAGCGAGGATGGGAGAGGAGTGAAATGATCAAAGGGATAAATGATGACTGCACATGTTTTTGTTTGTGGATTGTGGCGGCATTTACTGAAATGAGGCAGGCTGGGAAGGAGTGAGAGAAATCGAGGTTTCTCTTTTGGAGATACTACGTTTTAGATGCCTGTGAGGCATCCAGGTGACAGTGCTGTGTTAGGTGGGCGATCCTTAGATCTGGAGGGAGGTTACCTGGGATCGAGTCCTACCTCTACCATTTATTTACAAGCTGTGTCGTCATGGGACAGTCTCTTAAGCTATTTGAAAAATAAGGATAATAACAGAGTTTCTTTCATAGACTTGTTGTGCAGGTTAAAAGGGTGCTGCATGTAACAAGTGAGTTCTAGTTTGTATTAAGTTATGAATACACATACATGTTGCTATTCAAGTGTTACACCCAGTGTTTAATCCTGTACTCATTATGTATAAGTCTCAAGAAAAGGATAAAGCCAATTGCAGTTTAGTACTAATGACGCCTGGTCTGGACCTTATCAGTGAGCTCCCGACTGGTTTTCTACTTCCCAATTATTCTGTGGCTAAAGCCTGTGTAAACTCACTAAGCCCCAAAGAACATGTCATTCCCTCAGCCTGAAACCTACATAGACTCCTTGCCCATAACGTCTAAAGTCCAGGTACCTTAACTTGGCACTGAATAAATGTGATCTGGCACCAGACTCCATGATCTGGCACCAGACTCCATCTTTGGCCTTTTCTCAGGTCACTTTCCTTTGCCCGCATTGGTTTTTTCATTTTAACATGAATGTGGCAGCCACTTCCTGGAGGTTGGTATCCGCAAGAAGGTCAACATGACATGGTGATGAAAGCCAGCACCACCCTGCCCAAGAAGCTGGCACTGCTGCAGGGCCCCACCAAGAAGATGGGGCAGTCTCCTCCTCCATGCTCAGACCTGTGAAGGTGAACCCACAGGTTGCACGATGGGGAAGAGGAGGGGAGCCCTGCCCCCAGCCTTGGGTTACACCTTGAACTTCAGTGGGCCTGGCCTGTGAGTAGGTGATCAGCAAATCCATAGGACTCAAAGGATGGCTTCAAAAGACTCAGCAATGATCAGGAGGATATATTCACCAATTTCCTGTGCCCATCTCCTCAAGGTCTGGTCTCCACCGGTTTAACCCAGAGCAATAAACTTGACTTTGTCATTTAAAACAAGACAAAACAAAGCAAAAAAACCTACAAAACTTCTAACATTTTAATCATCATTTATTAATTCATTTATTTTCTAGATGCCCGTTATGTGCTGGT
Source organism: Myotis myotis (assembly GCF_014108235.1). NCBI lineage: Eukaryota > Metazoa > Chordata > Mammalia > Chiroptera > Vespertilionidae > Myotis > Myotis myotis. Next base: position 16,118,842 of record NW_023416318.1, on the reverse strand, counting down.
GCGTTGCTAGAAGATGGGTAATTAAGTACGATTATGTATCTTGGTTCTACTCTTGAGAGTTCTCCGTCTAAAGGCAAAGACACAGGTTAGCACACTTTCTAATACAACAGATTGTAACCGAAGTATTTTAGATGCAAGATGAGGAGCACCCACAGGGGGAAGTGGCATAGGGACAAAGGCAACAGACTGCCCACTTGCAAAAGGAAAGCGGGAGGTGGATGCGGAAGGCGGGGAGGAGGTTCCAGCGGAGGATCAGCCTGCACACTGGCGGGGACACCAAGGTTACAGTAGCTTTGGGGGAATTATGGATGAATTTTCCTGCCTTCATAGCAATCTCTTACCTAGTCTTGTGACCTTCTCTTCACTTTCCCTGCCACTATGGTAGTCCCACGGCAACCCAAGGTCTCATAAGTTCATGGAGTGATATTGTCATCAAAAGCATGAACTTTGAAGTTGGGCTAAAATATGCTCTGATATTGACCCCACCAATGAATACCCACTTGACCTGGGATGGGTGAGTTCTTTTATCCTCTCTCAGACCTAATTTCCCCATCTGTAAAATGGGGATAATCTGAGAAGCTGCGTTGCGGTCCTGTTGGGAGGTGTGAATGAGACAGTGCATGTAAGTCACGTAGGATGTTGCTTTCTGGGTGTAACTGCTCCTTTCCATATTTCTGTTCCCCACCTCCAAGTTCAGCACACACCCTAGTGCAGCCTGCGCCTTGGTATAGTTGATTAATGCATGAATATGTATGTCTGACTTTCCATCCTCAATCTATGGTTAAGGTTGTAATTCTACTTGAGTAAATGACAAACTAAGAATATAGTTCCCTGCTTTCTAAACCTTTTTTATGCAATTATTTTGTTAACCTCTAAATTCTTATTCCTGGGAAATGTCCACCTTGAAGTTTCTGTCTTTCCCCAGAAGAGAGTAATTTCTCAGCTTTTAAGGGAGGATGATTCAGCAGAGAGCTTGTTCAAGTCCGTTTTGAGACATAGGTTCTTTTGAGGCTTCAATTCAAGGAAGGCACATTCCAGGCCTTGTTAAGGGGAGTGGTAATACTTATCAGTCTCTTGCATCTCAGATCCATCCCTCTTCCATCACACTGTGATCTGTATCACTTTATCAGTGGTACCCCCAAGGAATTTGCTGATAATTCACAAAACAAACACATCTGCTCCTGGCCACTGCTTCCCCAATTAGTCTTCCACTTTATCCAGGATCACTGTCCTCTTTTTTCTCCAGCTCTGATTTCTCAATGCAAAGCATGTGGTTGGAACACAAGACCGGTTCCTGCACAGCCAGCGTGTCTGACAGTCTCCCGGGCAGGGCAGCCCCATGGAGGACGCCTCTTCCTGCCTCCCTGACCCTGGGACTGTCTTCCTAGAGTGCCCTTTCATCAAAGCATCTCCGGGTTTATTTTATATGCTACAATGTGGGGAATGTTAGTACACTGTACCAAGCTGGAGTGGTTGGGGGTGTCCATCCCAAACCCACCAAACAAATGAACAGGAGTAGAACAGAGGGTTTGTCTGCATCCAGCTGTGGAGACCCAAATTGACATTCAAAAATAATGTCTGACTTCAATGGTTGATTTTCCTGGTTCTGGGAGGTGGGGTGGGGGAGCAGACCTTTAAAATGAATCCATAGTGTGTGGATATCCATGTATATACATGTTAGATTGGCTCTGTGTGTGCATTTCCTTTGACATTTTTGAACCACATAGGGACATTTTCCCTGAAGCTGTTTGGTTAGTGAGTGCTGAAGTAGCCTATTTACTTATTCAATAGAAGCAATTGTAGTTATGGGGCTTTCTTTACATTTGGAATTTAGACATCTATTGCCCTTTTCTCTTTTCACTCTCCAAACATCCAGAAAAAAAATTGAGGTATCTCCACTAGACGGCTTGCTCACAATTTGAGACACCGCGCAGTTACGTAAAATCACTGGTCCCGACTTTGACCTCTCTCCCCGTTAATCTCCCTCTCCAGAAATTCTTGGTTAGGCCCCTTATTGAAGTTAAGTAACTAGAGAGAAGACCAAATCCAACCTTTAAATTTTTTTGTTTTGTTTTGTTTTGTTGATCCTCACCCAAAGATATTTTTCCTTTTTTTTTTTTTTTTTTTTTTTGGAGAGAGTGGAAGGGAGGAGGAGATATAGAAAGAGAGAAACATCCATTGATGTGAGAGACACATTGACTGGTTGCCTTCTGCATGTGCCCTGATGGGGGCGGAGATCAAGCCTGCAACCCGGCTAAGTGCCCCTGGCCGAAATTGAACCCAAGACCTTCAGTCCCCAGACGCTCTAACCACTGAGCAAAACTGGCTAAGGCCCAGCCTTTTATTTGAGATCAGGAGGTTGTCTGCTTGGAGCAATCAAATGGCTCCACACATGGTGTCCCGGGAATTGTGCTGTGTCCTTTCAAGAAGACCCGAGGAGACGTGTGTGTGCATGCGCTCAGAGTGCCTAAGATCTCCGCTGCTTCTTTCTTCTCAGAAAAGGCAAGCAATATCACATCTTGGTTTTCCATTAAGCTGACAAGACTGATATTAATCCGTGACTTTGAACTTTAAAATCAACAACTCACCCCCTAGAAGAGCTTATAACCGCATGAAGAGACAGGTGCGTGGGATAAGAATATGTTACAAGAACAAACAAGACTCATGGAGCAGAATCCTAAAAGCAACTCTATATTTGTCCTCACCTCTCCCTTCAAACCTGCTCAATGAGGAAAGGGATAAAAATGTAGAGTCCTATGGCCTTTCTGCCCACTTCCAGATGATAAAGGGCCAATGGTCACTTTAAGGACAAAAGACCCCAAAACACAGTCTCAAATTAGGAGTTGGGATGGCCAGTTGGAATCAACTTCTCAATGTTCATGCCATGGTAAGTCTTCTTCACCTGCCCTCTCTGGCCTGCCCATCTGCTCACTGGCTCCTTCCCTCTTCCCGGAGCCCCTCACCCTCCTCCAGCGGCCATCTCAAGCCCTTCTGGAATTGTAGAGAGAAGTATGGGAAAGGGGGACATTCTTTCAGGACTGGCCCTGACTTTGCTTTCTCTGGGCTGGAAATCCTAGCAGGTAATTAAAGACAACTCTGTCGCCTGTGGGGAAGTTCACCTTCTGGACATGCCGCCCACCCTTCTGTTGACATAAGTGCTGTTTATGCCTTGACTTGCCCTCTGGATACCCACCTTTATTTAGCTCCACCCCACCTCAGAGCCTCTTACTGCTGGGGTTTCTTATGCCATCAAGCCATGCCCTCTCTAGGGCACCTCAGGATAACTCCTTTGGGGAAAAGTTGAATAGTTGGTCCCCAGAATTTACCACATTTAATCAGTCATCAGAGGGGAGTTGAGTCTGATCACAGGCTACTTTGTCATGTAAAAAGCTCTCCAGACTGTGCCCTGAGGCCCCACCACCACAGGGAGAGGTTTGAGACCATTGAACAGCTGTTACCAAAGTATTCTTCAATAATTGAGCTCTCTTCATTCCTTTACACTCTCCTTGTTGACTTGAGAAATATGTTCTTAGTTATTTCTTTCGAAAATTTGCATCTGGCACTTCCTGTTGGGGTTTCATGGATACTGAATATTTGTGCATCATTTTAACTTTTGTTTTATCATCGCATGTTATATAGATGACTAAGGTCATAAGAATGTAGCTCCTGCTATGTGTATTTTATACCGTGGTTAGTTGAGAGAAGTGGAGAGTTGGAAGTGTTCCTGCATGTGGGTGGTGGTCTTAAGGAAGGCTTTAGTGTGTGTGTGTGTGGGGGGGGGGGGGTAGGCTGTCTCAAGGTAAAGAATGGAGAAATGTTGGACTGACATAGAGGACAGAAAAGACTTTGCAGTTAAGAGGGTGTTGTATTAGCAAAGCCACAAGGGCTGTGTATGGACATGAGAAGGCAGAATGGCCTGTGGAAAGTGTAGGCAGGATTCCAAGATGATGCTTAGTGACTCACACCTGTGTAATCCCCTCCACTTGAGTGTGGCTGGGACCTGTGATATGATGAGATGTCACATCTGTGATTATGTTCTATTACATGCCAAGGTAAAGGGAGTTTTTCAGACATACTTAGGGTCTCTAATCAGCTGACTAGGAGTTAATCAAAAGACAGATGATTCTGGGTGGGCTTGGCCTAATTAGGTAAGCCTTTAGAAGAGACCGCCTCTTCTGCTAGCCTGGAAGAAACCACACAGCCATAGTGTGAACCGTCCATGGGGAAGAGTGGCCTTCAGGAGCTGAGGGCCTCAGTGTCATAGTCACCCCAAAACCAGAATTCTGTCAACAACCTGGCTGAGCTGGGAGAGGGACCTCAATCCTCAGTTAAGACCACAGCCTTGGCCAACACCCCGATTGCAGCTTTTGGAGTCCCTGAGTAAAGGACTCAGGTCTGCCATGCCTGGACTTCTAACCTGTGGAAACTGAAACAACACGTGGTGTTGTTTTAAGCTGCTAAATTTGTGGTAATTTGTTACCCAGCAATGAAAAGTGAATACACTTCCTTTTATCAGACTGTTTCATGTTGGAGCATGTTGAGAGACAAGGATATAAAAGCTAGTGAGAGACCTAATTAGGTGGGATTTAGGATGCTAGCTTTGATGGGATGTACTATTCAGTATTGGTTTGCTTATACTCCATATTCTAAGCAGGTTGACTGGGGTGCTTCCCGGCATTATCCTGCTCCCCCCCCCCCCCCCCCCGTCCCCCAGGGCCCAGGCTGAGGAGCACGTCTTCTGCAGGGCTGCCAATGGCTGTGGCAGAAGAGGAACAGGGGAACCTGATGCATTGCATGAAGGTGTTTACAGCTTTACCCTGAAGGTGGCACTTTTCACTTTTACTCACATTTGATTGGCCAAAGTAAGTCACATGGTTCACCTCACTTTAAGGGTAGAAGGAACTAAGCAGAAGTATTTGGTGAATGTTCATTATTCAATGGGCAATATTTATTTTAGATTCTAAAACAAGAAGGTGACTTGATGACAGTACCCAGAACTGTGACCAACAGTGAGAAATAGGTGTCTTTTCTTATATGAATGCTTCCTACTCTAGTATTCCTGATGGCAACAAAATGAATCGTGAGCCCCTATTTATATTGGGAATTTCCATTTTCCTGCCTCTTCTCTGCCTTTGTTCACTCCTTACATCTCCTGAGACTCAGTTTGCCAGTGAATTCAGGGTCAGGCAAGAAAGACTAAGTGTTCAAAGAGAGATGCTGGGGAAAACTGTGAGAGGTATTCTAATCACAACTGTTATAAGTGGAAACATGAGAAATATAAAGCTTTCCCCAAATAGAAACCAGTTGTACTTATGTCAGTTAGTAACAATATAACTACAGTTTTAAAATTCTCATGCCACTGCCATCTCTCTGATGGCCAATATAGGAGAAACAATGGTTATTATCCCACTTGTGATGAGTGAGAAATTGAGAGAGAGAGAGAGAGGATTCTGACTTGCTTCTCTCCCTACCCTCCTTCTCCCATCAAAGTAATTTCTTAGGAAAGAAGTTGCTGGTATTCCTTCTCCAAGGATTATCTGCATTGCAAGCCTAAAGTGAAACGGAGTCTGTTTTTTCCTGGGAAAATTATTTCAGGCATAAACCAAAATGTGGCAGAATCTGGCATGGGATGGCGAAGTTGCAGATGGTAAACACCATCCTATGGTCATTGTGGAAGCCAGGCACGGAGGAGGGAGCCGGGAAAGAAGAATGGGAAGGCGAACGAGCATGCAGAGTGTGACAAGCCCGTGGAAGAGCTGGGAGGTGGAGGAGCAGAGCGGTGCACAAGCAGCCAGAGGAATGGAAGGGCAACAGAAGGGGAGGCTATGGAACTCAAAGGAGGAGAGAATTTCCAAAAGGAAGCAGGGGTAAAGCACCCAACTCCAGAGAAGACAGCTGAGAGGAGGAAGGTGAATAAAGTTCCGTGGATGCAGGAAATCAAGGCTATGACTGGTCTTCTTAGCAGAAGCGGGAATGGGAGCTAGCTGGTTGTGGACAGACTGCTTCCCAAGAATCTGTAAAGGAAAGAGATGAGCAGGAGCATAGATATAGTAAGAAATACAACCTCAAAGAAGTTTTTAATATTATTAGCAGGAGAGAGATCTATATTATATGTATCTAAGTCCTATAGGTAGCGGAGAAAGAGGCTGCAAACGGAGAAAGGTCCATGGTGCAGGTGAGAGATGGTACTGATGCTGGGGCGGTTCCTGCTGAGGCGGAATTCAGGTGGAAGCCTTAGTCTCCAACAGGAGGAGGGAAGTCTCCTCTTTAAAGCAGGAGGAAGAGGGAAGGATGAGCCTCAGGGAAATGAGGTGGGGTGGGACTGTAGGGTGAGGCACACTCTGGAGGCCTCACTTTGCATTATAATCATGTGGGAAACTCACCTGGAGGGGGATGGAACAATGGAGAAGATCCAGATCACATGGAATTTTGCAAACAAAACAAACAAACAAAAAAAACCTCTGCTATTTTCCCTTTTGGGGACAGTTGTGCAGCATTTGGGGAGAGGTTACAGACCACTGTCCTGCCTTTGGACAACCCAGAAACCCAGGAGGGGAACGGAGTACAGGAAGGCCCTTTGAGCCACCTTCACATACGGTGCCCCTCCCTGGCCAGACTTGACATGCCATGTCCAAGGTAGAGGAGAGGGTAAGAGACGAATATCTTCGGTCAGGTCTGAATGGAGCACAGCTTAAGACAGGGGACTTTTGTGAGTGTTGTCAGGGCAAGAATATCAAGTTTGTGAGTTGCCCTTACTAATCTCGGGACATCTAAATCACGAGGAAGACCATGTTGACGTCTCTTTTCCCATTTGCATCTGTGCGAAAGTTATTTTTCAAACTTGTGAGGGTTTTGTGGTTCAAGCTTAGTGCTTTCTCTTTGTGAGAAGTGCGTTTTCTGTTTGGGGGGATTTGTCATTTGAAGAGTGTCTCATAAAAGTTCCTGGGTTTGGGGGTGGCAGCCTTTATCAGTAGAACCGGAGAAGGGGTTTTCATCTGCATGGATTAGGTTGCTGAACCAATCTCTTTCTTCTCCAGAGATTTTAAGAAATCTTCCATGATTGGCTGAGTGCGAGGAATCTTCCTGTGACAGCTCTATAAAGAAAGGAAGACAATAAAGACAGTCTCACAGGCAGTCAGTCCATGCAGCTTTTTATCTGGAATAAATTTGGCGCATCTCATAAAGTTTTTATAGATGCTACCTTTCAGATGTTTAGAATATTATCATCGAGCCCAACATTGTTCTGTTCCTGATTTCTCTATCCTTGCCAGAAAAGAAAAAAAAAGAAAAGAAAAAAGAAAAGACACTGTAGGATGTTCTTCTGTGTCTAATTTAAGCCCTTAGCAGAGTTGTTTAAATGACTGATTTTTCTTTTTCCACTGCTTGGCGTTCTTTTCCTACGGGATTTAATTAGAGTCCTCCACACAAATCTGACAATTAGTGGGTTTTGCAATGAAATTCATGATTTGTATCTTTATTTGGCTTCACCGTATAAATCTCAACAGGCCCTTCATAAGCATAAGGTTTTGGTTTTGAAGGGCCAACATGGCCCCTATCCAAATGAAATTTAGATAAGAGATAAAATATCGGATCATTCCCAAATAACAAACAGATAGTGATCCCCAACCCAGTCTGCAATAGCTAAACCCAAGTCAGTTAAAAATTCATCTAGTAAGTGAAAACAAAACAAAAACAAGTAAGGAGTGGCGTTATTAAGAATTCTACATATGCTTTTATGTATGATTCTTTGCAGGTGATACAAGTTTCTTTTCCTGTGGTCTTCAATAAAATTCTCAATCTATTTCTCTCTCTGTCTGTCTGTCTCTCTCTCTCTCTCTATCTTAATATCTGTCTCTATACCTACCCCTACTCTTACCCCTGTCTCTTATCTCTCTTATCTCTATCTCTCTATTTCTATCTCTATCTCTATCTCTATCTCTGTCTCTATCTCTATCTCCATCATGTCTGTCTCTCTATTTTTCCCTTGCTCTCTCCCTCTTTTGTGTTTTGGGAAAGAGTGATTCTGAGTCCATAAGGAAGCAATGGTTCTGAGGCTGCTGCTGAGGAAATATGTATGTGCCAGGTAAAAATATAATCATATCTTTCCACATGGATGGTGCTTGATGAGCCTGCTTTAATGTCCCCTGGGTCTGAGGAGTTGTGAGACTCTACAGCGTATTTTATTATTTAATGGGAAAGAAAGTGTATCATTACAGTGAGGCACCCAGGACATCCGTAGTCCTGCTTGAGATGCCCTTTATGGGAGGGAAAAAAGTTGTTTTATTAATTTTCTTAAAAAAGAGGGCAGGAGGGTGAAGGGGGTAAGAGGGATTTGAATCAAGGGATAATTATCCCCAGAAAATCCTCCATTTCCCTAAATCTTTGTAAGTTAAATGCTCTGATTTCTGCTAGGGAAGCCCCCCTTTTGCAGCAAGGAAAGAGCAGGGAAAATATGTTTTAATTGCTTCTCCCTTTCTGGAGAGAAAAGCCTATTTGGCTCATGAAATCATTCCCTTAGAAATACAACTTCAATACCTCAACAAGGAGAAATAGGTATTCTAGGATTTGAGATTCACCGCTCATAACTTAAAATATGTATATTTCAGAAAACACACACACACAAAACCACAAACCAACAAACAAAAAAAGAGGGAATACAGATTCTAAACCAATAGCTGCGACCCTGTGCTTCCAAGCTCATGAGGTGGGAATGCTCAGTGTGGACGAAGGCAGGGTCACCAGCGTGGTGGGAGCAGGCATCCCAGGGCAGGCCTATGAGAGGTCCCGGGCAGCCATGGCACAGGGCCTGGAGACTAACCTCAGGGGCTCATGGTGCTCCCTGGTCTCCAGGCAGGTAGAAAACACCAGATGCAGCCTTCAGATTTGATATTTTATTCTGGAAGGAGAGAGAGGTAATAGAAAAAAAAAAAAGCATTGCTCTGGGAATCAGAAACTATAGGCTACCCCAAGAGCAATGCTGTTTGCTCACAGTGTGGCCTTCGGCAAGTGAGGCCACTCAATCTGGCTACATCAGTGTTCTTCTGTAAAGTGTGGGTAACAACCCCTGCCCTGCCTATCTCGGGAGTGTGACGTGGGCCAGGAAGCACAGGGACATGGCTGGCTTAAGAGTACTGTGTAAACCGAAGAAGACTATGCTGAGGGCTTTCTCTGTGCCTGGCCCTGAGCTAGGTTCCATGGTGTGGGGTGAGAGTGGGGGGTGAGGGGTATGTCCAAGAGCTACAGACCAGGCAAAGCAGCTAATTTAAGCAGGAAGAAGCAGAAGAGGGTCTCTCAGCAGGGCTGTTCTAGTCAGCAGTGGGCAGATGTGTGATTTAATATAGCAGCCCCCAAACTTCCTGTTGGGGTACAGGGACTGAGTGGCCGGCTGCAGTGAAGGACAAAGAGTTGCCATATTTCATTGTCTCTGACACATACTCCCCCGCCCCCTAACATCTTTAAAACAAGACTGTCTTTTACAGTTAGTGGTTGGTTATAGTTGAAATAGCAGCCCTGTTTTATTAGCAGTACACAAAAGAAGTTTTTAGATACTGTACAAAAAATACTGTACCCCTGATATTTAACACCACAAAGTCCAATGTGGAAAAGAAGAATTTTTAACAATTGAGTCTGTCCGTATCAAAATAATTTGTCTATCATTGAAATAGTTTTACAAAATGGAAAAGAGGAGATATTTCAAATGGACGTCTCCATCCAGAGCATTGGATTTTGATCTTCAGAGCACCCACAGGCTTTATTCTCTTTATAAATTAGTTGATTTCTATAATTTTTATTTAAATTTTAGGAATAGGATCTTTTTTAAAAAAATTTTGTTTTATTGCTTAAGGTATTACAAAGAGTATTACATATGTCTCCTTTCCCCCCCCCCTAGGAATAGGATCTTATCTGAGGAGGAAAACTGAGACAACAGATTCAATCAGACACTAAAGGAAACCATTGAATTTGTAGCCATGAATTTTTATCCTGAACATTGCTTTTAACTCCAGAATGTTGTATTCAACTCCAGGCAGACAGTTCTCAGTCAACATTGTGCTGTTTCCATTCTTTTTTGACTCACACACTGCATTTTCTTCTTCATGCCCCATATACAATGTTTGAAGAGTCAGATTGGAGACACTATCTCTTGAGAATCAAAGAGAAGCTGGGTAGGCAATGGAGGGAAGTGAGGGAACAAAGTTGTTCAAATCCTTATGCTTTTTTGAAAAAAGGAACTTGGATCTACTTACCATTGAAAGATGTCCTTTTGATTTTGACCTGGACTATTGCCCAGGCCTTGATATTTGGTAGCCTCCGCAGAGCACCCCTATGTCTGGTCAGATTCCCATTGATTTATGCCTTTGAAGGTCTCAGTCCTTTTTCTAGATTTTTTCTTTTGTGCATTCACCTCTTTAGCTGTGGTAATTAACTAACCTGAACGTTCATCTTGACCTCCCCCCTCCTCCTGCTTGTTCCAGCAGGTGAGTCAAGCCCCTCTGTTCTGCCAGCTCCCCAACCCGACCCTTCCTTGGCATCTGTCACAATAGAATTGATTTCTTCTGTCTCCTGGCAGTTAAACAGGAGACAGGCTCTGGGTTCAAATTTGGTGTTTGCCAGTTAACCCCTCTAACTAGCATTTCCTCAGCTATCAAATGGGGTAATAATAATAATGCTCACCTGATACTATTGTTGTGTTGTTTAAATGGGCAGATGAGTCAGCACAGAGACTGGTTGGCACATGGAAGCTGTTCTTTTCCTTAGCAGCAGTAGCAGTAGTAGAGTAGCTGTTGTTATTGTAGTGGAAGTCGTGCTAGTAATAGTTGTGGACACAGAGAGCCTTGCAATATTACTCCAATTAGTTTTTCATGACATTCCTATGCTCTTTAAAACACTCAGCAGCCCTTCTCCGGGTCTGCTAGAGAATTAAGTCCTAATGCCTTAAGGCATTTATTGTACCTAATGAATTAACTTATTTCCTCTGCATCTAGAAGAGTACTACTAGACAAGTACCTTTCTTGGGAGAATTGAGCAAACATCACTAGAATCATTTTCTAAGGGGCTTAATTCTCCCACAGAACCTCACTTGGGAAAAGCTGATGAAAAATAGATTTCCATTATTCACAAAGTGGAATTTGTATTTGAAAGCCATTTGATTTAGAAGAATGAGTGTGACCCAAAAGGGAATCATGCTAATACATAAATTCCAGATATAGCATGCTGGTAAGGTATTCTGAAGACTCTATGTCCAAGAGGAATTGTTCTGTTGTTTAACGTTATCCTCTGTAGACCTGGTCCTGAAACCTAGTTCCCAACTAATAATTTTCATTTTTACATTATTGAGCCTGAACGCTGAGCATGGACTTTTCTTGCAGGTGGTGCTAAATAAGAATGTTGATGCATTTATTTTTGAAGCTGTTGGGAAGTGCCGTTCAGAATTTTAGCTGATCCTCATTTTCACTGCACAATTCTTATTAAAAAATGAAAACATGCTTTTGGTTGACATTCTAAAAGAAGACAAGGAAAGAGCAGATGTCTGGAATAATACTGCCTCATCAAGTCTTCCCTTTCACTTGCCTCACCATGAAAAGCAAAGTACTGGTTGGAGACATGGGAAAACCTTCCAAATTCATTTAAGTTGTGAAGGCACAAAACCCCGAAAGCATCTAGATAGTGATGATTGTTCTGAGCTGTGGTGGGGCTTTTGGCTCAGAATTACCACCTCCTGAAGGGGGAGGGGGCTGGGATGTTTCTCTTTGACAACATCCAGGTCTAGGGAGTAGATAGAAAAAGGGTAAGGGAATCAGAAGAAAAAGTAGTCAGATTAATTTCCCCCAAAACAAATCATGTGGTTAATGAGGTGAAGAACTTATTAAAAATTTAAAGGGCCTACTTGGCTGGAATGCATTAGTATTAGAAAATAAAAATGTGTTACCAGCCCGGACAGCATGGCTCAGTGGTTGAGCATTGACCTATTAACCAGGAGGTTGCAGTTTGATTACAGATCAGGGCACATGCTCGGGGTGCAGGCTAGATCCCTAGTACAGGGCATGCAGGAGGCAGCTGATCAATGATTCTCTCTCATCATTGATGTTTCTATCTCTCTTTTCCTCTACTTCCTCTCAGAAATCAATAAAAAACTCTCTCTCTCTCTCTCTCTCTCTATATATATATATATATATATATATATATATATATAGTTTTATATATATATATATATATATATATATATATATATATATATATATATATAGTTATATATATAAAGAGCCAAGTATGTAAAAATAAAAAGTGTTTCCATTCATCTTTTTGGAAGCTGGGAAACAACAGTGGTTTTTAAGGCTTCTTGAAATGATCTCCAACTGTGTTATCTTAGACTCGTTTTGGTTTGGGGCAGTTATAAGAAGAGTGACCATGAATGGGATCTGCTGCCATAAAAGCAGCAATATTATATTCTTTTTAAAAAAGTTTTTTTGTTTAAAGTATTACTTATAGTATTACATATGTCTCCTTTTCTCCCATTGACCTCTCCCTGGCCACCTCCACCCCCAGCACAAGCCCTCACCCCCTAATGTTTGTGTCCATTGGTTATGCTTATGTGCATGCATACAAGTCCTTTGATTGATCTCTTAACACCCTCCAACCCCCCACCTTCCCTCTGAGGTTTGACAGTCTGTTTGATGCTTCTATGACTCTGGTTCTATTTTTGTTCATCAGTTTATGTTGTTCATTATATTCCACAAATGAGTGAGATCATGTGATATTTTTCTTTCTCTGCCTGGCTTATTTCACTTAGCATAATGCTCTCCAGGCCCATCCATGCTGTTGCAAATGGTAAGAGTTCTTTCTTTTTTTACAGCAGCATAGTATTCCATTGTGTAGATATACCACAGTTTTCTAATCCACTCATCTGAGGATGGGCACTTAGGCTGTTTCCAAATCTTAGCTATGGTGAATTATGCTGCTATGAACATAGGGGTGCAATGTCCTTTCTGATTGGTGTTTCTTGATTCTTGGGATATATTCCTAGAAGTGGGATCACTGGGTCAAATGGGAGTTCCATATTTAATGTTTTGAGGAAACTCCATACTGTTTTCCACAGTGGCTGCACCAGTCTGCATTCCCACCAGCAGTGCATAAGGGTTAGCATTATTATATTCTCAATAAGCCCCCCATTCTGAACACATACCACCAGCTCATTCCATCACAAGGTAGACTAATTCAGCATCACGGCAACTCTGGCATACTGAAACCTTAATTATAGCTAAAAATTGGCACAGTCATTCTACCTTCTGCAATCTTGCATTTAGTCTCTTTCAGTGGGCATTAATATTTAAGCTATTTAGCTAAATGGAAATTATTTTTATGGAAAGGTTAAGCTACTTATATACTTGTATTTAAAGGGATATTTTGCTTTTCCTGTTGAGATTTATCTTCACTTTAAAGATTAAACATGAAATAAGCCATGGAAAGAAAAAAGAAGAAATGGAACGGTAGATCAGAAGAATTCCACTTTCAACATCTTCTAATGAGCCTGCAATTAGATGAGGATTGTCAACATGGTATTTGCCAAAGCCCAGACAATTGTTTTTTCCAGATTTGGTGTAGGTAGGGATGTTAGGGAAAAAGAAAGTTATGTTAGGAAGGAAATTCTGTGCTGGGAAACCTAGTTCTTACTGTGTGTTTGTGAACAAATGAAAGCAAATTGATAGTCCTCTGAACATCCAGGGGAGCCCAGCTGTGGAAAATCCCTGCTGTCCTCTTGCACTATACTTCCAATAACTCACCTCCTTGAAACAGGATGGATGAAGTGATTCTTCTTTAAGTCTTTTCAATTCTTTATTACTAGGTGTCATATACCCAACTGCTTCTCTACCTGCCTCCATCCTCACCTAAATAGCAGCAACCACATAAACTGGGAAAATCTTTACAATGACTAGCATGCAAGTATTATGGAATATTCTGTGATCTGTCAGCTTGAAAAGAGATTCTTTTTTTTATTTTATTGCTTAAAGTATTACAAAGGGTATTACATATGTGTCCTTTCCCCCCCCCCGCCTTTGACAATCCCTTGTTCTCCCCTACCCCCCAGTGTCTTATGTCCATTGGTTATGCTTATATGCATGCATACAAGTCCTTCGGTTGATCTCTTACCCCCCTCCCTTCTGCCCCCCAACCCTCCCCGGCCTTCCCGCTGCAGTTTGACAATTAGTTTGAGGCAGCTCTGCCTCTGTATCTATTATTGTTCATAAGTTTATAATGGTCTTTATTATCCATGGATGAGTGAGATTATGTGGTATTTTTCCTTCATTGACTGGCTTATTTCACTTAGCATAATGCTCTCCAGTTCCATCCATGCCGTTGCAAATGGTAAGAGTTCCTTCGAAAAGAGATTCTTGAAGAAACCTTAAAAGGGGCAAGTCAGTGCCTACAATAAATGAAGTTGTGCCCATGCTACGTAAGGAGAGAGTTAAGGAGGGAGGGCTGGCATGCCATCACAGGTGGCAAAAACTCAGGGAGAGAGGTCACACTGGTGACTTCCATCAGGACCAGGAGCACTGGCTCAGTGGGTCAAAAATACTTCGCCTTGATTTGCTGGTAATGAGCTGCTCTGTGCACCCTATTCTGAGTCTCTGATTAAAGGGAAGCCCTGATGGCCAATTAGGTTTAAACATATCCTAGCGGGGTACTTCCCTCTATGGGTCTAAACCCAGAGTGGGAGAGACCTTCTCCCATCAGCTTCATCCTGAGGGTGTAACTAGAACTCAGCCTCATTGGTCTCCCTGAAAACTGTGCCGGTGGCATTTTGGGGGCTGCTAATGAGAACCATAGAATAACACTAAAGAAAGATCTGAATGAACACGCCAGATGACTGCATTTGTGCTCCTTGAATTGGGTGTAAGATTTATGAATTGAGTTTGGGGCTGCCTTAGCATCTAGCCTCTCATAAAATTTGGCTGCAGACCCTGTTTAAATAAAATGGAAGATAAAAGTGTTTTCAACAGTGTGATGAAAGGATTGTGCTATTGAAATGCTAATTTAGACGTGGCAACTGCCTCAGAGATGACCCTGCTTGTGAGACCCAGCCTGCACTTCGGAAACACACTCCCAGTGAGAGCTCCTTCACGCCAACGTTGTGTGTGTGTGTGTGTGTGTGTGTGTGTGTGTGTGTGTGTACTCGGGGGGCGGGGGGGGGGCATTCACATATTTTACTCTTTGACAAGCCCTTCTATGAGTGTCAATCTTGGTATGTTTCTAACCAAGGGATTTCTCTGTGGCTGCTTTAACACACATTTTTCATTATTGTTGGTTGAACACATGGACTCTCCTTTTCAAATACCACTGCATGCTTGACTTGATTTGGAACCTTCTAGAAAAGGGTCCCCATCTCGTTGGCTCTGTCCATGGACTAGGTGATTTGCTTGGCTAGAGAACTCACCTACGGCAAAAGGACGAAGATGGACTGCCCTCATGATCAGCTCAGTGAAGAGACCATTCCCATAGGCTGTGGACCTGGAACCTCTCCATGAAGTGGCTTCATCCATTCACCCCAGTAGCCGCAGCAGAATGATAGCTTTTGGAAACTGAGCCCTACCTGAGGCACTGTTGTCACTGCAGATAAGCCAATGCACACCATCTGAACCACAGGTTCTCCCTGCGGCAATGCACACAAAAAGGATATGCATTTAGAAACAAACTAAGCCATAGGCTTTAAAAACTCAACAGGGTGGTAAAAATGTTCAGCAAATCTGCCATTTGTGTGTGGCATCTGAGGGAGAATTCATCAGGGCTTGAGTTTACTTGTGAAGAAGGTAACCGTGAAAAGTGGTCCATACACCACTGACCATGGGGTATATTCACTCTCTTCAAGTGCATTCTCCTTGAGCACACTTGCTAAAACACACTGTTCAGACTCTGGAGTATTTACATTGTCCTTTCCCTAATTATAAATGGGGAGGCTGCCAACGCATCAGACCTGGGAAGTAAAAAGGATCCAGAGAGAAATGGAGAAACCCCTCGACAGAGATGAAAAATACGAAAAATACCATGTTGGAGCTCGCAACCCCTGGCTCAGCTGGGGCGTTCAGGTCATTCATCTTGCCTTTGATTTGTCTGCCTTTTCACTTCAAATAGGTTTACAGGTTTTTAGCTGAAACCAATTAAAGAGAGCCAATTGGCAGGGTTAGCACTTGTGGTGTTTATGGTGAGCATTGTATTGATTTATGCTGCTGAGCAGCTACAGTGAAAAGCAAACTATATGAAGAGGAAGGGAAACCTTAGAATGGGTAGGCATCACGGTGCACAGGATTAATGCGAGGACAGTAATGAACAAGCCATAAAGAAAACTGCTTTGTGAGATTGGGCCATAGGAGTGTGTCTATTTTTTACAAATAATGACATGCAATGGCAACAGTTTAGTGACAGGTAATTATGCAAGGTGCTTAGTGTTAGTTGGCAATGCAGGGTTCTTTCACTGGAAAGAGAAAAGGTTGCAGGGAACAAAGCGCATTTGCTGGCTGTTTTGAAGATTAACATGCAGGACAAAGACCTAATATGGCAGCCCCCAGGGAATGAGTTCCAGAATGGTGTATGGAAGTTCTTGAGTAGTGAGACAAAGATAACTTATTTTTTTAAATCTTTCAATATTTGAAACAACCAGTGGGTTGTTCAGAAGCCTGGCAAGGTCAAAATATTCGGTGGGGTATTCTGGAAAATAGGAAACATTGGGAGGAATACTCATAAAACAGGGGTGATTGAGAAGAACACTGGACAAATTCTGAGGTCTTGTTCTGCCTCTCAGCTTTCCAGGGCTTAGAATGCTCCCTGTGACAACCTGGTCTTGAAGATTTTATAGGTGGTTTACACCAAGTGGTTCCCAACCTTTTTTTTGGCCATGCCCCACCTAAGCATCTCTTAATTCCTGATGCGCCCCCCCCCCCATATAATTCTTATTATTCAAAAAGTGAACTCTTATTCACGTGGAAGAAGCCTAAAAGGACATTAACTTGCTCTAAACAAGCTTCCAAAGAACATGGCATCCATGAAATAAAAAATAAAAGAACAAAAGGACAGTTGAAGTACCAAGGGAGAAATCATTAAAATAATAATAATAATAATAATAATAATAATATGAAGTGATATGAAAAAATAGCAAATAAACTTTCCAAACATATAACAGAGAACTGAAATGCATAAATATGTCACAATATATATTTATATACTGTGTATGAGGCCCCTAGAACCATAAGAAATTCAAAAAATTCACTCTTAATGACTCATTCTCAAATTGCCCCCCTTAAAAATCAAATTGTCCCCCTGTGGGGCATGTGCCCCACATTGGGAACCACTAGTTTAAACACTTAAGCGCTCAAAACCCATCCTTATTGGCAGGGAATAGGGGGGTGAGCAAAATACTGGCATGTGTGCGCGTAAGACTAAAGACTCTGGAGGAGAACTGTAGCCTTTTATTTGCAGCTCTCTAATGCACAGACTTAGGAAATTCAGGAAAGGTAACCAAAAACTCTTTTGTCAAATTCTTGGAGACAAAGAGTTTTGATTATTGAAGAAAAAAATTAAAGCAAGTAAATGACTAGTTTGGTTTGGAAAATAACTTGGGCTGGATTGTCATATAAGACTTTTATGATTCAGTATTAAACTTCATAAAGACAGGTGAGTTAGGCACAGCCTTGAATATTTGTAATAATAATAATAATTATTATTATTATGGTGCTAATATTCTTGCCTTGTCTTTGTTTAATAACTTATCCCTCTGTTTTGCTTTTAAGTATGATAACATACACACTTTGATTATCAAAACAATCCTGTGAGTTTGTAAGCTTAGGCATCATTATCCTCATCTGAATGACGAAGAAATACCTTCAGGGAGATTAAGTGATTTATTGTGGCAACTGATAAGAGGAAGAGGAAAGGAACTAACAATTATTAAGAATTATGACTCATCAGATCCTGGATTAGAATGTGTGTGTGTGTGTGTGTGTGTGTGTGTGTGGTTTGCACAAATATATATCTCCTCAAAACTAGATATGAACATCCCCTTTTTACAGAGAAGAAATTTGGACTCAACTATGAGGAGTAATTGCCCAGAGATCAGTAATGAGCAAGAGGGGACACTAGGTTTTGAACTCACATCTCAAGCTCTGGCTACTAACATTCTCTTCCAATCTCTCTCTCTCTCTCTCTCTCTCTCTCTCTCTCTCTCTCTCTCTCTCTCTCTCCCTTACTCTCTGTGTCTCTCTCCATCTCTCATCAGATCATGATTTTTTTTGTTAAAAAGACAGTTTCTAGGTCTAGCATGTAAGGAGCTTAAAAGTTATCACACCATTATAGTAACAAGTAAAAAGCGGAACAAACTAAAACTCAACATCTTTGCATCCATCAGAGAAGTGAGGCCACAGGGTCGACTTATGCCCCCAAACTTGGAAAGGTGTATACAGCAAATTACAACTTAGAGGAGTAGAAACCCAGGAGTAGAAAGTTCCACAGGAACAAGTATGGGGATAGGAAAATCTCAACTGGATTGATAAACTGCTAGAGGGTGAGTATGGCAAATCTGAAAGATGAACATTCCAAGGGGACTCAGTCATAGGTGGTCCTCAGACTTTTGTGAGTTTTATCTCTAGGAGCTCAATCTAGTTTTCATAAAGAAGGTCAGGGGAGAGAGTAGCTATTTTGATATATGCCAGAGCATTCTGTTCTTCTTAACAAAGATTACCCTCAAGAGAAACAATTTTATAAAGGCTTAGCCTACTGGGGTATCATTAATGCCTAGCTGACTTGGGGGAAGGGGAATACTCAACTTCAACTAAGTCTAGCATGTTGTACTACTAAGAGGAATAATAAAATAATAAAATAAAATAAAATAAAATAAAATAAAATAAAATACTAAGAAACATTTGTAAAGTTCACAGCCCAGGGGCATAGGCTTAGCAAAAACTGAGACCCAATCATAGAACTACTGAATTTTTCCCCTCCCTATGAAAGACCTATTTATCACAATTCTTTTTACCCAGTATATATGTCTGCCATTCATAACATATTACAGGGCATCCTCAAAGGCCAAAAGCACAGTTTTAAGAGATAGAGCAAGAATCATAACCACACCCAAATATGGTGGGCACATCAGAACATATATTTAAAGCAACTATGGTTAATATACCAAGGGTTCTTATGGGAAAGGTAAACAATATGCAAGAACAGATGGATAATATAAGCAGAGAAATGGAATTTCTAAAAGAATTTTAAAAAATGCTAGTGATCAATAACACTGTAAACAATAAAAAAATGCTTTTGATGGGCTCACTAGTAGAATGGACATGGCTGGGGGGCGGGGGAAGAATCTCTGAGCTTGAGGATATGTCATGCAAAGGGAAAAATACTGGGAAAAAACCCCACCAAAACCCAAAAAAACTAACCCAGGAAGCTCTGATACCAAGCAGGATAAATGCCCAAAAGCTACAACTACACATATCAAATTCAAGTTTCTGAAAATCAAAGATAAAGAAAAAAATATTGAAAACAGCCAGACGTTGAAAAAAAGAAAACAGCTTACCTATACAGGAGCAAACATAATAATTTCAACTAACTTTTCCTCAGAAATCATGCAGGCAAGAAGAGAGTAGAAGGAAATACTTGAAGTGTTAAAAGAAAAATACCCACCAACCTAGAATCCTGTACCCTGCAAAATTACCCCACAAAAGTAAAGAAGAAATAAAGACTTTCTCAGACAAACATAAATTGACAGAATACGTTGCCAGAAGACCTGACTTGCAAGAAATATTATAAGTTCTTCAGAGAGAAGGAAAATTATATAGGTCAGAAACTTAAATCTGTATAAGAAGAGAAAAACATTAGAAGAGGAATACGTGAAGGTAAAACAAAACTTTTTCTTACTCCTCATTGGTGCAAGAGATAACTTAGACCAACTAATAGTAATGGCAAAAATGGCTAAGTTATAGTTTATGTATATCTGAAATGAATGACAACAATGATAGAAGGGACAGAAGGGAAGAATTAATTATATTTTTGTAATATAATATTTTAACACACTTATACTACTCATGAAGTGTCATAGTGTTATTTGAAAGCAGATTTACATTAATTATAAATGCATCTGGCAAACTGTAGGCAACCACTGAAAAAAGTAAAATAAAATAAAATGATAACTGATATGCCAAGAAAGGAAAGTGGACTCATATAAAATGCTCAATTAAAAGGAAAAAATAGGGTGGAATACAAAAGTTAGAACAAAGAACACAAATAATGAATAAAGAACAGCCACAAATACCTTACTTACTCATTTTTAAATTTTATTTTGCATGTGTGCCATTTATTTTAGACTTTAGTTACACATTATACATTTATGCACATACAATACAAACAGAGCTGTCAAAATAAGACATTCATGTTCTTCTTTGTGGTTGGCCTATGGGATGTTTAAGGCACAGTCATTATGTACCTTATATGTAAGTAAGCCTCAGAAATAAACCCTGTATGACATATGATTCTATTTATTATAACATCTATGGATCAGAGAGCATTATTTCAGTTATCATAAAACACACCCTTTTCACCAGTCATACTCAATTTGCCTATCCCCACTTCTTACTTTTAGTGCAACTGGAAAGTCCATGATAGGAGGAGAAGAGATTGTAAAGGAAAAGGTGTGTAGCCACATTTTGGATAAAGGTTCAGTGCTGTCAGTTCCTCCAATGAAGTTCAGCTTCTGCCAGACCGATCCAGACAAGAAAATGAATGTTTTAGATGATGTTCTTCTCTATGCTCTTCTGAATCATTGCTGCTGCTCTGTGTTCTTGGAGAGAGGCCACAATCAGGAGCAGAGTGGTGAATATGTTGAGATACTTTCAGAGTTAAGGCCTCCTTTCTTCTCTTGTGTGAAAATTGGTTTAGATTCATCTAAAGAACAATCCAGAGAACATAATGGAAATGTTAAATGCAGAATGATTGTTTTTGGTTGTCCATAGTCACACATGTGGTTTCTTTGCCTTCGCATTTACTTTTCTTTTTTCTTGGTGTGACTCCTCTGCTTTTTTATGCAGCTACTCTCATCATCCTTTAAAATTAAGTTTTAGCACTTCTTTCTTCAGGAAGTTTTCTCTAACTGACCTGGTCTGGTTTAGATGTCTCTCTTCCAAGTAGTAAATATTTTAGATATTCATCCAACTATTAATAATCACTCTAAATGTCATGGTATAATTACAATAATTAAAAGATGATGACTATTAGTGGATCAAAAAACAAGACTCAGGTATTTAGTGTCTACCAGAAATCCACTTTAAATATAATGACACATATAGATTAGAAGTAAGTGGATGGAGAAAAATTTACTCTGCTAATCTTGATCAAATGAAAAATGAAATAGGTATATTAATTTCAGATAGAGCAGACTTCAGAACAAGAAAAGTTATCAGAAACATAAAGGGGTATTACATAACAGTAAAGGAGCTAATTTTCTAAGGAGTTGTAATAATCTTTAACAGAGTCTCAACATACATGAGGCAAACTGATAGACCTGCAAAGAAAAATAGATGAGCCTACTATTTTAGTTGGAGACTTCAACATCTCTCTATCAGAAATGTCAGATCCAGCAGATAGAAAATCAGTAAGGACATAGTCAAATTCACCAGCACCATCCATCAGTTGTACACAATTGACATGTACAGACCACACCATCTAACAACAGCAGATAGGCCACATGTTGGGCCGTAAAACTCACCTTAACAAATTTAAAATAATAGGAACCATACAATGAATGCCCATTCCACAATGGAATTAAACTAGAAATCAATAACAAAAAGATAGCTGGAAATTTTTCAAAATACTTGGAGTTTAAACTACATACTTCTAAATAACACATGGGTTAAAGAAGAAATCTCAAAAAAAATTAATGAATACTTTTAACTAAATGAAAATGAAAACCCAGCAAATCAACATTTGTGGGATGCAGCAAAAGCAGTGCTTAGAGGGAAATTTATTGTAATGAATGCATGTATTAGAAAAAAAAAAGATCTAGCTCAATGATATAAGCTTCTACTATAGAAAGGTATAAAAAGAAGAGCAAATGAAATCCAGGGTAAGCAGAAGAAAAGAAGTAAAAATTAGAGCAGTAATGAGTGAAATTGAAAACAAGAAATAAAGAAATTCAACAGAACTAAAGCTTTGAAAGATCAATAAAATTGATAAGCATATTTTCTGGCTAACTAAGAAAAAAAAGAGAAGACACAAATTACTAATATCATAAATAGAAGAGGCGACATCACCACAGAGACCATGTATAATAAAAGGATAATAAAGAAATATTATGAGCAACTTTATGCCCATAAATTTGATCATGTAGATGAGATGGACCTTTTCCTTGAAAGAAATAACTTGCCTGAAACTCACACAAAAAGAAATAGACAATTCAAATGTCCTAAATCTATTATGGAAATTAAATCAATAATTAATAACCTTCCAAAGCAGGAAACATCAGGCCTAGATTTGTTCACTGGTGAATTCTACCAAACACTTAAGGAGAAACAATAGTAATTCTTCATAATCATTTTTGGAAGCAAAGGGAATTCTTTCTAACCCATTTTATGAGGCTAGTATTACCCTAATACTGAACCAGACAAAGATACTACAAAAAAAGAAAGCTACAGGCCAGTAATCACTCATGAACATGTAGGCAAAGATCCTCAACAAAATATCAGCAAATCCAAGCCAACGATGTATGAAAAGAATTATACATCATGATCAGGTAGGATTTATCCTAGGGATATAAGGCTTGTTCAGTATTTGAAAATCAATCAACATAATCCATCACATGAACAGACTAAGGGAAAAACTAAAACGACCATATCAATGGATATAAAAAAAAGCATTTGACAAAATTTAAACCCATTTATGATAAAAACTCTCAGCAAACTAGGAATGAATGGAAAATTCCTCAATTTGATAGAGAACATCTATATAAATCTTCAGCTAATATTATACTTAACGGTGAGAAACTAGAAGTTTTACTGCTAAGATCAGAAATAAGGCAAGGCTGTTTTCCCTCACCACTCCTTTTCAACATAGTGCTGGAAGTCCTAACTAATGCAATAAGACAAGAAAAGGAAATAAAACACATACAGATTGAGAAGAAAAAAATGAGACTTTTTGTTTACAAATGACATAATTGTCCATAGAGTATTTGAAATAACTGACTAAAACATTGGAACTATAGCAAGGTAGCAGGATACAAAGTTAATATACAAATGTCAATTACTTTTCCATACATCTGCACTGAACAAATGGAATTTAAATTTTAAAACCCAATGCCATTTACCTGAGCACCTGAAAATGAATATTTAGAAATGAATCTAACAAAATATGAAAATGATCTATATGAGAAGAACTTTGAAAATTTATTAAAAAATCAAATAAGAACTAAATAAATAGACATTCCATGGTCATGAATAGAAAGACTCAATATTGCCTATAACTTGATCTATTGATTCAACGTCTCAATCAAAATCCTATTTTGTGGACATTGACAAACTGGTTCTATAGTTTATATGGAGGGGCAAAATATGGAGAATAACCAATTAATAGTGAAAGAGAAAAAACAAAGTCAGAGGGCTGACACTATCTGACTTCAAGACTTACTCTAAAGCTACAGTAGTCAAGGCAGTGTGTTATTGGTATAAAAACAGACAAATAGACGAATGGAATAGAGTACAGAGCCCAGAAAGAAATCCACATAAATATAGTCAACTTCTCTTTGACAAAGGGGCAAAGGCAATACAATGGAGAAAGCAGTCTTTTCAACAAATGGTGCTGGAAGAACCAAACATTCACATGCGGAAAATAAAAAATAAAAAATAATTCAGACACAGACTTTACATCATTCACAAAAATGAACTCAAGATGAATAATAGATCTACATGTAAAATGAAAAGCTATAATACTCCTGGAAAATAACAGGAAAAATCTAAGATGACCCTGGATGACCATTATAGTATCATATAGAATAGTTACGCTGCCCTGTTATGTAAGATGCTATAATAATGGATACACATCATTATACATTTGTCAAAGCTCATAGAATGGACAGCACAAAGGGTGAACCCAAATGTAAACCCTAATATAAAATATCATCCATTATTTTTATTGGTTAAGTCTAGCAACCTTACTTGATGTATATTAACAGAATAAATGTTCTGGACATCTGTTATGTGCCAGGCAATCCCACATCTTCTCATGCAATTATTTTTGCAATTACTTGTTTTAATGGCTGTCTCCCACACTAGAAGTTAAACTCCTGAGGGCAAGGACTATGCCTGTCCTTGGATGATGATGATGTGTCAATGCAGGTTCATCATTTTGTAACAAATGTACCATTTGGGTGGGAGATATTGATAGCCGGAGAGGTTGTTCTTGTCGGGTGCAGGTGTTGGGTATATGGGAACTCTGTTCTTTCCACTCAATTTTGCTGTGAACCTAAAATCGCTCTAAAAATAAAGTCTATTTTTAAAAAGGAAGTTCTACATAAGCCTCAGTGTTCACTGAGGTCAAACTGAAGAAGCACTGTGGTCTGTTTTCATCTGGCTGAGGTGAGCTCCCTTCCTATTCACGTGGCCCTTCCTCTGAATGACGTTTCCACATCTTCCACAATTTTCTTTGCCATAGAAAATGGAAATACGATGGCCGGATAATTTCTTCTCTAAATCAGGATAATTTTGAAGTGAAAGAAGGTATTATTAATAATTACACCAAGACAACAGTATACACTTAGATTGTCCAGGGCGAATGGTTTGTTACCTATGGCTTCATGCTTTCTAAGGAAAGCTGAGCCAGTGGGTATGCGTGTGTATGTGTGTACATGGGTAGTGGGCTAAAGGCATTTTAGCAGTAACTCTGATTACTTTTGCCCCTTAACAGCTCCTCAGAGGAAGAAGGGCAGGAACTTAGTCTGGCTTATTTATTATCATACTGTCAGCACCTTGAATAGACAGTACTTGAATTAGATTAGGTGCTCAATAAATTAGTTTGAATAAATAACATGCTTATTTCATATAGAAATAAGGTTACCCTGTGGTCACATGACCAAGACATTGGTCATTTGTTACGACCCTCTGTGTTATCATAACTCTATGTCAGTTAGCTTTTGCTGCTGAAATAACCACCTCCAACTTAGTGGCTCAAAACAACAATTGTTTATTTAGCTTATAATTTTGTGGGTTTGCAATTTGTGCTGGGCTTTCAGCTGGTGGGTTTTGTTGGTCTTGGCTGAGCTCACTCATGCATCTGTGGTCAGCTTCGAGTCAGCGAGGCGGCTCTGCTTCTGGGGATTGGCTGTCTGTCACCTGCGGCGATGGGAGTGACTAAGCAGGCATCAACATCATGTCTCTCATCATCTAGCAGGACAGCGGGCTATTGGCAATGGAGATACTCATGGTTTCAAGAGAGAGAGCAGAAGGTGGAAAGCCCTTTGAAGTCTATGTTCAAAACCAGCACAATGAATGTCTGTTGCAGTGTATTGACCAAAACATTTGATCATGGCAGCCCAGGTTCTAGAGATGGAGAAATAGATTCCACCTCTAAAATGCTGGTGTTGCAAAACCTGCTTCTAAGAACATGGATCTAGGCAAGGAAAAAGTTTGTAGAAAAAGTTTTGTAATCTATCACCAAGTCTTCACTGTTTTGGTCTTGAGTTCCTCTTCTACTAGTGACTAAATCAAGGCAGCCTAATGTAGAAAATTCAAATGCACATCTAAGGGCACCATCCTCATCTGCATATTCAAGAAGCCTTCCCTGTGAGGGAGGACTGATTGCCAGCCATCTAACAGCCACCTCCTCTTCTTCCTCCCCCACAATGTTAATTATGTTCCATGCTGATGAGTCTCTCTCTGCTCAGCTCCCTACCTTTCTTCTCAGTAAAAAGAGATGCTGTTTCAAAATAAATAGCCTGACACACTGTAAAGAAACTGCAGATACTTAGAAACAATATTTTCTAAATATTTATAAGCTATATTTCAAAATCTGCTACGTTCAGTGAATTGTGTAAATAAATATCAGACCTGCAAGTCACCATCCCACAGCACCAGTGCAGCAAGTCTAATTACTCATCTGTAAACAGACAAGTCGTCCTTTAGACTCTGTCCTCCATCATACAGCTCTCTCTCTGGATTCTATCCAATAAACAAACAGAAAGTGTGAAACTTGTTTTCTTACTAAAGGCAAGAAGGAGAGTGCCTACATTATGAGGAGGAATGGCAGTGTTGGTGTAACAGTTTTTTTTTAGGATAGTTTATTGATTTTTAGAGGGAGACGAAGGGAGAGGGTGAGAGAGAGAGAGAACTATCTATGTAGGAGCACAGCATAGATGTGCTCTCCTGCACACCCCCTACCAGGGATTGAGCCCACAACCGAGGCATGTGCCCTGACCAGGAATCGAATTGGCAACCTTCTGGTAAACCAGGCAACGCCCAACCAACCAAGCCACACAGGCTAGGGCTGTTATTTATTTTTTAATTGCTGTAGGTTGCATAAGGGAAACCATCTAAATGGATTCAAGTCTCAAATAGAACAAGCTACAGGGACATGAGGGAGGGTCCAGGAGGTGGGATGGATGAGGATAGAAGGAGCATCTTTTTGCAGAAAGTCTGAGCTTAATTCCCCTCCAAAGTTTAGGCTTGCACGAATTGTAGTCTGAATGAATAAGACTCAGTTCTAGAACAATGTTCCAGTTCTCCCACATGGCTGCAGGATATGAGGATGAGAGGGAAGCAGGAAAACCCACAAGTAATTAATATAATGTGTCTGTGAAGAGCATCCATACTCTGTGTTCTCCGTCCTAGTGATGTTCATCTTCCAAGACACTGGATCCAGATCCAGAGAGAGAGAGATGAGACGTTTGCAATAAAAGCCTCGATACTGTGAAGCTAATATACCGAGTTATTAAACCCCCAAGCCTGCAAAGGTTTGGGGAAGGGGTTATTCAGTGTAGCATGGAATTTTGGGGGCCTCTAATGTAAACTTTGAACTCCATATTGGCTCTCTCTTTTCCAACTTTTCAGATGAATCTAGAAAAAGTGTGTCTGGCAAGATAGGCAAAATTGAAAAAAAGAAAGAAAGAAAGAAATTAGGTGGTGAGAAGATGGTGCTGAATGCAGAGCAGGGTGGTCCAAATGCAGAGGGGTTTGTGTTGGAGAGTGAGGAGAGCTATGAAGGCGAGGAGTAAGTAGGAAACCTGGGATTTACTTTAGTGTTAACCGGAAGCTACTGAATACTTTGAAACCAATCTCTAGCAAATTCAGAATACAATAACCAGGATTCCCATCCCCAGTGATGAGTTTTAACAAAGGTAGATGGAGCCAAACATGGCCTATTGACCACCTATAACCCACCAGATTGGGCAGGAGTTTTTGTGTCAATGGCAAATACTGACCGACAAAGCAAAGAGACTGAGTCAGCCTCTCTCTCAGGCTATCATCCAAAGCATAGTCACATGGACTACATTCTTTAGGAGTAAGGGTTACTTTTAAGGCTTTGCCCATCATTGCAGAAAATGACCCTTCTTCTTGTAACTTGGAAATTTGAATTTATCTTTCTCTTTTGTCTCTATAATTCCCTCAGTGTTGGTTGCTGGTGTTGCACTTTAATTCTCTACAGCTAGGTCTTCAAACAAAGGAATAAATGAGCAAACAAGCAAAACTCCTGAACTAATAAAATATCCTTGCCACCATTCCTTACACTAGGCCCTTTTTCTCTCGATATGTTAAGAGTAATCTTTTTCTGGTTATTTTTATTGGCTCTCTCTTTTACAACTTTTCTAAGTCAGAGAGATTACTGCCTAGTACAGATCCCTACTCAACTGTTATCTTTATTTTTTTACTCTTACCAAATTACCCCATTTGTTCCCCCTGTACCCAATGCAGATACAACTTCTAAAAGAAAGGTAATATTTTCTATTTTGTGAAGAGATTAAAAAACTCCCTTTAACTCATTTCAAAAATTTTATTTGAAATTTAGAGCCAATATTAAAGAAATAAATTTGCTTGTTATAAATATTATAATAGTTTATCATATAAAAATTTAATTCACAAGAATGTATAAAAATAATAAAATCATGGAGAATTATAATTTACAGAGACAACTCATTTTAATTTATGGATGTATGGTCTCTGCTTTCTTGATCTAAATGTTCATACACACTGGCATACCCATATGCACACAGTTTTTTATCTAGAACCCAGAAGGAGAGAGAGAGAGAAAAAAACACACCATGGTTTTATTTCTCTAACTATTCTTTAGGAAAAAAACAACCCTGAGCCACAGTCATAAATACTCAATATGAGGGAAATATGGAATGAGTACTTTACATAGAGAGTCCATCATGAGCAACTTAAAATATTAGTACTTTTCTAGTTTACTCAAACTTGGCATAACTTAGAACTTCTTTACCAAATTCAATAATATGTTTTAAAAAATCAAGGTTACAATAAGCGCTACTGGGGAGGGAAAAGAAAGCAACAGACAGACTGCTAATTATAGTGGAGCCAGTTACCAGAAAGGGTTAGGGGTCTCTTAATGACCCTGTTAGAATTTGCAGCACTGTCTAACCCCCTTCCCAATTTGAAATTGTACAGCCTCCACATAAATATTTTTAAAGACCCAGATTGGTTTTTCAAGGTGTGAATGACATAGCTACTTTCCTTTATTTTTTAAAAAAATTAGCAACAATAAAAATTTTTTTTGAAAAAATAGTCCCATTATTTAGAAGCCTTCGAATGCTTAGCTTTAAAGACACCATTTATGCAATGAAGAGGAACTGTAATCAATTTAGCTTATAAAGCACCTATTCAGAAACATAAACTACTTAAAATGCATTAAATATAACCTTGTTTATTCTAAGTAAATGATGCCTTTGGACTATAAAGGGCAAACACTTTGGAAATTACTATGAACTAGGAAAAAAGCTGGTATCTTTAATGAGCCTATACTCTCAATAAATTTGGAGCAAAATCTGAATGTGGGGTGGGGCATATTTTTGTCTGAATTTAGTTCTGATTCAATAAAAGTTTCTTCTTTTTTTCTGCAAAAAGTCACAATAACGTAACTTACAAAGTTTCTGGAAATATTTATTGTATATAGTCTAGAAGATGAAAAGAATGTAACTATTATTCTTGATTTGTTTTGAGGTTATTTACTTAGGGCTAAGCACCTCATTTTTCTTGTATACAAAAAAGTAATTATGCAGCGAAAAGAAATATTGCTCATATACTTCAAAACATATAAAAAATGTAAAACTTTATTACACACATTAATTTCTAACAAAGGACATCTCTAACATCCGTATAACTGGGACAAGCCAGATAACTGATGCATATATACGGATGTTTCTCCCAAATGGGTTTTATAAAGGCAAACAAACAAATAAACAATTTCTTCTTTTATGTCTGCCTCTCTTTTATAAATTTTCGTGTCTTGATATAGGCAATAGTTCTGAGGCTGTGTGTGTGTGTGTGTGTGTGTGTGTGTGTGTGTGCGCGCCCTAATATATTCTGTTCAAGTTAGTAGCATTCCCCTTCCGCCATTATTCATTTTATTGTTTCAAGCTGCTCAGGTTGAATCCATTTCTACATGTAACAAAGCAAAGATACGAAAACCTACAAATTATAAACTTAACATGTGTATGGTTTTCCCAGCTTGGATCTTGCCCATTCTGATCTTCCAGAAAAGTCAGCATACTCCCGGGAAGCCACCTTTCCTGGGAGCCAGGCCTGCTCTACTTGCCTCCCTTTCTTTCATTCTCCTAACAGCAGCTCCGTGATAACGAGGTCTGGATCATTGTCACTTGAAGCAGGAAGATTGGTGGGTTGACATCAATTGTCCTGAGGCTCAAGACAAGTGATGGGTGATTCACGGGGGGTGCCCTACTGCCCAATGCTGCATGCAGCTAACGCCAAGGGTGGAGGCAGGGTGGTGCTCAGCTTGTACGCACTAATGAATAACTAATACTGGAGCGAGCATTACACTAATGAAAGGAAAATGACTTAATAAAAGCAAAAGAACAACCCTTATCTCAGATGGGGTAACAGAATTTGACATTTAAACTGTTAAACCAGAAGCTGTCAATGTAGCTTTACATTCTGGTTAAATATGCAAGAATGATTTTGATGTGTGAAGTTATTTTTATTAAAATAAGCAACAGAGAAATTTCTGAGAGGGAGGGTGAGTGTATGTCTGTGCGTGTAGGTTGGGGGGTTGAGGGAGGACTACGGCACCGAAGGGGCCTCAAGTCCCAGCCACCATGGGTGAGATCTGCAGCTCCAACTTCTAATGTCTTGACTTCACTTTGCAGGAAAGAATTTATACTTTTCCAAAACAGCAAAGAGAAAGAGGGCCCTGGTGTTTGCAAACTCCCTCCTCTAAAAAACTCAGTCCAGGGATAGGACTTCAAATCAGAAAAATTTTGGAATTCCTAAAGACTAAGTTAACTGATATCAGAGCAAAACTCTGCTTTGCTCCCTGTCTTCTTCTTTTTTAAAAAAAATATATTTTTATTGATTTTGGAGAGGAAGGGAGAGGGAGAGAGAGGTAGAAACATCAATGATGAGAGAGAATCACAGGCATGTGCTCTGACTAGGAATTGAACCTTGTTTATAGGTTGACGGTTAACCACTGAGCAACACCAGCCAGGCTGCTCCCTACCTTCTTGATTTCCCAGCGGACAGTACCTCCTCAATGACCTTGAGATTGTTAGTACCTGCTTTCATAGATCCTCCCTATATCTGTTTATCTAGGACACTGTCAATTCCTAAAAATCCCAGATATGTCAATTCTATAAAAACACAATTTATTTAGCCATCAGTCTTTGGTTTGAGCTTAACAGAGGGAGGCAAATTAAAAAAAAAAATTTTTTTAATTCACCATTTGTTAAGGATTGAGATCTGATTGAACCCTGGCGGTAAATCTACATCTGTATGGTCAGGAGAGCAAAGGTAACATTTTTAGTTCATATTGTCCTAAGAAATAGATGAAAACACACACACACACACACACACACACACACACACACACACACACACAACATTGGCTAGTAGATAAGGATAGCCTTTTGTGGACATCTCACATGATTCCTCATTGATGATTTTTGTTCACTTTGACAGACATTTGCTAAGCATCTTCATGAGTATTTCTGGGTTCAATATTGGAGACAATGTGAAAAAACAGGGATTGTGTGTCTTAACATTGGTTAAGTGGTACCAATTTCAAATAGTCCCCACTGGTTTTATATGAATACATCCATACAGCAGGAAGGCACCCTTTGTCAGACCCTGTGGTCTGTCTTTTGATTTTATAAGATTGTCATTGTATTTGAGAAGCCTGCCTTCAAGAAGCTTATAATCTAGTTATTCCCCTTAACTGTTCTGCATGAAATGTAACAACTTCCTGAAATGTTCTGTGCAAATAGCTATGGAAATCATGAGCAGCCCAGGAGATGGTGGTATTGTTGCAAAGAGAGAGTGGAAATGATATACCCAATAAAAAGGATGGCAATACAGGGCATTCCTGGGCACCAGAATAAGTCATTTGTGTCTATAACAGTGAACCCAAAAGATTAAAGGAGGCCACGATTAGCATGATTAAAGGCAGATGCAAAGAGAAAGGTGAGGTTCACAATCATTTTATTTTTGGAGTTTAGGAAAGCCCTGAGAATTCAAGCCCCTCATAGAACTTCTTCCCCAGGAACATTCTTCTCAGCTAAGGTGGGGGTGTGTGTGTGTGTGTGGGGGGAGATGAATGTTCTGAGTTTCTGGCCAACAGCCTAGACCTTCATTCCTTGAATTTATACTCCCTCTTCCCCCTTTTGGCTAATCTTCAAACACTACAAAAGAATAGAGGGGTTGAGGTCTTTCTTAAATACAACCTCTCAAAAGTTGGTTTTTATATTTGCTTTTTTCCCTATAAGCCTTTGGGTGATAATGGAATATTCCTAACCGTATTTCCAAATTTCAGACAAGTTGTTCTCTCCACTGATGCTGATTTAGGACATACTTAATTTTCTTGAATCTTATGTCCATTTGTTTTAAAGAATGAGGGGAGTATTACTTAGTTTTTTGGAGACTGTGAAGAGGAAATTCCTGTTTTCCTTTGGTTTAAGAAAGTCTTCAGGTTTAGGAAAATGGAGTGCATCAGAAAAAGTGGGGTACGTTTAAAACCAGCTCTCAGTTGGCATTTAAGAGAGAAAGAAGAGATTGAAAAGTTTTTTTCTTTCTTGATGAACTCCATGATTAGGTCTTTCCTCCAGAAAAGAGAAAATGACCAAAGAAGAAAAAACATCATGAAGGAAGCCTCAGCCTTAACATTTCTCTTTCCAGTTATTGTTTCTAATTTTATTGAATTTATTGGGATGACATTGGTTAATGAAACTATGTAGGTATCAGTTGTACAATTCCATAATACATCATCTGTCTATTGTATTGTGCGTTCACCACCTCAATCAAGTCAGCCTTAACTTTTAATCTCCTGGTTTTTGTCAATTTATGTTACAACATTAATATTAATTTTATTTCCACATACAAGGGGAGGTTGCAGGTAATTAATATTAATTTTCTGTGCTCCTCCCAGAGGAAGAATACTCCATCATTAACATCGAGGTATTAATGCACAAAACAAAAGAAGAGTGAGTCTGAGATGTAGAAAGAACTTTTCTTATGTGTCACTTTACACACAAGAGGTGGGGATTGCTTTTTCTTTGGGAGGGTGTTACAGACTTGGTTCCTCATAATTTATTTAGCCATTAGTCTTTGGTTTGAGCTTAACAAAGGGAGGCAAATTTTTTTTAAAAATATTTTTAATTCACCATTTGTTAAGGATTGGGATCTGATTGAACCCTGCTAATTAGATACCACCCCAGCCAGTGCTGTGAAACTGAGTGTGTAGCCCTTTAACAAGCCCTGTTCCAGTTCTGGTGATACGTCTACAAGTGGGAATTTCTTCCTTTCTATTCCTCACTTGCCCATCCTTTATGGACCAAATGTTATACACCTAGGAATTGAATCTGATGGCCCTTTGTCAAGCTCTTAGAAACATTTTCCTTCTCCCCTCTCTGAATTCAGAGAGGCTGAGCAAAGCCACGTGTTGATCCTGCCCAAGGTCCTCAAACATTTGTAAGATGCCTTTCAATGAAAGAGGAGTGTCTCGGTATCCTGCTAAACCCTGCCTGTAATCCGCAGCCTTACCAGGAGACAAAGAAGCTCTGTGGTCCCCTAATATAGTTGCAATAAAGGTCAGATGATGGTCCTCAAAGTAAACATAAAATAATAGTGCATAGGGCTTATGCAAAAAAGCTTTGTGCTTAAATACTGGAAAGGCAGTCACCCTGAAACAGTGGGGCAAATTAGCATGCAGCCAGCCAAGGCTCTTAGATGCACACAAGCGCTAGAGCACACACACATACACACACACACACACACACACACACACACACACACACACAAGTGCTCAGTGACAAATGCTTGGCGCTTGCTGGGAGGTCAACACTAAAGAGTCTTTGGTAGGAAGATAGCATGTCAGATTTCAGAAACTTTCCCTACAAATGGGCTTTCCCTGCTCAAAGGGGGTGCTTTCTGATCTAGATAATAAAGTTCATTTACATGAAACGATGCCGCTTTCAATGATATGATTAATTTCGGAAATACCTGGCATCTGAATGAAGCCCAGACTTCAAGAAATGAATGATAATGAGGAAAGATAATTAGGCAAATGTCAAGAGTTTTGCTTGGTGACTGAGGGGCTGGCCTGCCTAGGTTATCCTATACTCATTCCAAATGGAAATGAAAGGGCTTTGTGGGAAGCTGGGGATGATCAACCGATTGCTACATATAAACTCACGTTAGCTCAAGTTTCTTGGGGTTTCACTCCATCATGACCAGTGGGCAGCTGATGCTTACCTTCAATGACTTCTCAGTGCATCCCAGACAAAGCTGGCCTTGTGTTTCATGAGGCCTGAAAAATGTAAATTTATCTTGCCTTACATGTCATTTGTTCTATAGTGACCTCTCTGTTCTGAGCCTTTTCAAAAGTCTCACTGACTTTCCCTCCCTTCCTAAAGGAGAAAAACAAAAAAGGGGGAAAAGCCAAACACCTTTAGACAAAGGCTAACATGGGGGGTAATGCAAAATACTGTTTTTGAATACTTTCTTCACTGTTTATTGTTTTATTATATTATTATTATTATTATTATTTTCGACAGCAGTTTACTATTGGTGAATTGGAGGATATCAATGATTGGAGATTAGTGAGTCCACCAGATGGAGTTGATAGAAAGCAGGGCACCCCTAGAGGACTGAGGGAGTATTTCTCCAAAATAACCTTTTTAGAATGAGTCTGTAACAGTGGCAAGAGAGAAGGAAGTTCTTTCTTATTTGTTCTCTCTGACAGTACATCTGAATGCCACCAAAAATATCTTTATTATAGACTACACATTTGTAATTCTTAGCAACCCTAACCTCTTCACTTTACTCTTTCTTCATCCACATGACTGGTGTCTAAAGGAGAATTGTACCTCCCATTACGACACCATCTCCAGGCAATGAAACTTCCTTGAGAGGTGATTCTCTGGTTGGGTGACTCAGTTGGTTGGAGTGTCATCCCATACACCTAAAAGGCTGCAGGTTTGATTCCTGGTCAGGGCACATGCCTAGGTTGTGGGTCCAATCAGGTCCGGGTGGGTATGAGAGGCAACTGATTGATGTTCCTCTCTCTCTCTTCTTCCTCTTTCTCTCTAAAAATCAATAAAAAGCATATCCTCTGATGAGGATTATGGAAGAAAAAGAAGAAGAAGAAGAAGAAGAAGAAGAAGAAGAAGAAGAAGAAGAAGAAGAAGAAGAGAAAGAGGATGAAGAAGAAAGGATCTAGAAAAAGATTTTCGCTAGCCATTTAGGCTTGGGCATACCAATTTAGGTTTTCATCTGATATTAATGATTGCTACAGATTGAAATGTGTCCATCTAAAAGATATGCTGAATTCCTAACCCCTAGTACCTCAGAATCCAACTTTATTTGGAAATAGAGTCATTGCATGTGTAATTCGTGAAGATAAGGTTATACTGGAATAGAGTGGGCTCTTCAATAGGTCCAGTGTTCTTATAAGAAGATAATGTGGGCAATTTTCTTTGGTTTTTCCCAAATCCAGGTTCATCCGACACCAGCTGCCTCCACCATGCCACTGAAATTCAACCCCAACAAAATCAAAGTCGTATACCTGAGGTGCATCGGTGAGGAAATGGGTTCCATGTCTGCCCTGGCCCCCAAGATCGGTCCCCTGGGCCTGTCTCCAAAAAAGGTTGGTGATGACATCGCCAAAGCAACCGGTGATTGGAAGGGTCTGAGGGTCACAGTGAAACTGACCATTCAGAACAGTCAAGCCCAGATTGAAGTAGTGCCTTCTGCCTCTGCCCTGCTCATCAGAGCCCTCAAAGAACCGAGACAGAAAGAAGCAAAAACAAACATCAAGCACAGTGGAAATATCACTTTTGATGAGATTGTCAGCATTGCCCGACAGATGAGGCACCGATCTTTAGCTAGAGAACTCTCTGGAACCATTAAAGAGATCCTGGGGACTGCCCAGTGTGTGGGGTGCAATGTTGATAGCCACCACCCTCAGGACATCATAGATGATATCAACAGTGGTGCAGTGGAATGTCCGGCTAGTTAAGAACTACCAAGGAAAATGTTTCAATTAAAGATTATTTGTCAACCAAAAAAAAATAAAAGAAGAAGAAGAAGAAGATAATGTGAAGACACACAGGATAAACCACCATAGGACTCCACAGGGAGAGATCGGAGTCATGACATTGAAAGCCAAGGAACACCAAGGATTGCTGGCCACAGACATAGCTGGGAAGAGACAAGGCAGGACTCTCCCCTACAGAAGCAGAGGGGGCAGGCCCTACTACCACTTCAGTTTTAGACTTCTGGCCTCTAGAGACAATAGAGTTCTGTTTTAAGCCACTCAGTTTGTGGTACTTTGCTTATCAGTCCTAGGAAATATCAGTGGTCATGTAATTTAATATAACAGGCCTATAAAGAACTGGAAATATTTCCCTTTTCCTGGACCTAAACTTTTAACGCCCTACCTCAATTCCATCACAGTGGGCAAGCATGGGTTTACTAAGAGACAGTGTCACCTGTCACAAATGGAGAAGGGTGTACAGCTCCCTATTTTCCAGAAACAGAGAATCTGTCTCTAAAAGGCTTGACTAAATATAAATATACTAAAAGACTATGTAAAACTGTTCACCAAGTGTCATGGCAGTCACCCAAAATGAAATGCTCAGAGTGTTTAGTGAAATGCTATATGCTAAATATGTTAAATACACTGTAACATACTCATTAGCCTATAACACAAAACACCATTTAAACTAAGACATGAAGGGAGAAACAAACCTAAGTGTCAGCCAGCTTTATACCTTTGGAGAAAATACATTAAAATATATCCATAGCAAATATGTGAGGTCTTTAATGAAATCTGTTCCTAATAGGGGAATAAAGCTGGAAAGAATTGAAATTAACCCATTGTGTGGAAATTTCTATTTAAAATGAAGCAATTTCATCATTTCACTATAATTTTAAAAAGCTATTCAGCCAAAATAGTAAAGTATGTTTAGTACTATATTAGTAAATAATACACATAACTTGGTATGAGTTAATTTCCTTCAAGTTTTAAAAAACTTGCTTTAGAAATTACATTGCTTAGCAGCAGTTTGCACAAATGACAAAGTATTAACAATAAAAAACAAAAAAGGTTACTACTCTACTGTATATAATTCATTTATATGACATAGCATAAACATATTTACCAAAGTACGCCATTTCTTTGGTTTTGAGTGTTTGTTACTGTTTAAATCATCTATCCTGACAGCTAAACAATTTTAATATATAAAGATGCTTTTTGCTTTGGGGAGTAGAAAAATGCACAATTGGGAGAGAGTCCCTCAATCCAAATATGATATGGTTGTGTTGTCCTATTTGCTTTTAATCATCCCTAATTCCTGAGATGCTTAACATTTTATGTTTAAATATTATCTTGGTACAAAGCTTTTCCCCTGCTTATGCATAATTTCATCTAGAAATTAGTATCTCCCACTTATAATGCATCAAAAACTAGAAACATTTTCCTTCCTTAATGGTGTAGGAATTAGTATAATTTTAGAGCACTCAATGATATAATTATTTACATGTACTAGAAATATTAATTAGAACTATCTGATCAAGGTATGGGGAAAGTTGGAGAAAAGGAAAAGATTCCTTGAAGTTATAAATAGTTAGCTAGCTATGTTAAATGTTCCTTCAAAAGAAATAGACTATGTGGACATTCCAGATTTTAGGGAAATGTATTCCTGGAATCCTTTGAAAATTACACAGGTTTCTGTATTTTCAAAATAGTGCAAAATACTTAAAGACTGTTTATTTTATGCTAAAGTTAATATGTATGTATATGTCTTTGGTATTGTGAAAGTGATAGGACGAAATAAATGAAGTTTATTTTCTGCTAAAGTTAATATGTGTACGTATGACTTTGGTATTGTTGGCAGTGATAGGAAAAAATAAATGAAGTGTTAATCTAATAAATGTGTTGCCAGTTGTGCTAAAATGGAATGCAATGCATATATGTCAATTGCTTGTATATATAATTGTAATATTTTTATCGTTATTATGAAGTGTGCTTCATTTTATACATGCATCTGCTCCTTGTGCTGATTCCTGTGCTCAGCTCAAATGCAAGTTATAATTTTTCTTCTTTTGTTTATAAAGGTACAGTTTATATTTCTTCTGTGATTTATTATATTCCTGGAAAGTCTTGGGATTAACAATATAGTATATTTTTTTATTGAATTATTCACACACAAATGGCAGAGCCCAAAGGGGATTCAGGTTTACAGGATTTTTCTAATAAATGTGTTCCCCTTTGTATGAAAACTGCTAATTAGTGCATTCGAACAGCTCAACACCGAATTGTTGAAAGGCATCATATTAAGGGCTAATATAAAACTGTTTATGTGGAAGGATATATAAAAAAAGGTGTTAAACCCAACACAAACTGAGTGGCAGGGGTACCCACCAGTGCTAATTTTATGTTTGTTTGGTCTCATTGAAAGTTAAGATGTCTGTGTTATGATCATGATGTGGAACCTGCTGTACATACAGATGGATGGAAATGTGTCAATTTGGGAGCGGCAATTGTTTGGCAAAGAAGTCAATGGGTAGTTTTTTCAGGAAATAGCTATTCCTAAACACTAGTTTTTATTTTTAACAGAAGCCCATATGGGGGCTTAAAAATATATATGCTTTTATATACGATGGTTATAGCAGACATGCTAAAAGTTCCAATTCCTGCTAAGCATGTTCACTGAGCCTTTTATAGTATTTTATTATGCTTGTATAAAAGGGCAATAAGCCATTAATAGAATTTTGCATTTCTCAAGAGAGTTTCACTGCTGAAATTCAACATACATGTGTTTAAATTAATCCAAGAGTTTTGATATCAGATTCTTTTCTCAGTATTATGAATGAATCACACTGGAGGAAACCTGAAGAGGTTCCATCCATTCCTCCCAGCTTCCACACAGACCAGCTAAAAAACTTTCTATTTTTAATTCCTTCCAAGGAAATTTACTGTTTTCCCCAATCATCTCCACCAAAGTTTAGTGATTGTTTTCAGGGGTGACTACTCTATCATTATTGTACAGATGGTCCCTCCACTTACAATAGCTCTATTTATGATTTTTCAACTTTAAGGACATGTGAAAGTGATATGCATTTAGTAGAAACCATACTTCATATTTTGAATTCTGGCCTTTTCCTGGCTGGCCATATGCAGTCAGACACTCTTTTGTGATTCTGGGCAGTGAAACTCAGCTCCCAGCCAGCCACCCAATCACTAGGGTAAACAACCATGCTCTACTGTATAGTATGAAATTCATTTCAATTCACATTTTCAATTCATGATGGGGTTGTTGGGTAGTAACCCCATCATAAGAAGAGGAGTATCTGTACTTCCTTGGCCAGACCATATTACCTCAAGTGAAGCACAGAGAGACCAATAGAAAACTTGCAGGAAAACATTTTTACTAAATATCATTCTTTATTGCATCAAAGCGTATGGATTTCAAATACACTTTCTTACTAGCTTTAGTTCTTACCATAATGGCTTCTACTACTCCATATAAGTGCTCAGTGTTAGAAAGGTTTTTGTCAATTTTATTTTGTTTAAACTTCAGTTTCTTTTTTTAAAAAAAAAAACCCTCTAATATTCCTTTGAACATGAACACTTAGGAATTTTATGAGACTGGACATGGAAAATGATATATCTGTCATAGACATTCAACTATAATTTGGAATGTCATATGGCAACCACAAGCTAAATCATAAAAAACACAAAACAAATAATTGATAAACTTGAAGCAAATTTGATTAAGAAAAGAAGTATAGTTATAAATTACCAATATCAGGAATTAAAAAGAAGACATTGTTACAGGTTCTTCACATACCCAAAGCAATATAGAAGACATAGAACTTCTTTGTGATAAGAATGAAGAATTAGATTAAATTAATTACTAAAAATGTACAACATACCCAACCTGACACAAGATAAAACAGAAAATATAAATAGTCCTAGGATCCCATCCAGAATAATCATTATTTGTCATGTCTCTTTAAGGCTTTTCTTGACTATGGCAATTTCTCAGACATTCCTTGTTTTTCATGACCTTGAAAATTTGAGGAGTGTTGGTTAGGTATTTTGTAGAATACTTCTGTACTGGAATTTGGTTGATGTTTTCCTCATGATTACACTGGGATTATGGCTTTTGGGAAGAAAGACCACAGAGGTAAAGTGCCATTTTAATCACATATCAAGGGCACATATCATCAACACAATTTAACAATGTTGATTTGACCTTGATCACAGGCTGAGGCAATATTTGTCAGACTTATCCACGAACTGTAAACTTATAACCCTCCTCCTCTTCTGTGTTGTACTCCTTGGATGAAAGTAACCATGGGTAGCCCACACATAAAGAGTGGGAATTTATGATGCCTTTATTGAGACTAGGTACCTACATAAATTATTTTTAACTCTTCTGCATGAGACATTTGTCTTTTCCCCTCATTTATTTCTCCAATAATTTATTGACATCAGTATTGACTCCTGGGTATTTATTTTATACTTTAGGTATTAATCCAATACCGTATTATTTTATTTTATTGCCCATTTGTTCCAGCTTTGGCTGTTGGGAACTCTTTCAGTTGGATCCTGTGTCTCTTTGTGACAAACTCTCATAAATGTAGATTATTTTAGCACTTCTTTACTTCCTGGCACTCTAAGTGCTTCCACATTTATTGTGTCTATTTCTCACCCCATTCCTAGAATTGGGCATTTCTCCTGGTTCCTTTCATTTTATTTGCATGTACTATATATAAAAAATAAAATAACATTTCAACAGAATAAATTTTCCAATACCCAGAAGGAAATGTACCAAAAAGAGGATCAATATTTCTATACAAAAAACTTCAGAACATTATTGAGAGATATTAAAGAGATAAATAAGTAAAGGTACAGAGTATGTTCATACTTTAAAGATCCAATATTGTAAATATGTTAATTTCCTCCAAAATGATGTATAGAGTCAATTCAATGCCAATCAAAATCTCAAAAAAACTGTTGTAGAAATTGATAATCTGATACTAAAATTTATAGTGAAAACAAAGGGCCAAAAATAATAAAGATAATCTTGAAACAGAAATTAATATAAAGCTAGAATAAGTAAGATAATGTGGTATTAGCTAAGGGATAAACAAATAATATAATAAACAGCCCCAGAAGAAAACCACACCTATTCATACATATGGTCCAGTCCTCTCCCAACATTTTAATATGAAAAATTTAAAACATAAAGCAGAGTTGAAAGTTTACAGTGAATATTTATACTCACCACCTAGATTCTACCATTGTCATTTAATAATGCTTGCTTATTATATGTTTATTCATCCTTTTAGTTCTTTACTTCTGATATAAAATTTATATACAATGAAATGAAGAATTAAGTCTACAATTGGTGAATTTGTCAAATACATACACCTCTGTAATACCTTCCTCTTTCAAGTTTTAGAATAGTTACATTATACCAGAAAGTTTCATCATGCCCATTCCTAGCCAATACTTTTCCCATTCCTCAGAGACAACAATACAGATTTTTTTTCATATACTAATAATTAGAAATATACACTATGTTCTACTCGTGTGTCTAGCTTCTTTGACTCAGCATGACATGTTTAAGATTTATTCGTATTGTTGCATGTATTGAGAGTTTATGCATTTTTATTGATGAGTAGCATTTCCTTGTATGAGTAAATCACAATTTGTTTATTCATTCTTCTATTAATGAACACATGGGCAGCTTCAAGTTTTGGGATGTTATGAATCAAACTGCTATGAACATTATTTTATAAGTCCTTTGTGACAATATGATTTAATTTCTCTTTCATAAATATCTAGGATTGGAATTGAAGTGTCACAGGGTAGGCATACATGTATAGTTTTATAACCAAATGCCAGAACTTTCTCTGAAGTAGCTGTACCATGTTACAGACTTCTCAAGTATCCAATCCAGGATATCGAGGAGGCAAAAAGAAAATGCAGGGAACACACTACCATGTCTGTCCTTGAGTCCCAAGTCTCCTAGCAAGTTTGCCTTCTTTGCTCCACCTTTCAGAGATGTTTTATGTTTGTTTTATATATAACACAAAATTCAAGACTTTTAGCTGTACTTAGGGGGAGGAATAGGGGAAAATGTGTTCACTTCATTTCCTTTGTCATCAGAAATGTATTGCTATTTTCTTCCTTTTTTTTTTACTTTGAACATGTTGATAATGACTAGAGGCAGGGCTGTCAGGTGAATCTGTGATGCTCTTGATTTATTGTAGGCAAAGGGGCGATAGAGTTTGCCATGGGTTTGAAGACAGAAGTCACAGCAGTCAGAGTTTGTGAGTAAGAGGAATTGTCTGATCTCTGCCTCATGGGAAGGAGTTTGAAAGAAAAGGGCTCAGATCACTATGAGGAATGCCAGATGAAAGGAAGAGGCACATTTGTAGGTTGTAGCATGGGTAGCTTAGAACAATGATAGAGGAACAAATTGGATGGACATCTGTAAGTAGTTCCCGAGGCATTCAAGGAATAGCTGTCATGTTTTCTGAAACCAGGAGAAGGGTGGAAGCAAGAAGACTGGGCAGCTACAAAGTAATTGCCCTTAGTTGTTGAGATGTGATGTAGAAAAGCCAGATGAGAACTCCCTCTGTCCCCATCGCCTCTGGTACGCCCTTGTCTTCAGTAGTCAGTCACATCTTCAGCTTGAGAGGGACGTGAGGTCCACAGGGAAAGCACTGGGGCTAGGAACCTGTGAGGTATAATCGGGGCAGGCGCAATGCTTAGGGAGAAATCTGACCTTGATCATTGGTCAGCCTTGAGCAAAGCAGTGAAAAGTTGGGAGAAAATATGCAAGACCTGGGAACAAAAGCTATCCTATTTTAGTAATTAATAATGAGGGCATTTTTACAATGGGATGGCAAAAGGGACGGTAATATTTTTAAAGTTTGCAAGGTGACTAGAAAGGAGAAAACTAAAAGGATATAAGACAAATAGCAGAATTAAAGCATTCAGTAACCACAGTGCAGAAGAACATTAACATTAGCATAGAAAAATATCTTAAAAATAATTTTAAACTACTTCCCATCTACCTACTCACAGATTACTTGTCATTTTATCTCTAATGTAGCACCTTACTGGTGTTCCTATTTTGATTCTTTTTTTAAAAAAAATATTTTATTACAGAGGGGAAGGGAGAGGGATAGAGAGTTAGAAACATCGATGAGAGAGAAACATCGATCAGCTGCCTCCTGCACACCCCAGTGGGGATGTGCCCTTGACCAGAATCGAACCTGGGACCCTTCAATTCGCAGACCGACGCTCTATCCACTGAGCCAAACTGGTTAGGCCGTTATCCTGTTTTGTTTTGTGTGTTTTTTTTCTCCCTCACTATTTATTTTTTTTTTAATATATTTTTTATTGATTAAGATATTATGTATAGGCCGCTATTTTGATTCTTTATAGTAGTGTGTGCTGGTTTTAGCGCAATACATATTCAATATGAAGTCATTTGTCAATTAGATAAACTACATACATACATACATATAAAAATACACATACATTGATGTGAAAATCTTTTCACATTTCTTATTTTACATACATGGTAAAAAATCTCTTCTCTATAAATTTCATTAAAAATGTATTAGGAGCTTTGTTTGCCTTGACCAGGGTGTGAGTCTTTTTAGGGTTACTTTTATACCTATCTCACATTGAAAACGGAATACCTTTGTAACATACTGCCTAGAAATTTATTGGTTTGCTATTTGAGATATTTAATCATGACTCACTAAGGCATGTTAACAACATGGTTGAACATGATACCAGGCAGCTGTCCCTTAAGTGTGGTGTGTTGCTTTGCTTCTCACATTGACCCAAGAGCCTCCTGGCGATTAGGTGGTATGCTGAGTAGGGAGGGCTGAATGTCATGTAATGATGCAGGATAAACATGGCGATGTGCCCAGGAGAATCAGTCTTATGTGAGCATCTGAGAGAAAAATTTGGGGGAGTAAAAGTGGTTTTGTTTATACAGAAAAACGAGCAGAATTCCATTTTCCATGTCCGACAGTTGAAATTCTTCAGAAAAGCGCAGAAAATAGCTCAAAATTAGTATGTTGGCATTATCCACCCATTACTATTTGTGCAACAGACCCGTTGAAGACAACTAAGCGTGACTTTGGGGAAGGACATAGAACTAATGGCATAGGTCCAGTGGGTGAGTGCTCTTTCTCCTGATATAACCAGTTACAAGGGTGATTTCTTGGTGGATACCAGGAGGTTTGCATGGCTAGAATTTTGGAACAAATAAATTTGTCCTCTGAGATCTAGTGTATTTTTTAAAATATATTTTTATTGATTTCAGAGAGGAAGGGAGAGGGAGAGAGAGAGAGAAACATCAATGATGAGAGACAATCATTGATAGGCTGCCTCCTGCACACCTGCTCCTGGGGATCGAGGCCACAGCCCAGGCATGTGCCCTTGGCCAGAATCAAACCTGGGACCCTTCAGTCTGCAGGCTGACCCTCTAGCCACTGAGTAAAACCAGCTAGGGCATAGTGCATTTAATTTTGATTATTATACACATACAAATGTTTTCCACAGAGGTCCCTATGTCCACATACAGGAAGGTGATAGACAGGTATAAAGCTTCTGATCAGACAGCATGAAAGAGCCTCCCAGCGTTCTCATACATCCAGTGTTATGCAAGGAACAGCTGAAAGAAACAGCCAGATGTGACTCATGTTCCCAGGAGGAGTGCAGAAGTATGTGAAACAAACAAACAAAAAACACTAATAACTGATTTGCCAAAATCATATAAGACATGATTTTTTTTTTTTTTAGCAAAAACAAATATAGAGATCAGAGAGGTTGT
Source organism: Myotis myotis (assembly GCF_014108235.1). Taxonomy (NCBI): domain Eukaryota; kingdom Metazoa; phylum Chordata; class Mammalia; order Chiroptera; family Vespertilionidae; genus Myotis; species Myotis myotis. Next base: position 16,074,267 of record NW_023416318.1, on the reverse strand, counting down.
TATTTTGACAAAAGCAATTTCATTGATGTCAGATCTAAGAATAGAACCTGGTTCTCCTGATTCTTGCATAAATTTTACTTCTTCTACTTTAATATCACATTTACTTCCGTGGCAGAGCAGAATTTGGGACTATCCCAAAGAGTAAAATATTGTATAACTCAGTTCTATCTTAAACATTTGTGTGGGATTTTAATTCTATATCATATATGATTCATGTGTGTTTTAAAATTATATTTGATTAAATAAGTCATAGTTCTAATAATTTAAATTATATTTCTAACCTTTAAGACAATTTCAGTTTGAGTTGCCTGACACTGAAATTAATCTTCCTTTTCATATTTAGTATTTATGATTTTTCTTCTAATATTTGCTTGTTCATATAATTTTATTATATTTTTATATGCATATTTCTTATTCATTTTAGGAGCCCTTGGGTTTGTATTGAGGACAAATATCATTCACAAACACAATTTTTCAAGAAAGATAACTATTTCTTTTAAAAATACTTTATTGAGGTATGATTGACATGTAAAAGACTGTACATGGTTAATGTATACAAATTTGTGAGTTTGGGGGATAAGTATACATTGTGAAACTATCACCATCATCAAGGTCATAAATATATGGGTCACCTCCCAAAGATTCATCCTGCTACCTTTATTATCAATGTCATCACCATCATTTTAATCATCATCGTCATCATCATCATCATCATCATCACCATCATCATCATCACCATCATCATTATCTTTGTGATAAAAGCACTTAACAGAGATTTACCCTCTTGAAAATTGTAGTTATACAATAGAGTATTGCTAGCTTTAGGCGCTATGGTTTGTAATAGGTCTCCAGAACTTGCCTTGTCTAACTGGAACTTTGTACCCTTTGACCATAACCTATCTTTTACCTCCTCCCTCTAGTCCCTGGCAACCACCATTCTACTCTCTGCCTCTATGAGTTTGACTAATTTAGATTCCACATATATGTGAAACCATACAGTATTTAAGTTTCTGTGTCTGGCTTACTTCACGTAGCATAATGTACTCCAGGTCCACCCAGGTTGTTTCAAATTACAGGATCCCCTTATTTTTTTAAGGCTTAATAATAATAATATTCCATAGTGTGTACATACCACAGTTTCTTTATCTATTCATTCATCTATGGAAATTTAGCTTTTTTCCCGTATTTTGGCTATTGTGCATAGTGCTTCCATGAAATCTATATCAACGAGTTGTTTGATAAATAAATAGTCTGGAGCTTAGAGATTTTTTCCATTGGCTATGTAATATTTATTCCCTAAAAACCTTTTGTGCTACACAGTAAAGAAGTCACAAAGTAAAGGTGGCAACTAAAAGGAAGGTAGACATTGTATGAACAGAGATGCTGAGGTTAGAGAGAAAAAATATATAAATAAATTATGTACATACATAAAGCTGTGAGGAAGGTTATTGGTTTGGAGGTCACAATGAACATCCCTCTACACCCCTGAGTTATGCCCTATTGAGAAATAGACCTAAAGAGCTAGATATGCAAATGGAATGGCAATTATGAAAAACCTAGTTGAAATTGCATGGGAATCCTATAAATTATTATTGTCAGAACACTGGATTACTTAAGTGGAAATGGTATGAGGTTTCAGTCAATTTGATTCAGTTAATTTAAACAACAGTATTCATAATTCTTAAGAAAATTCTGTTTGTGGTTTGTTTGCATCCAAGGTTAGATAAGAGAAAACAAATACCTTCCATACATTCCCAGAGAAGACACAGTGCAGTTAGTGCTTGCAATAATACATATTTAACATTCTTGGACTGCTTTGTTTTTCTGTTGTTTCTGTTTCTGTTTTATTTTGCACCATCTCTTACTTGGTGTGGACTTGTTGTATAGCATGTTGGAGCTGTTTCTACAGAGGGAAAAGCTAATAAAACTCTGGTTTATAAAGAGTTCGCAACAAAATGTGTTTACAAATTGCTTACTTTGAGATGGACAGGTGAAAGGCACTATATAAGTGTCAAGTATTATTATCTGTCTAAATCTAGCTGAGTGAACAAATCTTTTTAATGCCCATTTTAATGACTCAGTTGTTCCATATGGTGAACTTCAAATGCATAAAACAATCCAGAGTTAGTACATTCCCTGGAGAGAACCAGATTGTCCAGGTGTGCCATATTTTAAACTCAGGGTAGAATGAAGAGGCAGAGCTTTTCAAAATTCAGGCTCAGACAGCAAGCCAGACCAAATAATTTCTCTCTTTATTGTTTCAGACAACAGAGGGTCCTTTCATTAATGGAACAAAACCATGTATTATCTACTAGAAAGCAGATACTAATTATGTTATGGTATTTGGGTCTCTATGGGTTTTGGTAAGAGGAAGTCTCCTGGAGCTAAGCTACTGAGATTGAGTTATTTGTGTAAATTTGAATAAGTTTAGTAAAGATTTAGTTTAGGCTTGTTTCTGGGCAAAGCTGATTCCATGAAGATGGTGGTCCTCAGAGAGGACTTTGGTGGTATTTTTTAGATCTTGATGCATTTTTTTTTCATAAAGATTCAAAGTTCTTCATGGCCTTTAGCTTGGCAGAGAGAATAACTAGACAGAAGCAACAAGGTCTGTCAACCGTAGAAAATCGTGATGCATTCATGAAATATATTTGAGAATAAAAGTGATTTCAACGGAGCCAAGTTCTTCTTTTGCGTTATATTGATTGTTGAAGTGGATCCCTTTCCCTTTTTTGATTGATGCAACACTACTCTTGCAAAGTAACATAGGTGTTGTGTATAGCAGGATGGAGAAGCTGGTTAGTCCGTGACAATGAGTCTGAGTGAGAGAGCTAAACCAAGACACTTGCTTCCGGTGTGCTGGTGGGAGGGTCTGGTTAGCTTGGTGAATTTTATGTCTTGACCGCTTCAATGGTTAAAGCATAGTTGTAATGAGATCGGAGTGGACCATGCTGATTCCAGATCATGTGCACAGCCCATATTCTCCACCCCAGTCAGCAAATGAGTGCTTTAAGTAGAGAGAAGACTAAGGAAGATAGCTCAGGCTTTGAAATATGATTCAATGGCTCTAATTCCTTGTCTTTATTCTGCAGCAGAAAATATGGTTTTTGAATTCCCTTACAATAACTACTTATTTGTGTATAGTTCATAAAAGTTAAGGTATCTTAAAATAAATCTAATGCTTTAGCCACCACCTTATGTTGTAAATCTTCCCGAGAATATCTTAAAATAATATCTGACCCCACATTCAGAAAACTATTGGTGTCAACCAAAGGATAACTCCCAGAATATTTTTAATTATGATTGTGGTGATGATGATGACAATAATTGCTAAAACTTATTGAGCATTTGTGATGGGAAAGGCATTAGTTTAATTAACTTGACCTTAACTCATTTGATTTGTACAGCACCCCAATGAAGCTCATACTATATTAGCCCATTTCATAGGAGGGTACCCCAAGCATAGAAAGTTTAAATCCATTCATATTTGGGTTCAGAATTCAAATTGGGGAGAATGACTCCAGAATCCATTCCATGGGCCCCTAAACAACTCCTAATAATGGAGTTTCCAAAGAGAGATAGATTCTTAGAATCGATGGGCTTACTGACAGAGGAGGTTTTTTTTCTAACAAAACCTCAAAATAAAGTAAGGGTCATGGGACAGGGGAAATTGACAAAGGTGATGACACAAGTCCTATTAACTTATTTGTTCCAGAAGGGGCGAGGAGAACTCCTTAGTCCTCAGAGCTCCACCTGAACAATGTGGCTTTCTGTCCAAATTATTGCTGAATGAAGGGGAAGGACAGAATGGCTAGGTGATCAAAGGCCTTTCAGAGAAGGAGGTGAAATGGCAGCCACAGGCTCTTCCCTGTCCCCCGAAGTTCACTGCACCACACTTAATAATTGCTCCTCATTATTGCCTGACTGTCCTTTCCAAAGAAATCCACCCGATTGGGCTGGATTTGGCGTGGGAATATCTGTCCCAGCCTATTAGGCAGCACCTTCCTGGAGATTTCCCTGTCCACATTTATCAAGGAGATTGGGTAATAATTCAGGCTGGGTCCTGGTGCTCCTCCTGGTTTCAGAATTACGATAATGAGTGCTGATCTTAGGTCTGAGAGTCAGCGTTTTGTTTCCGCATCCGCCTTGTCCCTGTTTAGCAGAAGAGGCAGGAGGACCTTGCTTCAGGGGTAAAAACAGATCATCAAGGACCAGGGTTCTTGGTGCATTTCCCAGGGTGGGAGATTTTAGGCTCAGGTTTTCCCCTTCCCCTCCTCCTCCTCCTCCTCCTCCTCCTCCTCCTCCTCCTCCTCCTCCTCCTCCTCCTCCTCCTCCTTCTTCTTCTTCTTCTTCTTCTTCTTTTTCTTCTTCTTCTTCCTCTTCTGTTGCTCTCTGAAAGTGACTGTATTTCTAGTAACACTGGCAGTTTCTGTCATTCTCAAGCAGACCTTGTAAAAATAAACCACTAGAGCCTAAGGAGGGGGAATCTGTGACGTTCCCTGGGACACTCTAGAATAGCAGTGTCCCCTTCCTTCTGGGGAATGGAATACTCACAGTGCCTGAGAGTCTGCTGGTTGCAGAGAGGTTTGTGGGTCTCCTCACGTTTCGAACTCTCCACCAATGCATGACCCAGCCTCTAGAAGAGCAGTGATCTTGTTGTAGGAATCACTATCCCCATTATTATTGACAGCATTAGTATTACTATCTTAATATGGGCACTATTTGAAGCACTTTATCTGCAGTAATCAGTTAATATTCACAACAGCCCTAAAAGTAGGCATCCTTATTGACTCTCCCACTCCTACTTGGCAGGCATGGACATCAAGAGGTAAAGAGACTAGGTACTTGCCCAAGGCTCTGTAGCAAGTGAGCTGGGACTCCAGCACAGACCCGGGGGACTGTGTTAGTGTTTGTGCTCTGTTCACTCTCCTCTTCCAGCCTTTAGGTCTGAATGATCACAGGACCTCTTAGTTGTCAGTAGAATGTCACCAGCACAGAAGACAGAGAAAGCCGGAAAAGACGGAGACAGAGCAGAAAAGAGCAATGAGGTGGGTTGATGGCCAGGGCCATGTGGGAAAGACTTCTGGGCTGCACGGGATAATTCAGCCACACTGGCCCTGTGGTTATGCTTGAAGGAGAGAAATAATAAAACATAACCTTTTCGGAGGCAGCAGCACAGGCGCCCAGCTCTGAGGGGCAGTAATCAAAGGCTAGGATTTTTCTATCCATCTCAATCTTCACAACCTCTCAGTCCAATTTTATTGATGGACAAACTGGGCTGAAGTCATTATTTACCAAAGGTTGCAAAGTGGGGAAGTGTCAGGGCAATCAGCCCAGGTCAGGGTAGTTCCACATGAAGGAAGAGACTGAAGTTTGACCAGCACATGCTTCCATAAATCATTTTGGGAAACGTTTCTGTATAAATGGAGACAACTCTGTGTTTTTGTGTTTCTTTCTCTGTCTCTGTGTCTTTTGTCTCCATCTCTCTCTTACACACACACACACACACACACACACACACACACACACACAACCTTAGTGCAGTTCAAAAGGAAAAACCTAAACAATGAGACATTTTAAGGAGGAAAACAGTGCATTATTGTGGTGTTGCTTTTTAACTTCTGCAATTCATATCTAGAAAAGTGAAGGGCTTCAGTGAGAGATGCTAGGATGTTTTATCTAAAAGGACTTCAGTGATTTGCCTGTAACTTTAATAGTGGAATTCTACTTTTTGATTCCTTAAATATGTTAGAATTATCAGTGGTAGGTACCTAATCCTACATAATGTAGAAGTCATATTTAATTAAATTAATGTAACTGAAATAGTTCAGTTGGCTTAACTTGTTCATTTTCTCTAACTAAATATCAGCTTACAGTAAAAATTTTATTAATCACAGTAATGAGAATTTTTATATTAAATATATATATTACATTTAGTTTAAACGTTAATAGTCTACATTATTTTAATAAATTGCACTAAGGGAGTATATATGGAATAAGTCTCTCATGCAGATTTTATTGGTTGCTGCATAGTTAATAGACACTAATGTGATCAGAGCCAGGATGTGATCATAAGATCAGTAGTTAAAATGATTGAAATATAAATTAGGAGCTGGAATAATTGTTTGTTAGAAGCTCAGATAATAACTGTTTGGTAATACTCGGAGGGTCGAAGAAATAAAACATTCAAATGTGCAGCAGTAGCAGAAGAGAGAAACACTTTAAGGCAGACAAAGGCTTTTCTACTAATTGCGCCTCTCTCTTCCCCACCCCCTCCATGGAGGACTCCCCACTCTCTGTATCTTTTCCCTCTTGGTTCCTCAGCAAGCCTTCTACTCAGCAACCAGAACTGCTGCTTTCTTTCTCTGTCCTTTGCTTCTACTCACCGTCCACAGTCCATTACTGATCATGACAAACCTTGCCACCATCTTGCCCTTAGCACACCTGATTCTCTGAGGGCTGGTAGAAAACCCATCATCTTTTGTGACCTGCATACTCTTTCTGTAAAGGGCTAGATGGTGAGTATTTCAAGTTTTTTGGACCATGTGATGCTTGCTGCAATGACTCAGCTCTGCCCTTCTAGGCACAAGAAGCAGCCGTTAGATGAGCAAATAGGCATCAAACTTTATAAAAACAGACATCAAGCTGAATTTGGCCTCCTGGCCACAATTTACCACCTCCTGTTCTTTGTTGTCAAATGTTTTTCCTGACCCAAAGATACATTTAGCTTTTTCTCTCAAAAGGAGAGCCTCGGTTGAAATATCTTTCTCCACAATGGGGCTGTAACAAATTCCTTGTCTCTGTTTGCGTGCTGTGCAGTCCTGACGAGGTAAAACTGGAGATTGCTAATAAAATAGAAGCGGTCTACTCGCCATGACCCAGTTGGCCTGGAGGTTAATTAAGAAAGAGTGTGATCGTATTTAAGAGACTTAATCAACTTTTCTGTCTCATGTAGCTATGAGGACTTCCTCCAGACAGGAGCTGATGGTGGCCAGATCTAATCCTGCAAAGAGACTTTTTGGGTAATTTGATAGTGAATTCCCCTTTCTTATCTGAACCGTTTTCCTCCAAATTCTTGGATGTGTTGTTGGAAAACTTTTTTGTTTGTTTTAGAGCCCTTGCCTCCTCACTATCCCCTTCACTCCAATTAATTCACCTGTCTCCTTTACCTTTTGGGATATTTTTCTTTAGTTATTTATCTTGATGGTTTGACTTGGAAAGTTCAAACTTTTCCATGAGGGTTTTTGGTATTTTTTGAGCAATGTGCCCTCTCAATCTCTTTAATAAATTTCTTAAGGAAGTTGGAGATTTCTGACAACGATTTTTAAATAAAGGGCCTCTGATTTCCCTTTCTCCCACTCCTCCAGAAACGGTATAATTCTAACATTGTTTCCTCTTAATCTCTTCTACAGGTCAACTATTTCAACTTTTGACTTCAATTTTTCATTTTCAAAGCTGTGTGTTAAATTCATTAATTTTTATTAAATTCCCTTAATTTACTCACTAAGGGTAAAGCACTGTGAAAGACAATGTTGATGGAGACAAAGACATTTAAAATCGCCTCTGCCCTTGAGGTGCTAATCATTAACCTAAAATATAAGGTTGCACGTGACAAGCACTATGTAAGTGGCACAAAGGAAGTTAGGAAACGTGTAAAGGACATAATGGCCATTGTTCTCTGGGGCTAGAGCAGCCGTGGGCAAACTACGGCCCGCGGGCTGGATCCAGCCCGTTTTAAATGAATAAAACTAAAAAAAAAAAAAAAAAGACCGTACCCTTTGATGTAATGATGTTTACTTTGAATTTATATTAGTTCACACAAACACTCCATCCATGCTTTTGTTCCGGCCCTCCGGTCCAGTTTAAGAACCCATTGTGGCCCTTGAGTCAAAAAGTTTGCCCACCCCTGGGCTAGAGGGTAATAGTGGACATTGGTTGATTTTACTGTGCAATATCCACAACTAGCTTTTGGGTTACTATGCCTCTTCACTCTCAGTCTATGTGCCAACTGTAGTACCGACTTTATTCCCAGGGGGATCTCACGTCCCAAGCCAGGCTAATGAGTGGACTCACTCATCTGGCTGGAGCTGGGTATCCAGTAGACATAAAAACCCCAATCTGAACCCCAGATGTTCTTTTTGTGCCAACCCAGGAGCAGATTCTCCCTTCTGTTGGACTGGAATTTTTTGATCAACGGAGCCTGTCGGGCCACCACGCAGACTTTTAAATGTAGCCAACAGCCCAGCCGGCGTGGCTTAGTGGTTGAGTGTCGACCTATGAACCAGGAGGTCACAATTCGATTCCGGTCAGGGCACATACCGGGTTGCGGGCTTGATCCCCAGTGGGAGATGTGCAGGAGGCAGCCAATCCATGATCCTCATCATTGATGTTTCTATCTCTCTTTCCCTCTCCTTCCCTCTCTGAAATCAATAAAGCATTACAAATATATTTTTAAAAAATGTAGCCAACAAAGAGAAGCCTAACACAAAGCAGGGTCCTGCTGCCATCACTTGCATTTTACATCAATCTGGAACGGAGGCTGAACTGGACGCCTCAGCTCCCTGAACCATGTCACTTTAAGCTGAAGCCAGTTTAAGTTGGGTTTTCTGCCTCTTGGAACAGAGAGATCGACAGAGTGCTGGAGCTTGGACTTGAACCGTGGTAGAATCTTCGTAGGTAAAGATGAGGTCACAGTTGCTGAACATTTTTATTTACATAAAAGCTTCTACATTTGACAATGTTGGATACAGTTTTCCATTTAGGGCAACAAGCATACCGATTCAAAGGTGCTGGTGTTGGAAGTACTCACTGTGTTCATTACATTGCCTACATGTGCTTAAACCATTCTAGGAATTTAAAATAATCAAAATTGAAAGGGCATTTCTCAGCATTTTAACACATTTTCTTATGTGACCCACTCACTTTCCCTGGTGACATCTTCACTGGCCATCTGTGTTATACTTCACGGCCACTAGGGATGGCTTGTGTTTTCACCCAGCATTTCTGGGCTTCAATCCCATGAGATTTCATAGCAGAAAAACACTATTTTAACCCCTGTGTGAATATACAGGAGGAGGAAAAGAAGGAATATTTTTGGAAATCTACCAGCTATCATGATTTATATTTTATTTTAAATCACTCTGTCACAACTCTAAAAGGAAATTGCTATTACACTCTTTAAAAGTGAGGAAAAGGAGACTTGAAAGGCTTATTTCACTCATCAAAGTTGTATACCTAGAACACGGAAGCAACAGGGTTTGAACCCAGGTTCCTCTGACTCCAAAGCCCCTGCTGATTCCTCAATATCATGCTGATTTACATCATTTTCCTCATTATCCCTGGATGACAAACCAACCATACCCCCTGCCTTGTACCCACTGACCAAAGGAGAGGAGCTGGTGGGAACAAGGAAGAGTTTCTCTGGTTGGGTCTCTGATTCTCCTCATGGGGTTGCAGGGGTGGGCAAACTTTTTGACTCGAGGGCCACAATGGGTTCTTAAACTGGACCGGAGGGCCGGAACAAAAGCATGGATGGAGTGTTTGTGTGAACTAATATAAATTCAAAGTAAACATCATTACATCAAAGGGTACGGTCTTTTTTTTTTTTTTTTTTTTTTTTTAGTTTTATTCATTTCAAATGGGCCGGATCCTGCCCACGGGCCGTAGTTTGCCCACGGCTGGGTTAGAGTATTATAATGGTCCAGTGTCCACACTAGATGCGGCTCTCAGAGCCATCACTCTACCTTGAGAAGTTGGTTTTGTGTCCATGGTGATTGGTCGGGATGGCATTATGCTGGGGATGCAGTGGCTGTGTTTTTTGGCTTTAGCAAATCTTCCTAGCTTCTGTTGTTAGTGGCTGCAGCTGTGGGGGAGGGTTTGGGGAGGACTCTGGCGCTTGCCACCTCTTCAAGCACTTCCGGGCTCCGCACAGCTGGACAGCCCAGATTCTCTCAACACTCTTTAGAGTGCTGTTCACAGCTGGAACCCTGCTCAGCTCTGACACTGTACAGCTTTTTCAAATAACAGCACTTTCAAAGAACATGTTCAAAGTCAGCACTTCTACCTTCCCTCGGACGCTAGCTTTATACTGAGGGACTTACCTAGCAAACCTGGAGAGACCCGGTACATCTGCTCAGCAGGGCCAAATGGAGACATTTAGGGAAGCTGGTAATTTTCCATTACCCTTCCAAAGTCATGATCATACAAAACAAACTCCAAGATCAGCTCTGAACACCTGGCTATCTGACAAGATAAACACATAAACTAAATTTTAGTGATTAACAGAATGGACTTGGAGATGGAAGCATCTTGATATGAATGCAGGTTCTAGCACTCAATAATGATGTTATTACTAGAGGTGTCTGAAGCTGAATAGTGTCATGGTCAAAAGGGGGATAGATCCTTCCTTCACAGAGTATTTGTGAAAATTAAATAAACAACAACAACAAAGGAGTGTGGCACATAGTAGTGCTTAGCACATTGTAACTATTTCTACTAAGTATCTTTGGTTCTATTTTCTTTCTGTCTTACATTGATATCTATTTCTCTGGTGAATGAACATGCAAATTATCTTACAATATCCATGATATTTATATTTTGCATCTCAACTTTCCAGATGTGGGGGAGAAGTACTTCTAACATTCTGGGATGTATCTTGAAAATATATTCTGAATTTTGTTATTGAGATCAAACGACTTTGCCCTGAGTGACAACTATCTATTGTCATGTTGCAGCATATTCTCGGGAATAGGACTCATCACCCTATAGAGAAGCTCCTACAAAAATGGGTGTCTCATCACCAATAATTGAACCTTCCCTCTCTTGATTTGCAAAGGCAATGAACTCTCAAAGGAATATCAAGACCTTTAATCCAGGCCCCATTTTCTCTACAGGCAGAGAGATGCTTTTAGGATTATATATTTTAAAAACTTTGGGTCTTGCAATCTTGAGTTTTCTGAAGGATTTTCTGCTGTGTAGTATTTGTTAAATAAGAAGGCGTGTGGCCAAGTAATCTATATTGCTAAGTAGAAGGAATCTTAAGGCAGTGCTCTCAGCTTTGATAGGAGTGGGACAGGCATGGCATACCTGGAAGGCATTTCCTGGGATCTTGGAGATTCTACCATTCTCTGTCTCTCTTGGGCCTGATTTTAGACTTACCTTAGACTGATAGGGGACTATCACTTGAAGAGCTCTGTTAGAATCCAATTCCTCCATGGAAGGCAGGCGGTGTCTCAGCCATATTCTCCATCTCAGCACCACGTTATTCTTGGCAGTTAAATGCCAGGCTCAGTCTTGTGTGTGTTACTGAGACCCTTCAGGGTGGTTTCCCCCTGAACTGTAGCAGTTGAACTGTGCTAGTACTTTTAGGGCAGCAGATTCAGGGCAGAGAAGGAGCACATTGATTGATCTTCTGCTGAAAATGTGATGAATACATTGAATGAAAGAGAGGATCACTTAATGGGTCCAACTCTGTTGTAGATACTGTAAGGCTGGAAAGAACTATAAAGCTCAGTTTCTGTCCTTAAGTAACTTGTATTTGTGTTGGCACGGCAAGAATAAGGCACATGAAGCAACAGGCTGGATGAGGGAGTGTGTGATTAAGTGACAACTGAATAGTACAGACAGAAAGTGCTCTGGGGGCCCAGCCTTGGGAGAGATGGTGGAGACAGCTAAGTGATGACAGGTTTTGCAGTGATCTGATGTTTTTGTGAGAGGTGCTTGCCCAGGGTTAGAGATGCAGTGGTGACTGTGAACATGGCAATTCCAAAAATCACATCTCAAGGATCGTTTCATTTTCTCAAGTCCCAGATCCCTGTTGATTGAGGGAATCACATTGGGAACTTTTCAGGGTCACAGGATGGTATTTTGTGCTTTCTAAGGAGCCATTCAGCTAGGAGTTTCAACTGTTCTCAAGCTCTGGTAGACTTGTAAATTTATAACTGCATGAGATCAGGCTTGCCTTACTGCCACTCACTGACCGCATGACCTTGAGCTTATAAATTGTCTAAGCTTCACTTTCTCTGCTGAATGACAATGATAATACTGTCCTTACAGAGTTGCTGTGAGGATCACAAGATGATAACGTATACAGAGTTCTTGGTACATGGAAGGGGTTTTAGTGCATGACAGGTTTATCATGGTCCCTGGCGGGTCTAGGAAGAAACACGTTTGAAATGAATAAAAATCAGAGAATGTGGGAGCTGCAAGAGATTAGAGTGATCACTTAGGCCAACTCCTCATTCTACAGGTGAGGAGTGGAGGCTGAGATAAACTAAATTATTTGCTCAACAACAACCCGCCCCCAGCAGTAAAACTGGGCCAGCTGCTAACTAGCATATTATTACATTTCTCTACCATAGTTCAAGTCACTGAGCTCAGCATTCCCTCTTCCTATCTGCCTCTTTCTTTCACTCTCTTCCTCCAATATTATCCACAGCTACCTGTGTTGGGCACTGAAGGAGATTTAAAAGTAAACAAGATGCAGGATTTGCTGTCAAGGAATTGGCACCATAGATGACAGAGCCACCGTTAAGCTTCTCCGATTCATTAGGGATAAATGGGAAATGGGCTGACATGGGAATGGAGGGTAGACTGGCACAGAGAGGGAGACAAGCCAGCATAATGGTTCAAGTGGGAGTCTAGTGGCAGGCAGATTAGGTTCACATCCTTTCCTTAACCTTGAACAAGTTATGAAATGCCCTATCTGAATATAAAATGAGGATGATGAGAAAATCTACATTCTAGAGTTGTTGTGCGGATAAATGAGAATGTGGTAGGGTGCTTGGCATGTAACAAGCATTCAGTCAATGCTAGCTGAATTTACATAAGAAAGGCACTGGTGGCATTTTGTATAAGAGAGAATAGCATAGTAAGAATAGAATCACAGAATCATGATAAAGGATTTCTAAGGCTATGTAGGGACCTATTGCAACCCTGGGATTCAAGTGTTTGTACCTGGTGACTTCTTCGCTTTTGAGGAGTGGGTCCTAAGATATTTCACTTTTAAGAAGACTCAAAGTTACTGAAGTTTTTTCCAATGAATGAACTTGGCTCCCCTTCACCACACTTACCACATATGAGACCACTTGAATTTTCTTGGGAAGTAAAAAGTGGTGAATCTGAAATCTTATCTTTTCTAATGTTTAATTTTTTGCAAAACTGTTATTTCTCAACTCAGTTTTGGATTAGCAGCTCCATCTGGGCAGATCAGCTCCCCTTGTTCCTTACAGTTCTATTTCAGGTTTGTTTTTCACCAGCTCTATTATTACACATTCTTTTCAGTCTTGCTCTCAATTTAATAATAATACCTACCATTTCCTTTACAGTGATTTATGACTTTATTAAAGCTCTTAGATTTGTGTTCAGATTTCTGATCTGTTGACTTGGGTCACTTTGTATAATTTAATTATTGTCCAAGGTTTTGCTAAAGGTAGGCACACCTGAATTTAATTAATACACTGTTTGCATATTTCACATCATAAATAACGATGCCCAATAAATTACATCTCAATACCAATACATAGTAGCCCTCATAACAACTCCCTGCATTTAGATTCTTGCCATGAATCAAATCCTTGTTGATGGCATGTGACATCTAAATTCCCCCCCGGGACCTTTCTGACTGCTATGATGCTTCTTTTCTTTTACCCACTTATATACTAGTTATAACCAGAGCTTTTAGAACTTGACCAGTAAAGACGAAGAACAATTTTCTTCTCTGTGATTTCCTTTTCTGGATATGTAAACATAAAGAATCCACAGGGGTTAGAAGCCAGATACTTTTTTTTTTCTAGTTTCTAAATTACAAATCTATACAAAGATTGCTGTGGGTTATGGTGGAGTTGATTGGCCCCTGTCCAGAATATAGTTCCTTCAGATTGTACAAACCAAAGTCACCACTTTAAGTATTTCCATTTTACTTTTATCAAAGAGTTAAAAAGCCAAAGCCTTTTAGCGTCTCGTTTCACTTACACACATAGCCCATTATAACCTGCATAAACAAGGATGACAAGTTGAGATTAATGAGAGTCCCCAAGTGACAGAACAATTTAATTGTCAGAAATCATAGGAGCTTTACCAGTGTATTTATATAAGACAGCCATAGTCTAAAAACTTCCCTAATTGATTATGACCAATAAGTAATAACTTGGAAAGAAAGCAGTTTTCAGGTATACAAATAACAAATGACTCATAATAGTTAATTGAGGTATTAAGATGCATAAGGGAAGAATATTAGATTGACTAGATAAATGATTCATAATGTAAGGCAAATAATTGGAGAGTTTGTGCTCCTAAGTAGGATATAGCTCATAAGCAATGCTGGAAGTACATCAAATAAAGGGGATTGTGTTTGTTAAATGAACTCTCAGCTAATTGGGTATCATAGCTATGTTGCCCCCAAGCTCCATTGGCTCCTTGCTTTCAGGCAAAGCAGCCTTCTTAGATTCCTTATAAGCCACAATACTTATCTTGGATCCTGCAGCCCTTGCAACATAAAGGTATGAGGCCGGGGGTGGGCGGGGGGATGGTGAGGGGAGCAGCCAGACACATGCGAATGTAGACAGTGTTATGGCTGAGCCCCTACTATTGGTGCTGGATCTTGCCTTTCAACTTAAGGTTCAGCCATGGGCCCTGCTTTAGATCCAGGGCAACTGGCGTAATGTCCCTCTCTTATTAGTAGATGGATGCAGCTACTTCTATAATGCAACTTTGGGGATCCTCTGCACCCAAATATCTCTGTACTCCAATCTGTGCTAGACTGTTCTCCATCACAAATCCCAGCAGGTTAATTAATTTAATCAAAGTTACAGCAAAAGTAGGTGGCTAAACCTAAGCTTCTCAACACCAGGTTATATTGTCTGTAGTCTTTGTCTAATATAATTCAGAATTAATATCATAATGAATTTTCTGAATTAATATCCTAATTCAGAAAATGTAATTTAAGAGCCGCGATGTTTTAGCCATGGTCTCTTTTGTCTTTACTTGCCACGTGTAGGTTTTAGTGAGTGATGTATAATACTTACACATTGGAAGTGTACTAGACTTTCTTGTTGGGGATCTCATCCGAAATCTTGCACTTTCAATGTACTCTGATTGACTTTAAGTTCATGGCTCTTCTCTGGGCAAATCCTTGCAATGGCTTCTGCTTTTGGGGCAATGAGTCATAGACCTTACCATTACCTTCTATTCCTTGAGCCCTAGGTCTGCTCTTCCCCACATACCTGCACAGCTCACTCTCTTACCTCCTAGAAGTCTTTGCTCAATTTCAGTCACCTTTTAATGAGGCCTATGTAGATCACTTTATTTAGGAGAGAAACCTACACCAGTCCCCAACACCAACTCCCAAACTGCCGATCCCTTAGGCTACTCAACTTCTTCTTCTTTCTCTAGCACTTACCATGTTTTAACTTATAGGAGAATCTTCTAATTTATGATATTTATTGTTTATTAAATTTCTCCTCCCATGAAAATTCAAGCTCCAGGAGGGGATGGAGCTACCTCTCTTCTTCACTGATGTATCCAAAGCGAAGGATGTCTGTTTGATAAGGACCCGATGAGTGAATAGATAATAACTATTTGTTGAATGAATAGAGAGCAACCCTAGATAATTCAAGATTTGCAATGAAGTTTAAAAAAACACTTTTGACCAAACTATTCTCATTTTCTTGGAGTTAGTAATGATCAGCCCTGGATATGTGTCAATATTCAAACTTTCCTCATTTTATTGGGTCTCCTGATACCCAAATTTCACCTAAAGATATAAAACTATATATATACTATTTGGTTGCATTTTGAGTATAGTAAAGCAAATATTAAAAACCTTACATCATTTTTAGTAGCTTTCAGATCCAAAAAGAACATGCTGCCGTCTTGGTATGTTCACCCTGTTTCACAGATGAGACAATCAAAGCACTAAGGCAGTAAGGGTGCACTCAAGAGTGCTGAGATATGGAGAAGACGCTAGAATGCTGACAGTGGGCCTTTCAGCATATTCTTGTTGGATAATCTTGCCCTACCAAGCTGACTTGTATGTGATAGATGCCATTCTCCTAGTCACCACAGGGAAGTTTAGTCTTCAAAGCTCATCAACTCCAAGACAAATGCTACAGTAAGTGAACCGCACAGGGGCGAAAGCTCTCGCCATGGTAGTCCAGCTCAAGATTGTCCCTTTTGCTGAGAAACCCAGAGCAGTTCTTTTTGCCTGCTTCTTCTAGGCATGCTTGAAAAATAACCCAGCCAGCATTCCCCTAGCCTCCATCTATGATTTCATTGGGAAACTATGCAGAAGACACTTTGGAAATAAATATACACAAGAAATTACAACTCTGTTTGAATGACCCTCTACCTTGGAATGTCTAGAACTGTGAGAATTATAAGGCCAAGAAATTTGTCCAGGCCTGCTGACTTGAAAAGTTACTATTCCTTATATGGAATCTGTATAGACAGGGAAGCTGAAGTTGTGTATACTAAATGGAGATTTTTTTCCCCCCCAGCCACTTATGTGCCTCATCCTGGACCTATTTCATTTATAGGTTTCTTTAAAATAGCATGCCTTGAAAGTTCTTCATGGTCTTCCAAAGTGATTTTCAGAACAAGTGCTTTACATGAACTTCGATTGTATCAGAAATATCCAAAGATGAACGAATCCAGAAAGGTCAGGCCAAGAGTGCAGTTGTGCAATTATATCAGTAGAATGTGAGGCCTGCTAACAATGTGGGGGGCTGGTTAGAGTACCCCAGGTAGAGTTTATTCATTACTGTTGAAAAATTAAAAATGTAGACAATCACGAATGTTTAGTCTGGTTTTCAGTAAGAAAGAAAGGCAAGTGGATTCAGACAAGGACCCACAGCACAATAAATATTTCTTTTACCCTATTTCCTTGATAATGGAGAAAATGGAGCAACAAACTGTAAAGCTAAAGCTAAAAATAGAAATTCTATTTTTAAAAGGTGTAATTATTTTCTTTTGCACAATGTAGAATGGGGACACTTTGCAATTTTGGTTTGCATAAGAATATTTTAATGTAAGCAATTCAGAACACTGACAGCATATGTTTGAAAAGGTTATGCTTTCACTAATCCTCACCAGCAGTCTGCGTAGGGTCAAATCCCAACTATACCGTTAACTGGGATAAGTTTCTCTCTGAGCTTCAGTTTTCTCATCTGAAAAAGGAGAAACCTTAGAGGATCATTGTAAGAGTTTAATAAGTTAAAGCAACATAAATATAAAGCCTAGTAACTACATAGTGTTTGGTAAATAGATGCTATTATTACTTGCCACATGTATTGATTGCCATACTTGACAATATTGGAGTTTTTAGAAAGTAGGAAGTAGATTGTATCAAAGTTCTATGCATTTTTATAATGGCCAGCCCCCTTACTGTGAACTCACTGCCTTGTCACTCAAGGTTTCTTCTCCTTTTCTAGACTTGGGTCTAGATTTTTCAGAACAAGTTGAAAAGAGTGACAGTTACCTAAATAATCCAAAGGGAGGACTGATTTTTACCTTTCCTTTTGTAATTTTTCAGATGAAACTTGCATTTTTGGGGTGCATGGAGTATGACTTTACACGTGTACTTCACTTAATTGCGTGGCTATGTAGAGGTTGACCTGCAGATTGACCAAGAGATTAAAAAAAACCTATAATGGATGAAATAAATTTTATTTCCCCTAAAGCCTAGATGTCAGCATTCCCTCATACTGCTCTCACTTTAAGGTGATTTCTTTCACAGTGTTGGGTGACCCAACAGCAGACTTCACTTAGGGCACGCTGAGAGGAGGTGGGGTTCCCCACTCCTGTGAATGAGAAAAGCTCAGCTTTGAGGAATAATGGATTTTTGAAATGAGCAAATCTACAAAGAAGCTATTTTGTTCTAGCATCCATGTCTAGTCTATGCTTTAAGCTTAGTGTTTTTATTTTAAGTCATGGCAGGAGGTGGAAGTGGTGCCATCAGCTTTTCTTTGATTAGTGCCTCTGCAGGTCTGAATCTATCCCTGGCCTTATAGATTATTTGAATCCTTTTATAGCTGTTTAAGTATTTTGTCCCCAAAATAAATACATATTTTACATTTAGGGAAGGCTAAAGGAAGGAATCTCAAATTGGTTTATAAGCTCAGTGATGGAAAGAGAATGAGTACGGAATATTTCCATTTCATTTAAAAACGCCATTTGTTATTTGAGGCTTTTATATAATTCAAGCTCTGGGTAACTTTGATTTTTGTAAACCTGATTTTCTAGTTTTTAAATCTCCAGTCACTAAGCATCTGGTTTTTGCTCTGTAAAGAAGCTAATATGCTGATAATACTTAATATTTTCCATTTTCAGCAAAGCCAGCTTTAAATATTTCCTAGTGCTAATGCATGATTTGTCTAAGCATTTTAGCTAAATCTAATCTTTCATTAATGCTGATGCTCATCTCTATTTTCAGATGGTTAATTTGCTGACTTTCTGCAAAGTTCAGTTTTTGTTACATGTCTGATCAAGCTTAACAATAATTTCCTATATTATATTAGCCAAAGTAATGTTTGTTTATGAGCTTACAGTCATATTTATTAACATTCATGATTAACTGAAAATTGCCCCATGTGGTATTTCAATCCATAAATGTGTTTTGATTAGAGAAGGGACAATTATTCCATTTGCATTTGATTCTAACACAAATGGTATAATTTTCAGTTCTCTTTGTCAGAGAGTAGTGGAGAAAAGAAAAGTGAGGTCTTAGAAATACTGCCCAACTGCTGCTTCCTGATCATTTAGACTCTAATGTAATTTTTTTCTTTGTAGCACATTTCTATAAAATAGTTTTTGGTATGGATAATTACCTTAATTGTTCATATACTCTCTAAAGTATCACTGGGGCATTATCCATTATGCTGCTTCAAATTGATCATTGTGTACTTTTGAACATATTTCATCCTCTTTAGGATTGGATGTCTGACTATTTAGATTTAATACTTGACGCACATTATGTGTGTAGAAATCTGGTAAATAAGGAAAAATATATTTTGAAAAGATGATTTATGTTCCCTTTAATTCTGACTGCTTCCTCTGAAGCTTTTGTGATCTGATATAAATCTCCAAGTCTGCTTTTTTATCCTGTAAGAAGAGAATTTAGCTTCTCACAGATTCCTTGGGCACATGGTAAGAGAGTTAGTTTAAGCGTCTGATGCCACTGAAGTCTGGACCCTGCTTTTCTGAATGATCAGGGCTCAGCGTGGTCTTTGGAAGAACTGCAGTTCCAGCATAGGGTCTAATGGGGGTCATTAGACATGACTGTGGGGGTTGGCTTTCCCAGATCTGCTGACTGGGGAGTCACCTTGTAGGAACTCTGAGTAGACTCAGTCACTTTCACTGCAGATAAGAACAACCCTTCAGGGACAAAAATCTAGCTCTTTCCTGTCAGGCGGGGGGCCACTCTTTTCTTTGTAATTCAGAATAACTTATATGAGATGACCTGATTTTTGTTGCTGTCTTCCTTGGGTGGAGAGGTAAATAGATACGTTTTGGCCCTATAATCGTTTAAAGCTGGACTGAACAGAGTGACAGAAAGGCACCAGAACCTTGCACAGTCGCTAATACTCTCCGTAATGTTGTCTGAATGAGTGAATGAATAAATGAATAGACTATTCAGAACATTTCATGGGACCATAGGCCGGAGGCTCCCATTTCAAAGTCTATGCTTCAGATGATTTCTTTACCCTGTTTGCTTAATTGGCTGTATCCAAAAGTTTTGCTCTAATTCCTAAAAAAAACTTCATATGAACTCGGAGCACCTCTTAAATTTTTTTTTGATTAGCTTTAATCTGCATAGAGCCCCCTTTTCATGCCAGAATGCCAGCTTTAATAAATCAGCCAGCTCAAATTGAATAAATCTATTTAAATACTTATAAAATATTAAGGATGCATTTGGGAAAAGCCTCTAAGGTTATTGTGGCACCCATGTACCTCACAGTAACTAATTTATTAAGCAGTTTGCAAACCTGGGAAGAAAGGAAAAAGAAAAATGGTTTCATAAACCAAGAGCAGAAGCCAATTTTTCAGCTCAGATGATGAAAGGAAGCATGCATTTCTAATCAAAAAGACAGATAAGCCTTCTCTCTCCCACCATTCCCTCACCGGCAAAGTGCCTTTTCATCATCAACAACACTCCATTCCTAATGGCTGCCTGGGCCTTTCTACACCTTCTCCATACGCTGGTAATGTACACACAGCATCCCTTTGAAACAAGAGCCCATTAGCTGTGGCAGACTACCTTTTCACATGACGTTCTTCTGTTGCAAGTCATCAGCGTAGTGTTAAATCATTTCTACTGGGCATGCTCAGAACCCTGTCAGAGGGATAAACTGATATTTAGAGCCATAGCATGAAAATTGCTTTTCAGCCCCCTTGAAGGACAGTTTAAAAAAAAAAAAAGGAAAGAAAGGAAGACAAGGGAAAAGGTCATAAACTAGACAGGTAACACCAAGCTCATTCTTTTACCCTGGAGCTTTGCTTCTTTGGAATTCTTTAAGTGATCATTCCTGACCCTCAGTCCGATGCATGTCAGGGCTGTCTGTCCTTTTGTGCAAAGGATAGGGTCAGGGCCCACATATTGCCATTGTTCAGTATTCCAGGTCTTCTTCCAACACTTAATATTACCTACACCTCCCCCCCCATAACAATGCAATAAACGTTTGTATTAATGACAGCTGTCATTGTAAATGAGTTTGGCCTGCCTTGTAAGGTTCAGAAATATTACCTTTCCATTATGCTCTATGCTATCTTGCACAGGTGTTGCTGATTGCAGCAGCCGTGGATCCTACAGAGAATCCCACACACAAGTCCTTAGTCTTAATGCCCTACTTGTCCTATCGTTTCCTACAGGCCACCCTGAAAGAGGGCTCACTTGTTCCTTCTCCACATGGGTTTATTGAACATGTATTGATACTTAACAATAATAATTCTATTATGTTTAATGAAGCACATGGAAATAGGTGGAGACAGCGAAGATAGAGTTTTCTGGAGTCACTTTGTTATTTATTTTTAAAGGTCAGTATCAGACATATGATGTGCTAAATCTAGCTAGGGCTAATCTTAGCATCATTGGACAATTTTGTGCAGAAAACAATAAACAATGTGCCCCTTGAGGCCTCCAAGTTCAGTGATGGTTTTTACAGAAGCCCTGACTGGACAAAGAAAAGGTTTCTTAACGGTGGCCTATATCTCCTTGTACCCAGGATAAAGGGGGAGGGAGGACTTGATTTCTGACAAGCCCACACATGTATTTAGAGTCAAATCATTTGTTATTTCAGGCCTGGATTCCTAAGCACATCTTCTCAAGGCGCCTATATACATCACGCTTCCATGTTGTTGTTGTGTGGCTTGTTTGGTTGGTTGTTTGCTCCAGGAAGCTGGTTGGGACAAACTCAAAAAACAGGGCTTTAGTGAACGATTCTCCTGCCAGTGAATGTGGAGGAGGGAACGAGAGACTCATCTTTCTACCAGCAGGCAGGGTGACAATTCCCCACGGCTCAGAGTAATGCAGGGGGGACTAAGACCAGGTCGAGGGTAGCCATATCTGAGCATAATCCATTTCCTTGCCACCATTTGACATTTCTCCCCACTTCCTGGCATCTTTAGGGACACAGCTCTCCGTGGCTGCAATTAGTTGCTCTGATTGGTCCAGTTCAGTTGCCATGAGACATCAGCATGTCCGAGGGTCTGGGGCCCTGGGATTTTAACCTTGATGGGTTTTGTCTCTTTAATGGGTCACCACTTGAATCACAGTTTGGTGGAAGCACTCAGCCAATGAGGGGAGGATCAGAGGATTGGCGCCACTTTCTCCACCCCAGGCAGCTGCCCTTGCAAGGGCAGTGGCGTGAGAAAGCTCAGCCGTTTTCCTGGGCTTCCGCGATCCTGAGATTCACTTCCTCTCCCTCGCCTTCTCCCTGGGAAATTCTGATTCCGTTCACCACGTTTGAGGCCTGGGGATCTGTTTTTAATAGGAGACCCACGTGATTTTCCTGAACAGAAAAGGTTCTTCTGAAGGATTGGGGGGAACGTTCTTACTACTATATACATGCCAGCAATTCCTGCCTGGCCAGCAAGGTGACGAGCATTTTGGTGCATTGAATGAATAAGTATTTTTATTTTGAGTCCAGGGACACAACCTCCTGAATAAAATGACGCCCAAGGATAAGTTTGCATATGAGGAACAGTAGAGGGTGGGGAGAAGGAGCTAAGGAAATTAAAAAGGCTCTAGAAAACGCCAGGCAGTTGGTGGGGGGCTGGGGGTGGGAATGGGGGAGACCGCAAGGAGAGTCAAGCCCCAGGACAGTTCACTCTGCCTTCTCTAGGGCTGGTTTTAATCACTCTCTTGTACCTTTCGCTGGTGTCATTTGTCAAACCTTCGCATAAAAGTTGCAAAGTGAGGTTATCCAGCGGGTACCATCATCCATCTCTGCTTATTGACCCGAGTGGGCGGCGGTTTACCATTCCCAGGTCTGCAGCCGGCCGCCTGCTTTTGTTCCATCCCGAGCCAAGCCGCCCAGCCCCGCGCTGGAGCCAGAGCCGGAGCCGGGCAGGGTCCCCCAGGCCTTTCTGCCAAAGCCCGTGCAGCCTGGTGCGTGTGCCTTCTGGGTGTGCTCTCCAGGCGTCTGCTCCGGAGACTTCCTCTTGGGGGGATTTACCGATTTGAAACAAATCCCTCGGCTTTGGCCCTGAATCCCATAATTTTCAACTGTGCGGTGATCAGAGTTGTTCATCGAGCTTTAATAACAATGTAATGGGCGCAGCTTTCCTCTGCTGCTCTTGGTCCCTGTCCCTGGGAGCTGCCAGCTCTGTTCCTGCCAGCGCGCTTGCCCTCTGCCATCCTACTGCGCTGTCGCAGCTGAGCGCCCCAATGCTGATAGGACAGGACAGGTACACAGGCAGATAGGAGCAGGGATACCTTCACGTGCAGGGCTTGGCCCCCCCTTCTAATCCAAAGACAACTGCAAAAGGCAGTGACTGGAGTTGATGAAGCGCTTAGCGTGTTCCAGGCAGTATTCCAGGGGTTTAGGTGGATTAATTGATTAATCCTCACAGCAACTCCACGAGGGTGGTACTTTTATTAAGCCCACTCTGCAGATCCGGCTCATGATCACAGGGAGACAGATTCAGGCCCCCCAGTCTACCAGCTTCAAGGCCTGGCCTTGGAGAAGAGGGTGGTGGGCTTTTGTTAGAGGAAGTTATCTACAGACGTGAGGCAGGGCGAGGCACAAGGGACCCTATGGGTTGAACAGGTAACAAGAAAGCATTATGGATGATAAGCTCAGGTAAGATTAAGAATAAATTTGCCCTGGTTGGGGGCTCAGTTGGTTGGAGCATCCTCCTGTACAACAGAGAGGTTTGGGGTTCAATTCCCAGTCAGGGCACATATAGGAGGCAACCGATTAATGTTCCTCTCTGACATCAACGTTTCTCTCTCTCTCTCTCTCTCTCTCTCTCTCTCTCTCTCTCTCTCAAAATATCAATAAAAACATATCCTTGGGAGAGGATTTAGGAAAGGCCAGTGACTGGAACTCTAAAATGACTGAAAATTATCCTTTGTCTTGGACCAGCTGAAGTGCACAGCAATAAAGCATGAAGCTAAGTGAGGCAGTTGGATGATTAGGAGGGAGAAAATGAGGGTGTGTGTATACTGACCTAGCAGCTGGCCTGGGACTGAGTGTGGAACCAAGTACTCAGCATTTGATATCAATAAGGAGAATCACTTGCTGTCATAGGAATATGAATATAAATACTTTGAATTTTTTTTTGCATTTGTCCTTTTAGAGATAACTTATTTCTAAAAAGATTTCTGTGATTTTCCTTAGTTTTTGGTTTGCTAACAGAAGGTGCTCATACTGGCTCCCTTGCTACTTGTTATCTTTCCCCTGCTCCACAGCCTTCCCCTCTCAGCCTTTCTTACAACAGATACAAGGGGAGACGGCATCGTCTAGAAGAGCGGTGCCCACTAGAAAGTTAACGCAAGCTACCTGTGCATGATCAAACATGAGCAAACCACAGATAAAACTAATCTGAATAATAGATTTTATTTAATATCATTTTAATATATCTCCAAAATCTGGGGTAAATTTTATACTTACAGCACATAGTTTGGGCCAGTCATGCTCAGTGGCCATGGATAATTCGTGGCTATGTTCTGGGACTCTTCGGTTCTAGCAGTTAAGAGTCAGCTAAAACGGGTCATAGTCTGGGTTTCTTGCTTTTTATTTTATTTTATTTTTTATTTATTTTTGTTGTTTTTGTTTCTTGCTTTTTAGCTGGTCATCTTTAGAAAAGCTAGTTAATGTCTTTAAGGCTATTTTTCTCATTGGGTAAAATAGAGATAATAATAAGGACCAAATGAATTTATACATGAAACTATACTGTACCTGGGCCCTATGCTGGGCTCCCAGAAGCACAGTAAATGTTAACAACTCCAGAACCATTATAGTCCAGATCCAACCTGGTTTCCTTCCTTTAGAACATGTGCAGACTAATTACTACTCAGTTTTTAAGAACAGTAGACTCCTTATTTTCTCTATAACTTTTGATTATCTGTCTATCTATCTATCTATCTATCTATCATCTTTATTTTAATGCAGTAATTCTCAGCAGGAGCATCTAGTGGGTAGAGCCCAGGGAGGATGCTAAACATCTTACAATGCACAGGAAAGACCCCTCCACCCATCATAACAAAGGGTTACCTGGCCCCCAAATTTAATAGTGTCACAATTGAGAAATGCTATTTTAACCAGATTAACCTGCATATATGTGCATATAGGATTTATTATTCTTTAATCCCCTTTGAAACAATTTAGACTATGAATTAAAAATATTAATAGAAGTCACCATCCTTGATCCTTGGGATAAATCTCACTTATTTCTACAGAGGGACTCTGTACAAGGAATTCCATGAATGGGCTTTCCCAGGCTTTCAGGAGGGGAAGCGGTATGATTTGTATGATTTGTACAGTCAGATGTGGGAGGCAGATGAGCTCCCACACTCCTGTGACCCTCTACCAGTCAGCAGAGGCCCCGCCATTGTGGGGCTGATGGGATCATGACAAGGGTTTGGCTTCCACTGGACTTGCTCCCTTTCCAGAGCCGAGTGCCATGTGAAAACTGACAGCTGCCTTCCTGCCCCCTGGGTCCACTGGGTCACAGGGCCCCAGGAAAGGAGCATGATTCCGCCTGCCCCCCAGCGTCAGTTCTGGGGCAGGTGGGCCCATGATAAGGCCCCTTCCCACTCCCCTTCTCACTAACTAACCCCTCTCTCCCGTTTATTTTATGACAAATGTGCTCAATTTACTCTGAGCTCTTGAAGAGGATTTGAAAGAGATGGTTCCACCTAGGAGAGGGTGTCAAGTTTATTCTTGGGGTTCCTCATGGATTTGCAGACTGTAGGCTACAGGAGACCTGGCCTGCCTTGCCTTTCTCTCCATAAGTCCTTGTGTGCGATTCTTCAGGGCTCAGTTCTGACACTTAGGCTAGCCCTCTTATCACTGGGCTATTTTTCTTTAAGGTTTAAGTCTATGAGTTGCTCAGGTTTACCTTGGAAATAGCACTGTACCCAGTGCAGGCACTAAAGCTGCCTGGAAACCTCCAATCGACAGGGTTTTCAGTCTCTTTGAAAACCCTCATTTGTGAATCTTCTAGTGGAAAAAAAAACACAAAAAACAAAAACCTGTTTGATGCTTCCTTGATGTCTGCCTCCCAAGAAGCAGCAGTTTTGTTGTTTGCCTGCTTGTGACTTCTTGGCTAGCTGTGGATGGTGTGGCTCATCCCAGCGGCCAGAGAGCATCGGGCGCACCGTCCTCTGCTCATGAAGGTGGACAGAGCACTGTTTTTGAGCTTCTCCCACACACCTGGCAGCCTGGGCTGATGGAGGAAGATGCCCTGACTGCAGACTCCAGCTGCCAGTAGTATGGTGACCTCTTTAACTCCCCAGACCAAAAGGCCACTCTTAACAAAGGAGCAAAAACTCTCCTTTGAAATTCAAAGTAAGTAGGAACTCCGAGAGAAAATGTTCTGGCTTTAAGACCATGTCTGGTGAACAGACGGATGAAAGCCAAGGGGCTGGATACACGCCCTTGCCAATGACGGGGAGCCATTCCTCTCCCGCATGGCTTCCTCTTTCACCAAAAGATCATGGTCCTTCTGGCCACCTGGAAAGTGCAGAGTCAAACACCTGTTTAAGTAGGTATGCTGAGCTCTGGGCCTGCCTCCACTGATCCATATGTAGTGCACGACACAACATTCACCAGCTGCTGTACTGAGCACCAGGCTTTGATGAAAGCATTGATAATGCACTTAAACCACCGCAGAGTCCATGCTACCCATGTAGGTGGGGAAGTGCAGGCCTGCACGCTGGCCCCAGGCTAGGGGAAGGGAAGGAGGCTGCAGAGCACAGTGAGAGCCTGAGCACCAGGGTCTAGGCAATGCTTCTCCAGGAGCACACGGTGGCTTGCCTGAGCCGGCATTCTGATTCTAGAAAATGAGAACATTCTTTTGGAAGCAGCTATAGAGACCATTATTTTACACAGAGCAGATGTCTCCTTTGTCTGGGTAGAGCTCAGCATACAGAGAAAGCCCAAGGAAGAGGAAAGATGTTTTTGCTTCTTCATGTGTGTGTGGGGGGGAGGGGGGGGCTTTGCATTTTCCTTTTTTGGCTGGGTAATATTGAGCCTGTGCTCCTTTAATTTTATTGTCACCATTCTCATTCTAATAAAAATGGTCATTAAATGCAATTAATTGTGTGGTGCAAAGCAAGCATGGTGCTCTATCCCAATATACAAGTGCCCTATATTCTCCGAGGCAGGATGCAGTTTGATCTCAGGTTATTTTGAAGGGCGGTACCAGAAGAAGTACCAGATGGACCCAAATTTTTATTGAGAGCTTAACATGTGCCAGGCACTATTTTAAGTATTGTATTCTAATGAACTATGTTCTTTGTTTTTAAGATTTTTTAAAAAATATTTTTTTTATTGATTTCAAAGAGGAAGGGAGAGGAAGAGAGAGAGAGAAACATCAATGATGAGAGAGAATCATTGATCGGCTGCCTCCTGCATGCCCCCTACGGGGGATTGAGCCTGGAACACGCCGGCATGTGCCCTTGACTAGAATCAAACCCAGGACCCTTCAGTCCACAGGCCAGCGCTCTATCCACTGAGCAAAACTGGCTGAGGCCTAATGAACTAATTTAAATCCTCAGAACCCTATAATGGAGATATGACAGATGAATAGATGAAGAATATGATTCACTTCCCAAAGACCACTTTGTTAGCAAGTGCTGGAGTTAGGACACGCCAGGCGGCATCCCAGATGGCTGGACCCCCATGATTGCAGAAGGTTTGACAACGATTATGAATTACATTCATTTACCTCCTAGACTGTTTAGAAGCTAATTCATTTTTTAAAACAGTTTCTGTCAAAGCAATTCTAAAATGCCTTTTCCAACATTAAAAAACTCTTATTTGGGCAACGCTTTCCCACGTAGCCTAAGTGCTTTTTCCCGCAGGTCTTACTCAGGCCTGTGGAGGTGGAGGTTTTGGGTCACCACCACTTGTTAACTGAGTCCCTACAAGCTACAATGGCTGTTTCCAAAACTCTTGGGCAATTTCCAGTCCTCTCTACTTCGAACTGCTCAGGACTCTGTGATCTGTGACGTGAAGAGAATGTGGGCATGGCAGTGTGGACAAACAAGCAAATAGTTATAGCTGCCGAATGGGTTGTTCAGGGAGAGGCGAGGTGCTTCCCCTGTCTGTCCGTCTGTCTTCTCCCTTCCTCTGGTGGCCCTTGTCCTCCTGAAGTCCCGTGCTGTCCTGGTGTGTCCCGGTTATCCATTTGCTCCATCAGCATCAGGGAGCAATCGTCTTCAGTTTGTGAAGTATGAATGTTTGAGCCAGGACCCAAATCAAAGTCTCACTTGACAATAAGATTTATCACCAATGAAAAGACAAGTCAATCTACTGAACCTTCAATTTGTATTTCTCTGGGAGTTGTACCAAGTCTTAGAAGGCCACTTGTAGTATTAAATGACTAACGCCTTCCAAGACCGACGCTATCCATTATGACTTCTCCATTGTCAAGAAATAGCTCTTATTGACTAATATCATAGGTGGTAGAAGACTAAAGGCAACAGGGAAGCAATCTTGGCAGTGAATTAATCTTTCACACATGCTGGCTGACTCTTAGATCTGTGGACTGGAGGCCAGGGTGGGAAGAGCCTAGGTATGTACACCTAGGGGCTTAAGGTGCACTAGTAAAAACTCTGATTTTAACTATATGATAAAGGCAGACAATCCCCACATTTTATGTAATTCAATTCCAGTGGCAGGAAGGCAGAAAAATCAAATTCTGAAGACAGGAAATATAACCTCAATTCTTATTAATTGAGTGACCTTGAAAAAGTCAGTTTCCTTGCTGGCCGCATAAGGGGAGTTGGGCCAGATAATCTGTCATCTGCTTAGTTATAATAGTAATAGTTATAATTTCAAAGTGTGTGGGTAGATTACATTTCTATTTTACTTTGGGATCCTAAAGAAAGTTAAAGACTCTTCAAACCATAAAAAATGTAAAAAGCAAGCAAGTTTATCATTTTCATTGCATGCTGTATGTCTATAGATATACAAATATATAGTCAGCAGCTGGAACATACTGTAAAAAAATTTTTTTGAGTCATTTCAAAGCATATGCCATGTGCCGGATGGAGATTTCTAGTACTTGTACAATCGCGAACTTCAACACTCACCTCTAATATATTCCGACTTAAAGTGTGCAACCTTGTTTAAAATGCACAGCTAAAGCATATATTTTCGTGTATTGCTATGTCTGAATGCATGATAACCAGGTTGAAAATCAAATTATCTGTGTTAGGGTGAATATTACAGTGTGAATACTGCCTGCTGTGCTGTGAATGAATCTTGTAAACACAATCAAATGCATCTTTCCCTTTCTCACGCACTCAGCCCCCCACCCTGCTCAGAGAGGCAATTCTTCACCTTCCCCTTCCCATTGTCACAGCGGTGCATGTTTATGGTGGTGACATCTTCGGCTTCAGCACAGCGTGAGCTCTGCCCTGGTGGAACTGATCACCCCCCTCCCAACATCAGCCTTTAGATGAAAGCCGCTTCGTGAATAATGAACTATAAATAAATAAATATGGCCCTTCCTCCAGAGGTATGTGAAACGCTTTGTTTAACTACAAGTGTCTGCTGAGAAATTTCAGGTCTCACAAGCTGTTTTATGGAGGGCAAAGTGCAGACGTGGAAAGGGAGCCGTTTTTACTCCATTGCTAATTTGCTAAATTATCCAAACGGGAGAGGAGGGGTGTGCTGGGGACCCCGGACTTCACAAAGTGTGGAGCCAGCAGAGAGCCAAGAGCTTCTAGGGAAGAAATTGAGTGGGTCCTGTGCTCTCACGAGCTTTGAGTCACTTCTCCACGCTGTCTAGATACTTGGTGGAGAAACCGTGGTTGTCATTTATGGAGGGCACGGCTTCAGATACTGGCAGGGGATGAAGGGAGGACTCCATCCCAGGAAAGGAGCTCCATTGTTCCAATGCCATACAAGGCAAGGCTGCTGTAAGATCTGAGCCCAGGGGGGCCCACGCAGGGTTGTATGAGGTCTTGCCTCCTGTTGGCAGCATGCTTGCCTTAATGTTGCCAAATCTCCGAAGATCACAATTGCAACTTTCGGGGAGGGAAAATAAACTCCATGAATTATGGGGTTACCCTGACCAGCTCTTTATGGAACCAGTCAGTTAGATGCTCCCTGAGCAAAATAATGAAGGTCTTTAGGTATAAATTTCTCTCTCCTTCATGAACCCTTCCTTTCCTCTGTTCCTAACTAAACGTACCTGGCCCCCAGCACCTATGGCCATGATTCAAAGGAAAAAAACAACAGTGACTTTTTAGACACGGGGTCAGGCCAGTGACTTGAGTGACCCAGGATCCTTTAGTTCTGGAAACAGTACTTTCAGGCAGCCACCTAGTCAGGGTCAGCCCGGTTGTTTCGGAAAAACAACTTTGTTGATTTGCTGTGGGTTTTGAGGGTTGGACACTTGCAAACCCTCTGGGGAGTACCAGAGGTCCAGAGTCATCTTCAAAGAGGTGCGCCCTTCCCCCCCGAACCCCCGATGCTTTTCACGCAGAGAGAAATAAGGCCAAAATGAACTTCAAATTGATCCTTAAAGCGGAGTGAAATACCACAAAAGGAGATTCTTTATGCCAAGGGTGGAACAGAAAAGAGGTCCTCATGGTTGATATTGCTGCTGTGTTATCAACCGCAATATCATGGGGCAAGGACCATTATTTTAATACCCAACTGGGAGAACTACCTCCACTTCCCCCATAGATTCGTCTGCTAGGTATTGACTGATGTTAGTAAAAAGCAGCCCAGGAAAATCCTGGGGAAATGCAGGGACTGATCAGCTTTGAACACGGAACCTGGAGATGATAATACTCCCTCATTTTCACCTCATACCCTCCATAGACCACTATCGCCGCCCCCGCCCCCACCCCCAATCTTCAAGTGTGCAAGCTGTTTCCAGGCCTTGTCAGTTACTGTCTCCTCTCTTCCCTTATGTAGACGCATTTTCTGAGGCAGAATAGGTGAGGACTCCTCTTCTTTGAAATAATTTTAAAAACTCAAGCCCGGATACTTCTGAGTATTCAATCTGAAGGGTTTGAAGAGGGCCAGGAGTTCAGAAATCCTAGAGAAACATGAGAAACAGGAAATGGGATCCCCTATGGCCTCTCAGCTATTGCTTCACACACATGACCCAGAACTCAACAAAGAATTGTACCTTGGGAGGGAAGCAGGTTTTCTTTGCTCTAATATAAAAAACAATAATAGCTACTATTTTATTTACTATTTATTGAGTGCCAGATACTGTGTGTAAGCACCTTACCCACAACATTTCATGTAATCTTCAAACATTTCCTTTACTAGTATTATCTCCTTTATACAAAAAGGTTAAAAGAAGCTTAAAGAACTTAAGTAACTTGCTTAAAGTTATACAATTTGTAAGCTGCAGAACTGGGAGTCAAACTGAGGCTGACTGACTCTAAAGACTACAGAGTGTGTGTGTATGTGTATGTGTGTGTGTGTGTGTCCGTGCATGTTGTGTGTATAAAACCAAAAGTAAGTTCCTAAAAGGCAGGAAATTATTGTTTGCTCTCTTCTATAAGCCACAATCTGAAAAAGAGTCCTTGGACCATAGTAGACACTCTGTAAATATTGGTTGAATGAGTGATGAGATGCTTAAATTAAATTAATGATTAGAAATAAGATAAAAACAAATATTTGTCCTTTTTTAGCATTTCATAGAGTTTGTGTGTCATGGCATTTTTTTTTTCATGAAATCCTTTGTAGCTGAGATGGCACATACCAAATAAAGCAATTGGTGCTCAGATAGTTAAAGAGACCTAGGCATTTCTTACAGCTAGTTATTGATGGTCATAAAAATAACTAACATTTCATTATTGCTGTGTATCAAGAACCATGCTATTACTTTATAGTTAGTAAATTATTTAATCCTGATAATGTCAAGATGTAGTTTCTCTTATCTCCTTTTTATAGAAGAGGAAACAGAGGCACAGACAGGCTATAGGCTAAGAGCTAAAAGCTAACATTTACATATTTACCTATGGGACATGTGAGTATTAGATCTGTATGGAGTTAGGACTAGTTCCTCTGTCTTAGCTGTTATTCTTGTATTTTGATTTACACAACATTTTACCTGAAAGAGGCACCCAGGAGAATATTTAATCCAGTTTCCTCTAATACAGCGGTTCCCAACCTGTGGGTCGCAACCCCTTTGGGGGTCGAACGACCCTTTCACAGGGGTCGCCTAAGACTATCAGAAAACACATATATAATTACATATTGTTTTTGTGATTAATCACTATGCTTTAATTATGTTCAATTTGTAACAATGAAAATACATCCTGGGTATCAGATATTTACATTATGATTCATAACAGTAGCAAAATTACAGTTATGAAGTAGCAACAAAAATAATTTTATGGTTGGGGGTCACCACAACATGAGGAACTGTATTAAAGGGTCGTGGCATTAGGAAGGTTGAGAACCACTACTATAATAGAATTTGAGGTCCAGATAAGGTAATACATTTTTTTGTGGAGTCACACACTGAACTAATAATGTGTAATGATTTAAACTTAAATTAAATGAAAGTAAATAAAATTAAAAATTCAGTTCCTCAGACTTAACCACATTTCGTGTCTTCAATTGTCACATGCATTTAATGGCAACCATATCAGACAACCAAGATTACATGCTTCACTGCTGCCTTTTATACTGATTCTTGTTGGTAGCCCTATACATGGTTATTTTCCAACTAAATATGACTATGTGCTATGGAGCCAAAGCTCTGCATTTCTCCACTCATCCTTGTCTTCCTTGTGTTATAGGCTCACCATCTCCCTAGGCAATATGGAAGCCTGTCTTTGAAGAGCTTTGTGTATTAGCATTTATGTTGTTAATACACGTTTACAAGGGGCTTTCCTATGCCATTCTCTCATTGAGGCTTCAAAATAACTACAACCACTAAATATGAGAACAGATATAATAATACCCATTTCATAGGTGAGAAAGCTGAGGGTCTGAGTGTATAAATAAACAACTTGAATTGAATGACATGTCAAAGACTAGATTAGACTGCTCACGTATGTATGGACATATTGGAGGAATTCGAAGAAAAGAATAACATTTTCTGATTTTCATTCTCTATTTCTAGTCCATGCCTGGTCTCAGAAAAGCAGAAATGTAATGACTTCATCAATAAAAAATTTTTAAAAAAAGAAAATCAGAAATGAATGAAGAAAAATAAATAAAACATGGTCTCTGTACTCTCACAGCTTATTATTGAGTTAAGTCTCCTATTACCAATAGATAAAGTATTATCAAACAGCAAATGTCATGTTTGCTCCTTAGTGTAGCATCATTGCCTAGCACAGGGCCCACCCCACAGTAGGCATTCAATAAACATCTGTTGGATACATTTTTTTGTGTGTGTGCAATCAGCGCTTAGGTCCAGGCAAGAAAACGAGGCCACGTGTAAAACAATTTGAGACTTTGACATGTGACTCCATCTCCATCTATTTATGTAGTTGTCAGTTAAAATGTACACTGACCTCTCTCATTGCTTAAACTGTTTCTCTGATAGCAATTTTTATATAAACACATCTTTACCTCAGGAAATTGGCTAGGGCATTAGATTACCAAGAAAGGCCAAAACTATTGTGGGAAACAGCAAAAACAGTTTGCATTTTAAGTAAAAATAGGAATGGAGAAATGATATAGGACTAGTCACAGACAGTTAGCTATTGACTCCATAATGGGAGAGCCTTTTGGAAAATGTTTGGGAAGATAAGGTTGTCATTTGATTTGGGGTATTTCTGTCACTTGACCCAATTGCTAGTAGAAGAAAAAATAGGATTCTCTTAAAATATTTTGAAAAGCTTCTTGAATGAGTCCCAATACCCTAGAAAAGTTTTGAATTGGGTACAAACAAACTTTGTCTGATACAAACTCTGCAAGATACAAAATGTAATGTTAGCATTTCATTGGAGGGATCAAGTCTGTTTTTTAAATTTCAAGGCAAACTTAAGAATTTAGTAGGCCTATGCTTTATTCATCACTACTCCAGTAGAGAATAAATGAACAAGCAAATATATGGACTATATTTGGGAATATTTCTAATCTAGTTTTAATCAGAAATAAAAAGGTAATTGTAAATGGTTCAACACTGTCATTTCCTAGCACAAGTCTCCTCAAACAAGATGTTCATGGTTGGCATAGAGGGAAGCCTAGAAAAGGAGACAGCCCACATCTCACCCAAGAATTACCAATTCCCTTAAGCACTTGAGTGATGCCATCCCTGAGCAGAAATAGTGTAGAACCTTGAATTAAATGATGCTTAACTCTAATACCCATGGGTTCCTCTTTCACTTGCCCAGGTCCTTTCTTAGAAAGCAACATAGGTCTAATATCTTCACAGGAGCATCTACAACTTAAATTAGGACAGGATGAGAGACCCCAGAGGATAATTTTCTAGTAGCCTAAATGTGGATACTGCCAACCTCTTAATGTGCATTTCTATAACAGCCTCCTAACAGGTCTCCCTGCCTCTAGCCCTTGCTCTCTGCAACCCATCTATCTTGTCCCTCTACAGACTGGCTCCTCATTGCTTGTAGAATAGAGCACCAACTCTCTAGCCAAGCATTCAAGGTCCATTTAAAACCTATTTCCTCACTTCTCCATTTCAGACAAACCTCTTTTCTCATTACTTTATAATTATTTTTCTATTTATAACTCTCTAAGGTTTGCCAATGCCATCTTCCCTCCAGGAAATGGAATCCTCAGATCTATGTATTTCCTCAGCCTATGATAAGATGCAATACCTATCGAATGAATAAATGGATGGGTGGATTTCATCCCTGTGTTTCTTCTAGTCCCAACTCTTCTATAAGACTTTACTTCACCAATGCCCTGCTTTGAATCCTAGACCACTTGTCTTTACCTACTATTTAGCATTCAGCATATGCTGAGTTTGTTGTTAATTATTAATTAGCTAACTAAATTAGCTAACTAAATTAATTTAATGAACATTTATTGAACGTCTATTAGGTAGCAGGCACTGCACTAGGCACCAGGTATACAGAAAAATGAACTTCCTGTCCACTGTAAGCTTTCAGTTTAGAAAGGAAACAGATGAGAAAATCATCAGTCATTGCTAGAAAGGATACAGACAGGGAGTGTTGTGCAAGCTCATCAGAAAATCCAGACTAGGGGGATTCAATAAAGTCTGATGGGCTCAGGAAATGATCCCAAAATGTGTGATCTGAGGGATGTTTTATTTATGTGTATCCTTTCAAGTTTACCTGGACAGGGATTTTATTTTGTCCAGGACCTAGTAAAAATATTCATCTTTTGAATCTTGAGCTGCCTTACCAGGATTAAAAATATTTCATAC
This sequence comes from Myotis myotis, assembly GCF_014108235.1. Lineage (NCBI taxonomy): Eukaryota > Metazoa > Chordata > Mammalia > Chiroptera > Vespertilionidae > Myotis > Myotis myotis. The sequence goes on along the minus strand of NW_023416318.1, from coordinate 16,039,266 downwards.
TCTTATCTCAATCAATTCTCATGAAACTCATCTGACACAGCAAGTCAGGTAGGGGACACCACAGGAATCAAGAACAATATCCATTCAATCTCAAGGCCAGAATGCACATACAAGGAAGGTTTTCTGATCCCTGCTAGGGACCTTTCAATCCTACTGGGCAATTTGAAGGGATGGGATTACTTAAGACAGGAGGGTGGGTTTCTGGTCTGTCTTTAATGGTTCTGGCCGATCCAGGTCTTGGTTCTACTTTTATTTATTTTTTTAAACAGTCGGGTCAAATTTAACCATATAGTTGCTCCATACATTTTATTATTTTTTTTAATTTAATTGTTTTTTGTTAATCCTCATCTGAGGATATTGTTCCATTGATTTTTTTTCAGGAGAGTGGAAGGGAGAGGGAAAGACACACAGAGAGAAACATTGTTGGTTGCCTCCCACATGGGCCTGACCACAGCCAGAGAGCGAGCCTGCAACCAAGGTACATGCCCTTGATGAGAATCAAACATGGGCCCTTCATCCGTGGTCCAATGCTCTATCCATTGAGCCAAACCTGCCTGGACACTTCCTCCATTTTATAAGTATGCTGCTACAGTCACTGAGCCAAGCATGGCATCTTATCAAGGTTAAAGAACTCATTAAAGTCAAATTCTCCTGGGGACTGCTGAGGCAGGACAGCATTCCTTGGCACTTCCTGATCTGTAGCAGGCTCCTGTCCAAGGATGACCTCCACCCCATGCTCTCTGGCCACTCCTCCACTGAATATTCAACAGTGCCTTCCTTTGCAGAGGCTGTCCATGGCTTCGTTCCTTTTCTACCCCTGTGATCTTCCATCATCTTCTCATCAAAGCCAGTCAGCTCAATGGTTTCAGACTGGTATGTGGGTCTGAGAGCCACTCTGGTTCTTCTTCTGTGTAGGAATCGTTTCTTCTCCGCTCACCAAAGACACGCTCACCCAAACTTCCTCCTGAAATGCTGGTCCTTGTCGTCCCTCTCTCCGTCTCTGTCTCTCCAGGCCCGCAGGTCCTTGTTGCTATGACAGTGATCCTTCTCAAAGTTCCTAGCAGAGAAGATCCTCCCACTGCCAATCTTCGTCCTCCAATCAGGCAAAGCCCATCATGGTTTTTCTCCACCGGGAGCTGTCAGGTGCTGTGACATGGCAACCCCCTCCAAAGCTTTGTCTCTGCGAATGAGAACAACATCTAAATCATCTTCTTTCAGGCGCTCTGGTGGACCTACTACCCTGTGCACCAGGGAAGGCCAGCCTGTGTCCAACACTTTTTTTCACACTTTCCACTGGTGAGCTCCTTCCAAAGCTGGGTAAAGAGAGGCATGCCACTCCTCAGGGCCCCAGACCTTTGCTTGGAATGAGGGCGTTCTTTTATATCCAAGAGCTCCTCTTTTGCATAGCGATGGGGGGACTTTGAGGCCAGTTGCTTCTTCAAGTCAAGAAAAGCATCTCCATTTTATATTTCACCCACACTTCTCTACCCAGGGCTCCTTGGGTCTACAGTTCTCTTGCACCCGAGCCTCAGCACTGCCCTCACTGCTGCACACCGTGTCCTGCAGAAGAGAGGAACTTTGAGGAGTGGTTCCCAGGCACCAGCTCCTGCCAGTGCAAGGTAGCTGGGAGATGGAGACAGAGGGTGGTAACCTGTGGGAGGAGGTCTGGCCGGAAGTGACATAAACCCTCCCAGGTACATGTAGGTGATCTATCCTGGACACAAGTCTTGGTTTAAAAGGGGTGAGAACCAATCACTCAGAGTACGTGGAAAGTCCCTTGGAGAATTCAATTTCAAGGGACATCTGGGGGTATGTGCATGGATCAATGGTAAGAGCAATAGGCATTCTGTTTCAAAAGCAATGCAGTGCAGTTTTATGGCAGGGACACTCTCAGCTACAGAGGAGACATGAGGTCATTCCAGGAATAAGGAAAGAGTAGACATTTATGATGACAAAGTAAGACCAATATCAAAGTCTCTTTAAGTTTGAAAATGAAAGTTAATTGTGATGAGTTTTGGTGCCAGCTTTCCTGCCAAAAGAGCTTTGCCTTCTACTTGCCAGGTGACTCCTCCCTCACTTCTGCTAACAGGGTTTTCCTTGTCTGCGGGGAAATGCTATATAAATATGGCAGAAATATGTTCCTGGATTGTAAGAGAAAGAAAAGACTAGCTTTCAGTTGCAACAGAGTGAAAGTTTGTAATCCCAGCACTTTTCCAAGGATCTCAGTTTCTAATCCTTGAAGCCACTTGGTGAAACCCAAAAATTACATGGCAACTTGACTAATAATTTAAGAGCTGCCAAAAGAAAAATATAGTCCACCCTCTTCAGAAGGAAAGATCCATGAGTCATAGTCCTAAAAGCTCCAGCCTTGCTGCAACTGTAGAAGCACTGAGAAGAAAATACCCAAACTCCTTTGAAATGAAAATAAACCTGATATGTCAAAAGCACACAGATCTGTAGCCATCACTCACTCAAGAAATGTCCCAGGGTACTCATGAATCTGGGATGGTCCAGACGAGGGTTTTCAATTTTAAATGAGACAACTTTCTTGAACAGAGGACCATGGAAATGTTAGTAACATTTCTTTTCTTTATGTTGCTGTTGATTTGTTTTTACCCTAGAGGCTATTAAAAACACACAAAGCTTTTGGCTCTTAAAATATGAGACATAATTGACCTAGTGGCTTTGGTTTTCTTTGCAAATGGGATATGGTCTTAGGTTGCAAAGGAGGGAGACCTCCTGCCAAGACATGCACACACATGTTAGGATGGATTCATTAGCTACTCCTTGGTAGCTTGTTACTCTTTGGAAAAATGTGCCATTTTATCCACATTTTGAGGAGCACATTGTGGTGATTGAGAACCTGGGTTTTGAGGTTGGGCAGATTTGGGTTTGAGTCCTGGCCAACCGGACTATCTTAAGCAAATGACCTTAAAGAAATTTTTTTCATCTAAGGATTGGTTTCTTCATCTGTAAAATGATAACTCAACCTACCACCTGGGATTGCTAGGAGGATTAAATGAGATAATGCACATGAAGCCCTTAGCAGAGTATCTGGCATAACATCAGCACTCAATAAATAGTGTTCCCTTGCTACTACTGCTATTTCTATCATCATCTAAATACCATGGAATTTTGCTCATCCACATTCTGATCTAAGACACCAGACTATTTTCATACTTCTAGTGATGGCTTATAGGTACTTGTCAGTGCATTGAACACACGTGGGGGTTAAGAATCTTCTGGATTTCTGTATGAACCTGTGGGTCGCGACCCCTGAAAATACATCCTGCATATCAGATATTTACATTACGATTCATAACAGTAGCAAAATTACAGTTATGAAGTAGCAACAAAAATAATTTTATGGCTGGGGCTCACCACAACATGAGGAACTGTATTAAAGGGTCGTGGCATTAGGAAGGTTGAGAACCACTGAAGGATAGCGTGCCCTTGTGCTCCAGGCAATTAATGAGAGACAATAACACATTGAAACATAGACACTACAGACTGATAAACCTTTCATATGCATAATAATGAGAAACCTGAAGGTATTTAGCAGAAAGAAGACTTGGAAGGGATAACAGAGCTCCCCTCAAATATGTGAAGGGCTACAGTGTCTAGTAAGGATTGGACTAGATCAGTTTTTCTACCTCAACACTGCTGACATTTGAGCTAGATAATTATTTGCTGTGGGTTTGTCTGGTACATTATAAAATGCTTAACAGCACTCCTGGCCTCTATGCACTAGATGTCAGTAGCATTTTTGGTAGTTGTGACAACCAGAAGTGTCTCTAAACTTTGCCAAATGTCTTCTGAGAGACAAAATCGCACATCTGTGTTTGAAAACCACCGAACTAGATTAATCTTACAGAGGAGAGTAGAACTATGAACAACTTTAGGAAATTTCCGTGAGGAAGGCATTTGTTCGTCCCAAGAGAGGCCTTATTAGTAACCAGCAAGATCCCACAACAGAGCAGACGCCTCAGAGAGCAATGAGCTCCTGGTCACGAGGCATCCAAACAAAGGTGAGAGACTAGTGGGCTTTTCTAACTAAAGCTTCTATTGGAATAGGTCGTTGCTGTTCATAATTTCCATGTTCTTAATTCTCCCATACCCCATGTTCTTTTTCAAACAGATTTCTATCATCTCAAATGGGATCCCTTAGCCTAACCCTGTGGTCGGCAAACTGCAGCTCATGAGCCACATGCGGCTCTTTGGCCCCTTGAGTGTGGCTCTTCCTAAGCCTTAGGAGTATCCTAATTAAGTTAATAACAATCTATATAGTTTAAGTTTTAAAACTTTGGCTCTCAAAAGAAATTTCAGTCGTTGTACTGTTGATATTTGGCTCTGTTGACTAATGAGTTTGCCGACCACTGGCCTAACCCATCTTCTGCACACAATTGTAAGAAGAGGCCAACGCTCTGGACTGTAATCTACTACCATTTGGGAGTCCTCAAACCTCTCTAGGCCTCAGAATCCCAGATACTTCTTCTTATTCAAATCCAACATTCTATGGTTGTGCAATGTTGTTTCCTAACTATGATGTCAAACTGTTGCTGGAGGACTGGGTGGGTGGAATTCCTCCATCAGTAGTGGGAGTGAGATTCTTGCGGTATCTTCAGAAAAGGAATTCTCTAAGACCAATAGGGGAGAATGAATGGTTTTTATTCCTGTGAAATTATATCCCTCCGTTTGTAAAGTCCCATGTCCCTTAAACTAGTCCTGGAAAATGTTCAGTTGGGGTTCACTAGAGCTAAAAGTAGGACCAGTGTCCAGAGTTTCCTCTCCATGGTGGAGCTGGGTCCAATGTAGCATCAGGCTAGTTAAAGTCCATTAGTGATTGTGTGGGTCCCACACGGCTATGAGCCACATGAGCAAATGCAGGGGAGTGCACCCCCTGAAACAGAAGACTCAAGAGAGCAAGAGGGTCACCTTATCTGGTTTGGCTCAGTGGATAGAGCATTGGTCTGTGGACTGAAGGGTCCCGGGTTCTATTCCAGTCAAGGGCACATGCCCGGGTTGCAGGCTCAGTCCCCAGTAAGGGGGTGTGTAGGAGGCAGCCGGTCAATGATTCTCTCTCATCATTGATGTTTCTATCTCTCTCTCCCTCTCCCTTCCTCTCTGAAATCAATAACAAAATATTTTAAAAAGAGAGCGAGCGAGAGAGCAAGAGGGTTGAGAGCACACGATCCAAGAGAGAGAACTTTCTTTGTTCAGGAGTTAAATATGTCAGATTTCATCCTCTTGCAGTGGCCATGCCTATTCCAGCCATTGACTCCCTTCCAGATATGACTGACAGGTCAGCATCTTCCCACATAACCCAGACCTTACTGACCATGCGTCTATTGCCCAGTCCCTTTCCCCAGCAATCGGTGGGGAACAGCCTTGGAGAATATTAACTTCAGCTTCTTGGCAAAGCTGTATAAGTGACATGCCTATATTATCTAGTCTCCCCTTTGCTCCTTTCCTGTTAAATAATAACAGGTCATTACAATGGTATCAGAACCATAAACTTCCTCTGTCACTGCTTCTCTTTTCTAATTAATGATGTAACTGATAATCCTGAGAAACACTCATCTACTCAGCTCTAGATATTGTGCTTGCTAAGGTGATTAGCTCTTAAAATCTGAAGGAGAGGAGTAAGATAAAACCTTATGTGTTTTGGATGAGATATAGGTGAATATTGTCTTTCACTAACAAACAAGGAACATGGGCTAGCCTCAGAACTGATTCCTGCAAACAACATAATCCTGTGCACATAGAACATAACTGATGTATAATGACTGAATTAAGTGAGATAAAGTGTCCTGCTATGTAGTATATTCTATGCCTGGAAACCCAGCATTTATTCTGATTCCTGGAACATTATCATGATTGACAACTATTTTGAGTTTAGGATACTTTAAAAAAATATATAGTCTTAATAAAGTTATGTTATTCTATCATGGGTCCTTCTTGCCATATGGCTCCCTGACCACGTCTTTCTAATATTGAGATAGTATCTATGCACTTATAAAACTAAATGTCTCCATTGCAAAGATAAACAGATTTTCAAAGAGGATAACATGTTCTATAATCATCAAATCCATGTTTCCTTCTTTCATTTAATTAACCATACCATTATCTGCCTGATATGTATTTACTTCTGAGGTTCAAAGATCTGCCCTGCCTGATACCCCACTTGAGGAAGATCAGACTAACAAACCAAGGACAGAACAACTAATCCAAACACAAATGGGCTAGCTGTAAGATAGGGATCATGACAAGAGGAAAAAATGCTTGAATTTCTCAAGCAAAGCTGCCACCCACTTTTAGATTTATAGCAGGTCCTTGAATGACATCATTTAGTTTAGCATTGTTTCATTATGACATTAATGAGATGGGTAGGAACTTAACTCTTGTTTATATCAATTAACTCGTAGGAAAATAGTTATACGTCATTTCACTGCAGTGCCAGGAACCTATCAATGACATTAGGTGAGGACTTACTGTCATATAGATGGTCTATCAGCTTTCTTAAAGTGACTGTATCAGTCAGAATAGACTAGATTCTTATACAGTAAGAAAAGATCTGCAAATTTCAGTGGTTTACAACAATAAAGGTTATTTCTTGCTCATATTTATTTTGGGTCTACTTCAATACTCTTTCCTGTTGTCTTCACTGCAGAACCCAGACTGACAAAAAAATTTCTCTTAGGGACATGGCTGGTCACTGACAGGAGACAAAATAGGCCCTGAAGAGCACACAGTGGCTCTTAAAGCTTCTGCATGTCACTTTCCACACAGTTCACATGCTATAGCATGTCACACGGCTAAGCCCCATCAATAGGGAAGTGAAATATAATTGTCCTCCAGGGAGGGGTCCATGAATATCTATAAACAAAAATACAAGCTGCCATAGTTCCCTTCCTGCAGAATTAATCACTGCTCAGAAACAAGCTGAGTGACATAAGCTGGGAGCTGGAAGCACACCTGTGTGTGTCCATTTATGGATGGAGAGTTTGGAAGGACATTTCTTTGTCTGACAACTCCCCCTTTCCTCCTGCTGAGTTGGGTGGGGAATCTGAAGCTCTGTCGTCTTTCCCACAGTCCTCCGTTAACTATGGGAGAGAAAACACCAACTGTGTTCCCTGATGGAGTGGGGATGGCAGTTGCAAACAGCAACACCGTGTTTTCTCATGTAGTTTCCCTGTCAGTGCGTCTATAGGTGTGTAGCCACCTGGCTAACTAACCACTTGTAGAGACATTTAGAAATCCATGTGTCTGGCCTTATTATGGCAAGACCATTCCACTGGAGCTGAGCATGAGCATGTGGCACAGACGAGCTGATGTCTGTCTAGTTAGTTTGCCTTTGTGCACTTCTCTTTCTTCCTAGTCTCCATTGCTTATGACATATGTGTTGTCGACATTGTGTCAGAGTGAAAATCACTCATTGACTGTAAAAGGGAAAAAAACAGGCAACTGTGGCAAGTAACTTGGTTGCATAAATTTCCTATGTTGCCTTAACCCTTTGTGCTGTAGGAAAACAGCTCCTATAGGCGTTCTCTTCATTACACATCAGAACACAAATTCACTGTTTTTCCCCTCTCTGCCTCTAATTTGGTAAGCTTCGACTCTGCAAAAGCTCCCGAGTATCCCCAAAGAACAAACTTGCAACTCTAAGACTAGAGGATGTCAAATGCTAAATGGCCTCTTGTTTGGGCAGCCAGAGAACATATTTATATTTGAAGTCATCCTGTATAATCTACTAAATTTGTGATTTTATGATATGATTAGGCAGGCTCTTCTCTGCAATGGCCTAAAAACGAGATAATGCAATGGAAACTGAATTCATTGGCTATATAAACAGCCCTTGCTCTGAGACAGTGCTTTCTCTAGGTCAGATTTCTTGTGATTGGCAGGAAGCTGTGACAGCTCATATTGTATGTTCCTAAGAGGAACATGGGTAGAAATGGTCAATTAGAACTGCCACTCAGCCTCTCCTCACATCAGCTGCTGGTGGACTGCCACTCGGGCTCTGAACTAGCTGTTAAGATGGAGAAACCCTGCTCCCCATTGTCATTGGGTTAAGTGGGGTGATTCCAGGAAAATTTTAATTGCATGCCACATACACACCTAAAGTTACAACCCAGCAAAAATGAGGTAACTCCTGCTGAGGGACAATTCTCTGGGCTAGAATTAGCCATCCTCCAGTGTAGGTACAGGGTCATTCTTTTGAGTGGAATATTTCCTCCTGATTTTCATCATAAGGACTGAGATTGGTCTGGCCTCTTGTTCCACTGCATAGCTTCCTCTTCTATGCACAAATATCTTCTCTCACCCCAACTACACACAGATACATCCCCTCCCAGAAGTATATAGCGACAGAGTCATGCACACGTTTTATTCCTCTTTCTTCTTCCAGTGCCCTAATTTCAAGGTGAATGGGGTCAGTCTAGAGAATAGCTGGTTGGAGCTGGTCCTTAGCTAATTTCCTCCTTGATTTGTGAGGGCTGTTGCTAACTCATTCATCTCGCCTTGAATGTCTGCTGTAATCTTGCAAAAGAAAACAGGAGGTGAGTCCAGTTCAATGTGGAAGCCCAAGCAAAGAGATAAGGAATTCATCTGATAGTTTCATCAATGCCATCATGAAGAAAGTGTTGTACTGATGGTGAGCTAGAGAAATGTTGGATTTGGATCCAGAAAGTAAGATTTCCTTGAAGTGGTCTTTGGGATTAAGCATGTGGAGAAGATTAGGAGAGAGAAACATAGAGGAGAAGAGGAGAGAAGAAGAGAAGAGAAGAGAGGAGAGGGGAGGGGAGGGGAGGGGAGGGGAGGGGAGGGGAGGGGAAGGGAGGGGAGAAAGAAAAGTGAAGAGAGAAAAGGAGAAGAGAAATAAAAAGGGGGAGGGGAAAAGAGGAAAAGGAATGGGAGGAGAGCAAAGAGAAAGCATTCTAGTGAGGATAGACTGGTGGAAATGAAGGAGAGACTCTCTCAGGTATCACAATAATCTGGAGCCTTTCCTACTGAATTGAGCTGAGAGGAATAAGGAAGCACCTAGGTTGGGCATGGGGTGAGCTTAGGCAGGAAAATGGTCAAGCAGAAGATCTTTAAGTAGACCATGAATATGAGTTCAAATCCATCTTGAACTCAAAATGATCAAAACAAATTAATTTCCTTCCTTTCAAAACTTAATTTTCCTTCCAATCTTTTTAGACTTTCTAATATAATGGCAACTTCAGACATTGAACTGCAATCACAATCATGGTGCAGGGGGGACACATGGAGAGACTTAAGGAAACTGAAACATAAAGAGTAATTGCCAAAAATATTGAGCAAGCAGCATTGTTACTAAAAAGGAAACTGGAGTCATTTAAAATGAAGGATTAATATTTTATACTGAACATACATGGAGATATTTAGAAAGAAGGAGAGAATATTGGGAAGAGATCTTAGATTCTTCTAACATTCATAACAATCATGGCAGACAGTAAAAAAGGTATTTTCCCATTACACCTGGCTTCCTAAAAGTCAAGAAGAATTAATGATGGCTCAAAGGTTATGCTGTAATTGACTTAAGTAGATTTCTGAGACATTGTCCCAGATGAGAATGCCTGCTTTGCTTCATTTGGAGAAGAAAGGCTTAGGGATCCCTGATTTAGATCTTTCCTGTTTATGAAAGGGTTCAAGGAATAACAAAGCTCATTTCTATCTGGAGATGACATCAGGAAGGACTGAGATATGAAGAAGACATTTGTGATGGGGTGGGTCATAAGATGCCGAAGTGCAACATCTCTAAAAAATTTTATGAGTTGTATTTTGGCTTCCTTTTTTCTTTTCGGCTTCACTGTCTATCAAATCACTATCCTTATCATTTAATTAATTTTTGAAATGTCCTTTTGGGTGTAAGAAGCTTCTCTGATCTGTCAGGTCTGTAAGGGGAAATTCTTTATAATTTGCACCATAATTTACTCCATATGTACCAGTATGTTTTGAGCCACTGATGTGTTACTGGCAATGTTGTAAACCCTGGAACATGAGAGAGGTTTACTTTTTTTCTTTGTGGTTACTGACTAGCTGCTTGGAAAGCCTTGGAGTATAGCACTGAGGGAATCAGAAACAGGCCCGCCCTCGTGGGGCTTACATTTCAGTGGGCATGGAAGACATAGATAAATACACATCCCAGTGTGTCATATAATGACAGATAATGGTCAGTGCTAAGGATGGAAAGATGGGTATAGGGTGTGATGATACCTGAGATCTTATGTTTATATTTATGTGGGTGATCAGGAAAGGTTTCTCTAAGGAGCTAATGTTTGGTAGAGATCTGAATGCAGCAAGGGGAACATCCAAGTGCACATCAGGGCAAAGAGTCTTCCAGGCAGTAGAAATGGTCAGCGTGCAGGTTCTGAGTAGGCATCTCCTTGGTCTATTCAGAAAATAGCTGGGAAGCCCTGAAGCTAAACATAGAAAAGAGAGGGTAGAGAAGGTGGAGGGGAGTCAGAGACAGCAGGTGGCAGGAACACATAAAACCTTATAGGCATGTTAAGGGTTTCTGATTTTATTCTAAATATGATGAGAAATTATTGAAGGGTTTGGAGTAAAGGAATGATATATCATGACTTGTTATTCTCTGGAGAATAAGGTGGGGCAGAGTGGAAGCAGGAAGGGTAGAAAACCAAAAAAATCACAGACCTCTGAAGAAGCCACAGTTTAATGAGGAAACAGACATGCCAATGAATGCTTAGATTCAAATAGAGGAATGTCAAAGTGCAATGAAGTAAAGTGCAAAGTGCAAAGAACAGTGAAAATGAACTTATTCACGGGATCCAAGATGGTCCCAAATGGAAATCACATCTCAGGTGCGTCTTGAAGTCTGAGCAGGTTTTCCAAACAGAACAAGCCCTCCTGCCTGATGGAGCCATGAATGCAAAGGAATGCAGAGGCATAAGAGAATCTAGCTGTTTGAAGGACACCGAGGAGTTAGGGATGCTAGATGTCTGGATCTCAGGTGAGCATGGTGATTAGCAAGAAAGATATTTGGGAAAGCTAAGTTATGGCAGGCCCTGGAACGCCTTTCTTGTTTGTGACTTGATTGTACAACCAATGGGTGACGAACCGTCCAAGTTGGGAGCAACAAAATAAATAATGGCACTTGTGTTTTAGAAAGATTGCTCTGGCATTTGTATGAAGGGAGATTACTCCCTTTAGAGTATGGAATTTGGAGTCATACAAAACTGAATTTAAATCTTGGCTGGGATAGGTATTAGCTGGATGATCATAGGTAAGTTTCTTAATATCGCTTAGCCTCTATTTCTTTGCCTATAAAATGAGAAAAATAATATCTACTTCAGGAGGGTTGTGAAGATTGAATTTTATAAAGTGCATAGCATAATGCCTGGCCTATCATAAGGGATCAATTACTTAGAGTTACTTTTCTATTGCAAAGAGTAGGGGTGGAAAGAGATGGGAGGCAGGCATAGTAGTGAGGAAATCATTGTGTCAATTTAAGGGACACATGCCAGGGCCCTAATATGATAGTAGGGAGAGGAGGGGATAAAAAAGAGATTCAAGAAATATTTATTGACTGCAATTGACAGAACCTGATAACTGTTTGGCTATGAGAGTTGAGATGTTGGGAAATGAAAATGGCTCCAAAATTTTTAGTGAATACTCAAGGAGATTGCTATGTGATGTGATCATTATCAAAATCTGGGAGAATGGAGGAAATAATATTCAAGGACTCCTTCAACTCTCTAGTGGGATGTTGCTTCACCAGCCCTGTGAAACTATGCTTTAGCATACTGACAATATACAATAGAAACTCTCCAAAGAAAACTCAAGAACTAGCAAGAGGAGGAAATGGACATGAGTTTAGTACAAATACCCACTTACAGTATCTTAGGCTATACTCTTCTAGTGGGCAAAGGTAAAGTTTCATATATTTAATCTATTTTTATTTTAAATAAGAAAGCTATTCAGATACTATCGATAAATAGGTACTGTGCAGTCTTTGATGATAGGGCTAAAAATGGTGATGGTGTTGCTAATTTGATGATAATCTTTTTTGGATTTAGACAACTGACTGCACTTAGGGACAGTCTTCCAGGTGCCACCAATGGACTTAGATAAACTTCTGTCAGCCTCCTCACTCCTATGATTCTATGGTACAGCTCTGAGGGCTGCTACTATAGTGTTATGAAATGAATACTCATGGACAGTGCCTACTTCAATGATATCACCTCCAAATATTACTCTTAACTCAGTCCCAGAGCTGATAGAAATTGCCCTATAAAAACAACATTTTGCTTTGCTCTGGAACTGACATGTGAATAGTAGTATTGCAAATAATGTTCTAGAGTTCTCTGAATGGGCTTTATGAGAGGTTCATGGAGAAGGGAGGCAGAGGAGTCACTGTTATGGACAACCATCCAGAGAAAGGTCTCCATTCTGCTTAGTTTCCTGGGCCAGCCCGAGTTGAAAGCATGCCCCATTGAGTTGCACTGAACACACAATTTTGCCCTAGATCATTTCTTTGATATCAAAGAATCAAGTTTATGCATGCCTAAGCCACATTGCAGACAACAGCACTTCCTGGACTAAGCATGAGTAATTTGCCGGGAGAGTGATGACCGTTTGGCCCCCAACCCATGTTGACGTTTCAAGACGCTGTGTAGAAAGCCACATAGTTTTCATAACATAAAAGGCTAGCCCCTTAATGAACATCTTATCTGGGAAGCCCAGCTATGATATATTTCTATAACCTCATAATGATCACATTTACTTTATGTTTTGGTGCCCTTAAACCAAAAAAGGGGGGAGGGGACAGAAGAAGAAAAATGTTAAAATTTTGTGGTAAGACCAAAGCAAACATGACTATGGTGTTGCCATGTGTGAATGGACAGCAAAGCAGATACGTGCAATTGTTTCTCATAAGTATTCAGCAAAATCTCTGCATTTTCCTTGAAGTGCAGCAAATCCAGGAATGAGAGGGCTTGTGTTCCAATGCCTGTGAGCATTGTGATGGCTGGGCATATACTGCAGGAGCCAGCATTTCAACTATGGTGGAAAAGACTATAAAGATTTCTGCCCTTTATTAACTACTGTGCTACCACTAGGGTCATGAATGAAGTTAAAAGTTCTGAATAGAAACAAAAATGTGGTAAATGCTCTCAAAAGTACTACGAGGAATTTATTTTTTTTTTTTCACAGCAGTGGTGGCCAGGCAGAGAGAAGAGAGAGAAAGAAAAGGAATAAAAACTTTGCAAGCTTCCTGGGGCTGTCAGTGGCCACCAGCCTAGTCATGGCAAACAGGGGTGCACTTTCTGCGCTAAGTAAATAAACGTAATTGTACATTTTTAAGGCCACAGAAAACATAGACCAAGAGTTTTGGTCCAAGGTCTGTAATGTCTCCATTGAAAGTTCATGGAAATGAGAGCTGTCTCTTTAAAAGTCAGAACGGTATTGGCTGGAGGTTGTAACTGCCCAGAATAGAGCCCCAGGGGCCAGTGGTTAAAAATATGATTTTTATAAACAAACCTGACATTGCAAACTTAATGCAAAACCCTATGCATATATAGTATCACTTACGTGTGCAACTTGTTTAAATTAGAGCTGCAGGAAGAAGGAAGTGAAATTGGCACATTTACTTTTTGTTTAAGGATGTTTTATACACTGTATTTTTAAATAGATGGTGTCCCCAAAGCCCTTCAAGAGTTAAGATTCTGTGGGCATTTTCTTCTGAAATTTTCTATGCATAATTTTAGAAAATTCAGCTCTAAATACATGCTTTGCACATAAACTATTCTGGGTGCAAAATTTTACCTTGCTGCAGAATTCCCAGGGGTGCCACCAAATTCATTACACTGAAATGAACTTAGAGAAACATTATAAACAATACTTAACTAAGGTCCTTCCCTTCTTTCAGACTTGGAGATTGAAAATAGAGGTGGTTTCTTTTTCCTCTGCAAATTTATTAGCCAATATTCCCTCACTCCAATTCAATCTCCTTTGGTATTTAAAGAGAAACCACAAAACACTAGTTGTTAATATTGTTGTAAGCCTCACCCACTTGCTTTATTATATCTTAGGTTAGATCTGCTTTTAATATGCCACTTTGCAAGTTTAATTACATTCATAACAGCTCCATCTTATGAGTGTGAATTACCCTGGATATCAACACAGATTTGGGGAATTACGAAAGAGACGTAAAATCTCACTTAGACTTGAATGGCTGGTTTAGGGATCATTTAGATGGAAAAGTCTGTTTCTTAAACACATAAATATTCAACACGATCAAAATTTATTTGTGTTAGTACAGTTATTCCCAAAGATCATGTGTTGCTTTGGAGAGTGTTGTTCTGAATGACATGGTTCTTATTTGTGTTTGGATCACCTTCCTTGTGCGTGACGTCAATTGTGTGTATTCTTACTACAACACCATTGCCTCACTCCATCTCTCTGGAACATCCAAGTTTGTCACTCTTTCCCCTTTCTATTCTTAAGCTTACACACATTTTTTTTTTTAATCCTTGAGATGAGCAAGAAGATTTTGATGCTGTTGTTTATTTGCCTGTAGTTCTCAATGCTGAAGCCATTAGATTAAAGTTGGCTTTATGTCCCTAATGTTTGTAGAATAGCTAGTGGCCTGGTGCAGTGAGCTTTGGAAAAGATTAACCAGATAGGATGATTTTAAAGAGGCGTGGACATTATCTTGAATGTGGTACATGTAGTACTTTCTGCATGATTTCTCCAAAGTGAGTAACCATTGCATTGCTTATTTCCACAATGCATTCTGGGATTTTCTTGGAAGCATGTGAGCTATACTTAATTCTACTCTATTAATTACATAGGATCTCATGAAATCTTTCCTCTATTGTTTCACTATTAAGTATTAACACAACATTTCCTTTGGCCTCTTACTCATTTGTAAGACTGTATCCTTCCCCTTCTCAGAGCTTCTTCTCCATGCCCACAATATTTTTGGAATGGATAAATTTGCATCTCTAAAATATTAAGAGGGAAATCTTTAATTAAAAACATGACATGATTTCAGCCACAAAGAAGATGTTCAATTACAGTTTGACATCAACTGGAATGGAATCTATGTCAACATGGAATTTAGCAACATGTGATTTATTTGTACCCACAGAAGGCTGATATTGGAAGGTGAAGTAAGGACAGGGCATCCGTTTGGTTCTAAATATTGCTGAGTTTTGTGGGATTCAACCAAAACCTAAATGCTAGAAGAAATCTTTTCAGATTATTGCAGTGGATAAATATTCAGCTCTGGTTTAGTGTACACTCTGATATTTTGTTTGTATTATCCTAAGTTCCTGGTAGTTATAGAGATGCTGGCAAAGGAAAAAGGCCTCATGTGAATGTATCCTATTCAGAAATAGTCCTGAATGATCACTGCCAAGGTTTTAAAATTTGTTGTCCTTAAAAATTCAGGCTCATATTTTGGTCAAGGTTGGGACAAAAATTATTAACTTCTCTCCTCTATACCAAGTGAAACCAAGCCTGGCTAGTAATTTACTTGCTTTAGGAAACCGAATAGGCATCTTGTCCTACGCACACCCAATCTTCTTATTGGATAGTTTAGCACATCTATAAATTCACTTTGATGAGTTCAAACAGAATTTCATATGTGCAGGAGAATAAAATATCATCGCCTGATTGTTGCCTATCTGACCTTGAATGTAAAATGGGTGTTGAGCCATAATTTTTGGGCTTCTCATTTGTGCAACATAATGAAGAGTCAGAAAGGATTTATTTTTAAAGACATTTCACAAGTACCATTTAGAACCACATTAAATTATTTTCTATTTTCTGTGCTTACTACATGCCGATACTTCAGAGAATATTTTTCTACTTCCCCGGGCCAACAGAAAATTGGATCTAGCACAGGTATCTGTGCTGATAGCTTATGTTGGATGCGGAGTTAGATGTTTTTCAAAATATTAGTGGCCATGTTACATTGCTACGCTTCATGTTAACGCTCACTGACTCACACCAGGGTGATGCTCTGCTTAATAAAATATAACCTGCATTATATGGCTACAGCCACTAATATTCTAAGGTAATACTTACTTTAACAGGACCTATCTCTGGGTATCTATCTTCCTATTTTCTCATTCTGTCCTAGAGTGGCAATAGCGGTAATTAAGTTTAGACACATTATCATTCTGATCTTTGGTATGAATAAGCCATCAAATTCTAAAATAAAAAGTATCTATCTATGTTATTGTCAGAGCTTAGACTGGTATTCCTTCTTTTACTTTTTCATTCTTTCTTTTTTTCTTAAACAGTATTTCAGGATTAGTAAAAGCATTGATTCCTCCCACTCCCCCTGAACAATAACAAAATTTGCTTCTATTAATCAGGACTGTGGTTAGCTTTAAAAATGTATGGCACCTATCTCTATGATTTGTTTATATATTACTCTGATTACAATTTTTTTTCTTTTTCGTTTAGAAAAAATTGAACAGAATTGCAAAATGCAAAGACAAAGATGTTATTTCTTCCTATTTCTATTACTCAGAGAAAACAATGTTTGTAACATTTTGGTATATTTACTCTAGTCTTTTAAAAAAAGAAATTTATTTCCCCCAAAATGATGTTAAATTACAAAGATATTAGGCAACCTATTTTATTCACTAAACCGTGATTATCTATATTTTTACATGATTTTTTTTCTGCAACACAGAATTGTAACCTGAGCTTAGTAATTCATGATACAGTCATGTTTGTTTAGCCAATTACCTATTTTTATTCATGTAGGCCATTTTCAATGTCTTGCTGGTTATAGATATTGTTATTTTTATTTTATATGTTATCAATTTGATTTGTATTGTTATAAACGGTAACTTGTTCATTAAATTTAGCAGCAAAAAATCTTACATGCTTTTATTTTATATTTTATAACTTTCTGACTGATTCCATTTGCTTATTTTTCATATTGGTATATTTGTCTTTTGTTTGTAATTTGCATTTATTATGAACAAATACCCTCTATTTATTAGGGATATACAATTTTTAATAAATTTTGATTTTTTAAAAAAAGATTTTTCAAAATTTTATTTTCTTTTTAAGGTTTTGTCATAAGTTTAAGTTTACAATGTTTTCCACCACTAAAAATATATGTACATTTTAACCTACAATTATTTTTAGTGGTTTGTGGTTGTTTGCTTTTAATTTAAAATGTAATTTATTTGAAGTATGTGCTGAAATTTATCTTTCCTAAATATTAGGAAGTTATAACAATCTACTTATTAAGTAATCCATCCTTTTTTCACTATGAGGAAGTCATTAGTTGGTCAATATTTTCACTTTTTTTAAATGTTTATACTCCTTTTTTCTTTCTTGTGTTATTGCATCAGAATCTCCAGAATAAAAATAAATAATTACTGAAATAATAGAAAAAAAAAGAAATAATAGGCTTATATTTTTTCTGAATTTAATGGAAATTATTTCAGCATTTTACATTAATTATGATTTTAAGAATGTGTATGCTGTAAGAGACGTTTTAACATTTAAGAAATCGCCTTATCATTCCTATCTAGCTATTTTGCAAAATCAGGAATGAGTATTGAATATGATCAAATTCTTCTACAAAGCCTATGAAATAATAGTGCTTTTTAATACTTTAATTTTGCTGTGATACATTTTACTCATTTTCAGAAATAAAGGTAATTTTCTCATCATTTATTATTCTTTTAGCATAATGTGGGGTTCCATTTGGTAGAGCATGCGAGCGTTTCATCCATGATATCGATATTCTATTTATTCCTTTTTTATGTCTTATCAATAGTAGGTTTTGTAATCAGGTACATGGGCACTTTAGGAAATTAATTAGAGAGATTTCCACATTTTTTATTTTCTAAAATTACTTCAGTCTCATAGGCATACAATTATTGAAGTTTGGAAACACTTTGTTGTTGTTCTTTCTCTTGAGGTATTTTCTGCCGAGTGGAACACACTGATCCTTTGATCTTTTGCGGACAGTTCAATTAGTTTTGTCAAATGCATGCTCATGTCACTAACTCACAGCCAAATGCAGATATAGAGCCTTTCCGCCATCCCAGGAGCTTTCATCACGCTGTTTTCCAGACGGCTCCCCCTCGCATTCCGGAGGTGTGTGTGCTCTGATTTCCATCACCTGCCTGTTCCTGTACTTCATAGAAATTAAATCATACATCCAAGATTCGTGTTGCTGCATATACCATGGTTCACTTCTTTGTATTGCCAAGTCATAGTGCATTGTACAAATATACCTCAATCTGGGTATCTATTTTCCTGTTGATGAACTTTCAGTTCTTTTCACTTCTAGCCTCTTATAAGTAAAGTTGCTTTACACATTCTTAAACAAGCTTTCCATGACTATCTCTTTTTATTGCTCTTGAGTAAATACCTAATAGTAGGATTTTAGGGCAGGTAACGGAGGCATAGGGTAGGTAGGTAATCAGGTGAACTTTAACAGGAACCAACACTTTTCCAGAAGTTGAAATTTTTACTCTTACCAGCAATGTACTAGTAGGTAATAAAATGTCATATTTTTCAATAGAAATTGAATAAACATACAGGTTAAAAATGAAAATATAAAACAAAACTGAACATAAAGAATAACAATAAAAGCAAAGTGTATTTACTTTTTTGTGCTGCTCTAGTTATTGAACTAAATATATTTGTTACAACATTTATTTCCTTATATTTATGCTGTGGCTACTTGATTCATCAAAGAAAGTTGTCTTAATTCTCTTCTTTTGGCTTTAAGTAACTTATTCTTGAATATTTCATATCCTTGTTTTATCTTTTATGTTTTATATAATATATTAATATAATAATATTGCCCATATAGAGTTTAGCAATATGTATTATTAGTGAATTCTACCTGGTATCAGCATAAATTAACTCTGAACCTGTGTTTTTGTCCTAATTTTTTATCTGACATTACTGTTGCAACACTTTCATTTCTTTTTATTTATATAATGAGTCTTTGTGCAGCTTTTAACTGTTAACTTACTTATATTATTCTCTTCTATATATGTTCTTGTTATTGAAGTAGTTGGATTTTTAAAGTTTTTCTTTCAAACTGAGCATGTTTTCAAAAAAATGTTTAACTGGTTTATATTTGTTGTTGTAACTGATATATTTGGCCTTATTTCTGTCATTTTCTATAATTTTGTTGGTTATGATTTCTTATTATTTTCTGAAATCCAGAATATAAGCCATGCTTCTTTGTTATATTCTTTTCTAGTCTATTAATAACAATAATTTTACTTTAATTCAATTATTGGATACCTTTCACTCTAAAAAGCATTCTTTTGTATATTTTAATGTCAAAGTTAAAAAATAGGTTTAACCTCTCTATATATGAGAGAACATTAACAGACTTATAACTCTTCCCAAATCTCCCCAATATTTGTCTTTTGGTTTGTGTTAATGTAATCTGGAATTTCTGATGAAGATTATTATTAAAGTTTTCTTCTTTACATTACATATGTTCTCTTAAAAATAATTTAAGTTCTTAAATTTGTCCTTCATTTCATGGATTTAATTTTTTGTTCTTCATAATGGAGTATTTTTAACCTCCACAATCATTGCTTTGATCCTGCTATAAAATGTTTATTTTCCTTAATATTGTCCTTATCGTTTCTTCTCATTTTGCTCCCTTTAGTTTTACGCTATTTTATTCTCATGACTATTCCTCCCCTGATCCATAGACTTTGTCTACGTATACTTGAACATAACAATTTTCTGAAATAATCAATAATATTTTCTTCTTTTTATATTTCAAAGTAATATTTTTCTTTTTTTCTTCAGTTTTATTGGGATATAACGGACATATAACATTATATAAATTTAAGGTGTACAGCATAATGGTTTGATATTTGTATATATTACAAAATGATTACCACAATAAGGTTCTCCAAAGGAAGGGACTTGTTATCCAATTCTTTGTATCCTGTATCATCTACAACCATGCTTCAGACAGCTTAGGAGTTCAATAATTTTGATTACTTGATTATAACTTTAAAGTAGGACTCAAAATCAACTCACATGTTATACCCTCAACTCTAACTTTTTGTTAAATCCTACTGGAACCTCGTGTCTTAATGAAATGTATGTATTTATATCTATTTTCCTGCTGAAAAATCTTTATTGACTTTTAATGCCTATGGATAAAATCCAAAGTACTTAACCTGCATTAAAAACTCTCATCTTCTCTGTCTCTACTTCAAAACATGTCTCCCACTCTCCCACATAGTTACTGATATCAGCTTATTTACCCCTCCTGTTTCCTTACCAGAAAGCCTATCCCTTGCCTCTCTATTTACATGCTTAGTCAAACTTCAGAGAACACATTCAATCCTTCTTCTTATGTAAAGATTTTCTTAATCGCTCCTTCTTGAAGTGACCTGTCCCTTATCTGAACTTTCAACATATCTGGTCCATTGGGTGCTTACCTTTTATTACGTTGTACTTGTGCCTTGTGTTGGTGTTTGTATCTGATCTCTCCCAATTAGAGGATGGACTCTAAAAGCAAGGGTTATATCAAAACCGTCGCTGTTGTGGGATGTGGTTAAAAATCCTGACTCCTAGCAGAGAACCATGCCTTCAATGGGTCTATGGTAAGTAGTGGCTGACTGAGAAACATGAACTTCACCCAGGATCTTTGGGCATATCTATTTCTGATCCTGGTACCCTATGACTAAAAGCTGAAAGAAGTACAAACTAATGTCAAAAGCAGTCCATAAACCAAACACACCTTATAAAAGGGATTACTTCCCAGTGTGTAATGCATTTAGTGATCCAGCCACACTTTAAACATTATTCTAGTTTCCTGTTGTAAGTTGTGACTCTTCAAGAAAGCATTGGCGTGTTCCCTCTTCTGACTCCAATCTCTTTTGTGGCTTCCCTGTTCTTTGGCAAAGATTACTTGACTGTGTCATAGTCTCTTAACTCAGTTTTGAGAACCGGAATTTAGGTTGTGGTTCCCGCACCTTGATCACGTATTGGGTCCAGAGGCTTTTAAGGCTAAGTCAGGCATAGTAATGGTTTACATGACTAAATTTCTTGGCAAGGCAAATGACATCTGGAGAAAGATGGGAAATCTTTAAAAAAATTTTTTTTTCATCAGTTACTGCAGATGGAGCCGGTGATTTTCCTTGGCATTGGATTTTATGTCACACAAAGACCTGTGCTCTTCTAAAAACATCGCCACACTTTGTTGACCCTTTGTCAAAAGTTTTGACAGTTTGTTGGCACATGATATATCCCTGCACCTGTCTAGATGAACTTAAAAAATTTGTGTATTTAAAAGAAATATTTATAAATACTTCAGCATTTAACATGGATTTGAACATACTTTGTGATTATTTAAAGCACCCACATTTTGAAATCCAACCCCTTTCTGGGGAAGTGGTTAACTCAGTTTCCTTGGCAGTCTTGATAGGAAACAAGAGGCTACTTTCAAATGGCCCAGTGGTTTTGTTTTTCCAGAGAGTCTTCAGACTTATTAACCTTCTTTCTCCTAGTAGGCACGTAAAAACACTTGAATTGTTCACTATTTTCAAAATGAGGTATTTAATAAGTCCTTTAAAAGTTCACTTCCTATGGAAGTTCCTTTTAAATCTGCAATTACAATACTGAACACTGTTTCCGATTCTGTCCATTTACATATTGTTAAAGGAGAAATGTGGGGATTTTTGGAAATCAGGATACAAATACAAAACCCTTGCATGACCTACAAGTGTTGGCTCCAATATCCTGAATTTTCTTTTCAGAAAGAGTCATCTATAACACCCCCTTAGCTGGGGATTAAGGACAGCCATGTTGAAGGCACAGTTAAATACTGAGTGAGAAAAATTTATTCCCTAGGCCCATGACTGACCACATTGTTTTTGCCATCCTGTGGTAGGCAATTAGACAGACATAGCTACCCAAGGACAATGGGCCAGGTACAGAAGATCACCAGGGCAGAAGGCTCCAGGTGCCTAGCAATGGGCAAAACTGAGAAAACAAGGACCTTGCACCCAGGGTAACCTTTCCTCCACTAGCATATCGCTGGTCATGTGGTTTGGACCTTCCCCTAACCTTTCCTCCCCTGGCATGTTGATAGTCATGTGGTAGACCCCCTTTGAGGAGGAACAAGGGACCAAAGAGTAGCCTCATGTGATTGCCACATGGGAACTTGCATTACCACTCCCTTAAGCATTAAACCCTAGAGATAACATCTAAGCCTCAGCTGTATTTCAGCTCCAGGCTCAGAAAAGAAGCAAAACCGGACAAGGGATGCCATGGATGGCATCAGGACCAGCTGCATTTACTAATGCCTCCTTGCCCTGGGACTGACCAATCAGTGGAGACCATGACCTGAGAGAACACGCCTGAAAAACACACCTGAATATTCTATTGAGATTCTCTCCCTGGGATTTCCCCTAAAATCCCCACCTTAAAAGCTCCTAGGATGGAGGACCCAGCACAGCTGTCTCTATGGAGCACACCCTCATTTTCCCCTCCCCCTTTCCCTAGGCCCATTTTCCTTGCCCCCTTTTCTCTCCTAAGTTCCAAGGGCCCTTCTCTTGCCTCCGTAATTTGTTTTCTGAGCCCATTTCTTCTATGGCTCGCTTCCTCTACCTCTGTGCCTTCCTAAATAAACTTTCTCTTATAGTTTGAGTCTTGGCTCTGACTTCTTTCTTAACCATAATTCAAGTACTGAACCAAACTCCAGTCTGATTCCACCAATATAATACCTAGTGCTATTTTGCTGCTCACAATCCCTACTGTCATATTTTTGTTATTTAAAAAATAGCCTCAATATTTTAAACAACAAAAGTTACGAAGCGTTATTAGTATTTTCACCTCATTAATCATAGACTTTTCTGAGACGCAGCATGGGATAACAAAATTGGACTGGGTTCCCGTTCTGACTGCTTGCTAGCTGTGTTTCTTTGGACAAGTCACTTGTATTCTCTAAGTCATCTAATATAATTTTCATACATGGTGGATGTGAGAATCAAGGGATATATACACATAAGTCATAAATTGTTATTCTTGTTGACTGATAAAAAAGGCCATATGGAAACTAATGGCTATTTCAGAATAAAGTTGTACAATACACTATTAAAGATAAAAGATAGCTGATGAATGGAAATGAGGCACCTAGAGAAAATTAAACTTCAAGGCAATACAACTGGATTCAGCTATGAAGAATATCTTGCTTCAGTCTTACCATCATTGCTGCTAGTTTCTTTCTATAATCAATAAGAAAGTCACATTCAGGGAAGAGTGCGTGGAAATAATGGTCCACACTTCTCTCTAGATAACTGAATTTCTGAAATCTTTTACATATCTAGAAGCAGCCTATTAGAAAGATGACTCCCTTCAAATTTACCTCCAAGAGGATTCTGTGTGGCCATGAATTCCCATTGAATAAAATCCTAGTCCATTGCCCCTCCCTCTACTCCACTATTGTCTTTCCTAAGTGAGGTGGTGGAACTTGCTCTATTTTTTAAATAGGAATCAGAATTGTTTGCTCATATGGGTGTAGAAACATTCAGAGATGTTTGTTTAGAACTCTAAAAGGAATATGAATATGAAAAATACTACAAACACTAAAAATGTTAGGAATATAAATTCACAGGAAGAGAATTTATGGCAAACTTGGTCAAATATCACACTTGGTACTCATTCAGTCAGGAAATATTTAAGAACATATGCGTCTAGCATACTAAGTGAAAGCTTACCAGTCAGTTTTTCATGAAATTTTTTACACCTCTTTTTGGTAAGTAAACAAATAATTATTGAGTACCTTCTAAATGCAAGGCACTGTGAAAGATTCAAAGAGATGGCAACCTCTAGGGACCACCAGCAACTTTAAGAATTATAATGGCCATCCTTTAACCTGTGAATTTTCATTTAATCAGATAGCATCACATTAATTCAATGGTCAACATTCCCAGTGTGAATTTTACTTGTATTCTTGACAGTTTAAAATGACTTTGTGATCAGGTATCAGCGATATGGGAGATATTTGAAATATTTGGGTAAGGTGGTAGCTGGGTGGTGAGGGCAAGAAGGAGGAGGGAGGAGGGAGAGAATTCCAGTAACCCTCAAATCACACCACCTAACTTGTTTCCTACATGTGCCCAAACCACAGGGTCAGGCAGTACTACCTATGGAACAAACAAAGAGCCTTATGTGTTCACTACAAGAGCTGAGGTGCCAGTTACTTACCCCTGAGAGGTCAGAAGCTTGTCAGAAAGCCTCCCACCGCGGCTGGTGAATAAGAGTGCTATAAAACATGAGAGCACAAAACCTAACGGCTTACTGGTTTTGCTTCTGCCCTGGTTTGTAGGGACCTATCGGACATAATCAATGAGCTGTTTCCAATCTATACCTGATTTCTTCAGTGGAGAGAGAAAACCAGATGTGCTGTTGGCAAAATTGGAATCTAACCTTAACATCTAAACTGTTCCTTGGAGGAATTCAGAATAGGGTCAAATAGTAGGAAGGGAAATATATTTGAGAGCAGGGGCTCCTAAAGTTTACTTTTTCCCCTTCTGTATTTCGCATAGTTTTGTCATCAGTCACAGCCATCACTGGAAGACACGGGAAGTGGGGATGTGATAGGTGTCACACATGATCATCTGTGGTAACTAACAGGAAGGCTTTTTAAAGTTGCTTCCCTCTTTGCATGGGAAGGGATATTTTATGAGTCAGAGTCAAATCTATACAGATAGGGTTTCCTAAGTTAGCACCGTGCAAGCTCTGAGTTAAAACCACTGGGAATTAGATGTTTGTCGATTTCCAGAACCTAAAGTGCAGTATAAAGAATTCCTAAGACATGGCCTTTCATCAAAAAAAGTAACTTCTCTCAAAGATATCTTGGCAAACTGTATCCCACAATTACTACAAAATGTTTGGCTTCTTCTCAGTTGAAGAAGAGTTAATGGTATGTCAGGGACACCCAGTTGGAAAACAACAGAGCCAGAGTGACCCAAGCCTAAAGAGAGTCCTAGAATGACATATTCCTCACCCAGACACCAGACTTCTAAAATAATGTAAAGTTGACATAAGCAATACTTTTCACAGGTTATAATCAAGTTTTTACTTTTAGGCTCTCACAATTGGGGACAGTTTATATTAGATTTGTAAGTGGGCCCATTCATTAGGTTTGACAGAGGCCATTCATACTGGTCTCAGCCAGCACTATTTCCTTCTTCCCATACATTCTTAAAGGCGCCAGATTTAGAAATTAAAAAGAGAAAATACCCAGTTACATTCGCATTTTAAAAATTATTTTAGCATAAGCATATTACATGCAATATTTAGAATACATTTACACTAAAATAATTATTAATTATGTGAAATTCAAATCGAACTGGATATCCTGTATTTTATTGGCAATTCTATCTATGCCCACCCTTCCCTGTAGAAATCACCAACATTTGTAGTATATTTAAATTGAAAGTGCCTATTCAGACCAGTTGAGATCATTGAGGAAAAATACATACCATAAAAATTCCATATACTTGCAACATTTAAAATTCTTTTTAAAAGTTAATGTGTGTGTGTGTGCATTATCTTTTTATGACGTAAGACACATAGAGAGTCTACAAACAAGTAAGTATCCTGAATTAAAGGAATCCTTTTTTAGTAACTGCTGTGTTCCAGCAATCATATATAATTAAGTCTCACCTTAGCATCCATTTACACTTACAAATAAAAATATTTATAGCTGTTCATGCAAATAATTGAAAAGGTGAGCATCAAGGTCTCCTTTTTTCTTATCCATATTATTTTACCTTATATAAAGTTTTATTCATTTTGGGAAACAACAGAATAGCTTGCTCTTTTCAAAATCTGGGAAACAGATTACGTCTCTAGATTGAGCCAGGCATGTGTGCATATAGCCATGGGCTTTTTCATCAGAATTGTTGGTAAAAAGCTACCAACATCTGTATAAAATTCTAAAAAGTGTTTTATACAGTACATCTGTATAAAACTCTAAAAAATGCATTGCAAGCTAATATATAGGGAAAGAAAACAGATTAATGGTTGCCTAAGTTTGAGGTTGGAGGTGAGAAGGGTGGATGGGAAGGATTTGTAAAGACACAGGAAATGTTGAATGATGATGGATATATTTACTATCTTGATCATGGTGAGAGTTTCATGGGTATATGCATATTTCAAACCTTACCAAATTATACCCCTAAAATGTGCAGTTTATTTTGTCACTTATATTTCAATAAAGGTGAAAAAAAATTAATTGTTAAAAAATGAGACTAGCACATGAGAAGCTATATTAGAATTTTAAGACATTTTCCAGTGTAGCCCTATAATCTCCATTAAAGAAATCAAGTTGCCTATTAAAATGACTGAAATAAAGATATTTTCATGAAGGAAAGTTGTATTTATTTATGTCAAGTGCTAAAACCTTCAGTTTTGGGACAGGCTGTGTATCTAATATATTTTTGAGTGAGTAGACAAGTAGAAGCAATAAAATCCCAAAGTATAGAGGAAAGGGTGCATTGGTTAGTATTGGAAGATACATCAATTATATTTGGCTATGAGTAACCTAATCCTAAACACAGTGGATCAATCACACAAGTATTTACTTTTTCATGCAATAGTAGTTCAGAGATAAGCAATCCAAGGTTGTTTTCTGGCTCTCCAAAAGAATTAGGAACTCAAGATTCTTTTAGTTTTCCACTCCGCAACACATGGCTTCCATCTTCAAGGACAACTAATTTTCCCAAGAAGCAGTGAAAGGTCTAACCTTTATATTTGACTTCTAGAAAGATGACACTTCCTGTCTGCTAAGACTGACCTTGTCTGAAGACCTACACAACATTTTTATATTTCATTGGTCACATTTAATATCAAGGGAGACTGGGGAATATAGACTATATGTCAGATGCCAATGTGTGCAGGTAAAAATCAGATTTTGAAAATAAGGAAGAAAGGAAGAGTGGACATTGGGCGGCAACCAGCTGTTCTTACCATATCTGGGCTCAATATTACTTTTGTGATTATTGTTTCTCTTGTTGTTGGTCTCAAAGTTGAATTATGTAGGGTTTATGGAGCATATTTCTATGTGTGACCTTTAACCTGAAAGATATTTTATTTCCCTATAAACTTTTGGCTGACATGAAGCTGATTGAATGGGAAATGGCTTTACCTAGAGGAAACTAGCAACACTGAATTCGAACTTTAAGATTCATTCTTCCACCAAGCAAGGAATACAGGTCAAAGGCTATTATAATAAAAAGATTGCCCAGATTCTTTTATTTTGCTGTATTGCATATTTCTTAAGACAAATGGGTTATTGCCTAGGGCTCAGAAATCTTTTGCTATATAGAGATTTTTGTCACAATAGTATTTGTTGTGATGAAATTTGACCTACATTATATTTCTTTATGTCTGCTGCCTAATTTCCCCTAGGGCTGTGGTTTTCAAATTTTTTTAGATGGGGAAATCTTTTGTTGGAACAAAATCTTGTGGAAGCATAAAAATAAAGCAGATAAAACTGATGTGACCCTAGGTGAGGAATTATGAGTAGAAATAACCTACAAACCCCATGAGCTCACTTACTATCCTACCCCTACCCTCTTCTTTAGACCACACATATGTGTTTGGGCCATAGTTTAAGATGTTGTCAATGATTCTATTTAATGATGTTTTTTAAGTAAGATTTAAATTTTATCTAGAAAAGAATAAACAAAAGACCAGGAAAAGATTTTTCTTCGCCAGCCCATTTCTTTAGGTACTATATAATGACCACTTCCAATTTATACATTGGTTCAGAATTTAAGAATCAGTAATAATTTGGTGTTTTTAAATGGTATTTTCACATGAAAAACAGAAGCTAACTAACTGATGAGATTATTCTGCTGTAAAATCATATTATGGCAAGAAAGTATAATTCTCCCCCTCAATAATAAAAAATAACACACACACACACACACACACACACACACACACACACATATTTTAATGGGAAAGAAATAACTATGTTCATTAACACACTTAAGAAATAGGTTTTAAGAAAGTGGATGGTTTTGTTGTTGCTCTTTGTTTTGATTTGCTTACCATATCCATAACTAAGCATTGTGGAATTAATCAAAAATAAAATCCAAAGTTGTTTAATTTAAAAAATAACTTTTTAAAAAATATATATTTTATTGATTTCTTACAGAGAGAAAGGGAGATGGATAGAGAGTTAGAAACATTGATGAGAGAGAAACATGGATCAGCTGCCTCCTGTACACCCCCTACTGGGGATGTGCCCGCAACCCAGGTACATGCCCTTGACCGGAATCGAACCTGGGACCCTTCAGTCCACAAGCCGACACTCTATCCACTGAGCCAAACCGGTTAGGGCAAGAAAGACATTTTTAAGGGAAAATATGCATATTTGGAAATAAGGTCATTGTAGAAACCACCATTTAATATTATTGTGAAATAGGTACCATGTGACTTTTTATGAGAATAAAAATCATGGGCACAGGAAGTTTTGGAAGTCAACTTGTCTTTCTGTTAAAACCAAAGAAGGGACAACCAAATGAATTTGATTATAATCTAAGGGCATGCATAACAATTTCTATTTTTACTGCATGAAAGTAACTATTTAAAAAGCTACTTTACATTCAAATTGACTATTAAACCTAGTTATGTTATATATGTCTTTACATTATTATCTAAATTGGTGGTGCTCAGAGGAAAAAGTGCCATCCTTTCGGAAGACATTTTAGAAATTACATAGATAGGTTTAGGTTGATATAATGTTTGGTGTGTGGTACTACTGTCAATTAGCGGATGGGGCCAGGAATGTTTCATGTCCTACAATGCACTGGAGAGACCTGTGGGGCTCATAGATGTCCCTCCAGACATCCACTCTGTTTTACAAATAAGCACAAAGTGTCTTTCGCAAAGTTTTAATATATACTGACACTAAAATTAGTAAGAGATTATACTTTATTTTGTTCAAAGATTTATTATGATTTGTTAACCATATCAGAATGCCCTTAGCAGCAAAACCTTTTGTGGTATTTGTGTCACCACCAGCCACATGTGGCATTCTTAGTGATTTAATGAATAGGTATATACACCTTCTAGTGTACTTGTCTCTGAATTTTTCCTACTAAACTATGAACTTCTTGTGCACTATTTTACCTCTATTTCTCCTTTACATTTAGTTATGAATGTAGGTAGATCATTACTACAGATTTTATTTCATGGTAGTAAAGGGGGTTATAACAAGTAGATGCTGGTTCTGATAAAGTTGAGAACCATGGGTCCAGGAGTTCTCAGCCTTGGCACCATGAACATATTTGGCCAGATTATTATTTGTTGTGGGCACCTGTCCTGGGCATTGCATTGTCAGATTTATGGCACATTTTCCCCCCACTCACTAGATGCTAGTAGCATTACCTCGCATCCCCAATTTTAACAGCCAAACATGTCTCAAGACATTGTAAAATCACCTCTAAGAGGAGAAAAATCACCTGCGATTGTGAACCACTGCACTAGTATAACAGATTGTAAGAATTCTAAAATTGTCAGA
Source organism: Myotis myotis (assembly GCF_014108235.1). Taxonomy (NCBI): domain Eukaryota; kingdom Metazoa; phylum Chordata; class Mammalia; order Chiroptera; family Vespertilionidae; genus Myotis; species Myotis myotis. The sequence continues at coordinate 16,009,712 of NW_023416318.1, read as the reverse complement.
TGTGTTCCTTTTTCTAACCCACCATTAATTATTAATGAAGCACTTAGAAATGTTCTTTGATCTTGCTGCCAGTGGTCCCTTGGTACACCCCACGTCCCAGTTTTATTCAGTCGCCCATCATGACTGTGCTGGCTATTACTTCTTTCTAATCTGTCAGGCTTTTGTTTTAGGAGGACAGAAACTGAAATTGGAAGAGCTGGGCTCTAGGCCAGTTTTGCCATAACCTATTTGTTTGATCTCAAGCTAATCATTTCATTTCTTTGGATCTCAACTTCATTTGTAAAATTAAGGATTGGGCTACATAATCTGAAGTCCCTTCAGCTATGAAAGTCTGATTCATTTCTCTCTGGGACACCTCTTTAAAAATCTGTTTGACTATTGACAATTCTATATGTGATTTGATAGAAGACATCTCAAATGTGCTGAGGAAATATAAGTTGAGTTTACAAACAATGATATTAATAAAAATATCAAAGAATTAAAAAACACTGCAATTCAAGTTAGCAAAACAGATGAATTACTGCTCAACAAAATATAATTATTTTAAAACCTCCTTTTAAAAACCTGCTCCAAAATAGAGCAAAAGGCTCATTAGGATATTTACAAAGAGATACACCTAGACTTCCTTAGGGAACAATGTGTGTCAGTAGTTTGGCCCATGATCTGGACTGATCAGAACAGAAAACCTGAAGACTCAAGATGACACTGGTATCTATATTGATGACTCTACCTTTCAGAGGCTGAGCTATGTGAGTAACAAATGAAAAAGTCATCAAGTCACATACTATTTCTTGCACATGGTGGCTAAATAACTGGATATTTGGAGATAGAACTTATAACTAATTGAATTTTCACATTTCCCCCCAATGGTTTTGACATAAAAAGATGGAGTTGACTTTATAGTGTTGGCAACAGGCACCTCTACATCTCAGAGGTCTCAATTATAGATATGCCCTATTTCTCCTCTTCTTATTTATTAAAAGGTTCTGAGAGAATTCTGTAGGTCAATGATGATGATAACTCTGAATTAAATGCCACACTGAAAAGGCATTGCCATTTTATTGAAGGGGAGGGAAATTTACTAAGTACCCACTATATGCCAGGCATACATTACTTTCAATCATTGGAATGGCTTACAAGGTAAGTATTTCAATTTCCATTTTATGGATGAAGAAACTGAATCTTTGAGATGACTTGTCCAAGATACCTTAATTACTGAAGAGAGTCTGAGTCTTTCTGAATCCAGTGTCCCCACGCTTCCTACAGAGTTCCTAAGATATCCTTAGGTTAGCTGAATGTGGTTACCAGTTAGCATTGCTGCATTTCCCCAATGACACAGGCATTGTTGGAAGAAAAAATTGTAAAGGTTGTGCAGCTTGTGTTTGGTTCTCCTCTCCCTCCACTGTCTTCCTTCTCTGCCCCCATGAAAGTCGGACTCTACTCTAGGCATTGGTATTTCCAGGCTGTTCCAGACGCTCATGAGCTTCTATAGCACCATGCTGCCAAGATAATGGTCCCGGCGTTCTCTGAGAATTCTCCCCCTGTCAGATCTCTCCCAGCCCAAATCCCACTTCTTTAGAGTCTACTCTCCATAGGATGGTGTCATGTGATCAATTGGGGCTATGCAGACCCAATTGCCTGCTGCTGGATTAGCTGACTAGCTTTCCAGGGGGACTGAGTGAATGTCTTAATGTAGATAAATTTGCCTAAGAACTTTCAGGAGAGGTTGGAGTGATGCAGCTTATATCATGGTCTTGGTGAGCAAGCAGACGAAGCACCTATCTGCAGGGCTATCAATATTTTCGTGGAGATCAAAGTCTTCAGCTCAAATGGTAAAATGCTGATAAGAGATTTCAGGCCAGTGAGTTTAAGGGGGCAATAAATGGTCTTTTTGGGGAGGAGGGAAATCTCTTAAAATATATCCTGCACTAGACCAAAGTCTTCCTGATGATAAGCCAATTTTTGTTCAAGATAGGACATGCTCAAGGATCATACATCTAAGTTGACTTAAGTGAAAAATAAAGAACTTTAGTGTTTCAGTTATAAAGTATGTCAGCATGACAGGAATAGCAGCAACACTGTGCTAGTTTAGGCATGGTTTCTTTTCTGCACAGCAAAGAGCTCCTAACAAAAAGCTTCTATTAACTAATCAACCTTTGGGTGCTTATTGAGTACTTGCTATGTCTTAGGTTTTGGGCTGGGGTGAAGATAGGGATCTTGCTAATGTATAAAGGGCTTAGCATAATTTAATATATTTACAAAGCCATGTAACTTAATGCAAGTTTTGCAGCAGGACACGGAACTGATACATTTAATATATTCATTTTTTGGTGCTCATTTATTCAACAAATATTTACAAGAGGGATAACTATTCCAGGTACCATGCAAGATATTGAAAGATATACCTGAGATTCAGATACGGACTCAAGGATAAATTGTCTGGTCAGGAACATGAGTATGATGATTCCACTACAGTTTGATCAGGACTGGGGAAAAAAATCAGTCATTCAGGCAAGTTTTGACATGACAGCACACAGCTGGGCAGCTGGCCCTTGACTTGAGATGACGAGAAAAGGATCATGGGAGAGGTATCCACATTGAGACCTTAGGGGACGAGGAGAGAGCCAGGCAACATAGGAGAGGTTCTGGGCAAGAAAAACAGAGGAAACAACATGCACAAGATGTGGGGACAAGAGACAGGCTGGCTAAATATGGGACAGCCAATGGTTCATTATGGCAAGAATTTGGAATTTCAGGCATGGGACTAGCGGGAGAAACAGGTGGAGAGGTAGACAAAGGCTAGTTCATGAAAATATTTGAATGCATGCCAGGAACTTAGATGTTATCTTGGGGACAATAGGGCTCCATTGACAGATTTTAATCATGATAGCCATTTCAAAGATTATAATAAGGTCTATATAGAAAAACAAAGTAAGTTTGATTTTCTGGAAAATATAGTAGGCCAACAGAAATGCCTGAATCCAATTACGAAATTATCATTGAGATTTTGATTCATCTGTGGTGGCGAATGAGCCATAAATTGCTCAAATGGGTTCTTTCTTCTCTTCATGGTGATCTCTGGTGAGAGTCCTCAGAAAATCAACAAAAGGCATTTTTGAATAAGAAGTTAGTAAAAGTCATAAAAAGACTTGAGTTAGAGTAGACGTTTTGCAGCTGTTTCTGGCCGAAACCAGAAGTGGAAATTAAGCAGCTGACACATCTCTCTTTATAACTTTTATTAAGCAGACAACCTCCCTTCACCCCCACAACCCCTATCTAACTCTGTGCACTTTTTTTTTTTTTAATGTGAAAAGGATTTTTAAAAAATGTTTTAAAGTTAATAAAATATACAACTTGACCTGGTTAATCTGAACCAGTTTGCAAACTCCCTTTATATTTGGATAAAAAAATAAACCTTCAGATTAACCAACTCTTGGCAAATTCCCTGCGTCTCCTGTTAGTGAATTCTTTACTAGTTACATTTCCGGCTCTCCAGACATGAGGATGAATTAAACCTGGAAGAAGCAGGCCTGGCTGAATTACATTAAGCATTTTTTTTTTTTTGCAATAAGAAAAAGTGTGTCATAGTGTACAGACATGTTTAAGGTGACATTTACTCTGACCTGCCAAGGTAGTTTGGGGCTCTGCCCCAGCTCCTTAGTTCCAATAATAAGAGGACACTTGGCTAAAAGCACTTTCTACCTTTCTGATCATTATAGACTTCGTCATTCATGTAAGTGATGATACTACCGGCTAGACAAATTGAAAGGTGGAGATGAGCTATGCAGAGAAGTCTGAAAGAACCTGAGTCAGTCTAAGTTCACAGACTCCAGCTTTCATATCACCTCAGTTCTTAAGAAATCAGGCTCTGGTGAACAAGTGAGGGAAAGTACATTCTGGAAAGAATTGTCATCCTAGAGTTGGGGAGGGGGCATGCAGTCATATGTTCCTCTCATCTTCCCTAAGTCCGTCCTTCCAACTTTGCCCCATGACTCACCTTTTTCAGAAACCTTTCTTGATGAATCTTCATCCACCTCAATCATTTCCACGGGACTATTATAATTTGAATGATACTGTATTTCTTTTTGGCTTGCTTTAATTCTCTTTTATATCGTGTATTTTTTTCTCTACAATGGTTCCCCATCTTTTGCCTTTCTCTTGGCACTGTGCTCACTCCTATCCATGCAATATGTGTTTAATATTTTGCTGAGGACATTATGAAAGAACTTAATGCTCAGAAAGAAAATGTGTAATGCCAGCACCCAGTTACCCTGAAAGCAAAATTTCCCTACATAATCACATTTATTACTCTCATAAAATATAACACTATCCTTATTGCTTTTGGCAATAAAAGAAAGCCTCTAATGTATACCTTTCCTACCACACCTCACACAGTTAACTATTAAGGGAGTTCTAAATAGAGGAGTGGAGAGACATGGAAAAGGCCAGATTCTTCCAGCGGGAGCCAAATGACTCGGAGTGTGGAAGTTTGATTCTGAACTTAAAGTGGTCTGGGAAAACATAAACCTTTATATCTTAAGTGTGACCCACTGGCCCCTCCAGTGTTTTGAAATAGAGTCCTCCTTTCAAAGTCTGCCCCTAGTCTTTCCTTGAGGAAAAGTAGTTTGAAGCTTACTTTCAAAGCCCTTAAGTGTAAAAATAAACAAGCATTCAGTCAATGGGGTCCCCGATGCCTCCCTATACCACAACACATTTTGAGTCATAAATCATGGCTCTGACAGGTCTATGATGATGCATTGTGTTAATACATCATAATGACAATGCTGATGATGTATTAGTGCAATATATTCTGAAAGCCTATCACTTTAGAATTCTGTGTTTATAGATGGCAAAGGAAGGAGTCGAGGGTGGCAAAACTGAGAAAGAGGGAGGCACAGGGGAGGGTTCAGGATGATGAACATCCTTTTCTGACAAACCAAGAACCAAAAAGAGAAATCAATAGCTTCTACTTCCCAGGCACTAATGCCTTTCCTCTCCCAGTAGGTGTGTCATGGATGCAACTTCTGAAGCGGTATACTCTGCTAAACTTAGGTCACATGACCATTTTAACGCCTCCAGGCTTTGAAATGAATGAAATATATTCTATGTATACAAAAGAGGAGCCTTGTTCTAGGTGAATGCATTGACTGCTGTTTCAGTGACATGTGCACACAGGTGTGCTAACACTTGCAGTCCTTAGTAGTCTCCACTTTTCTCCCTAGGATTCTGGTAAATGATGGAGTTCCATGAACAGCCTAAGAGTAGTAACTCACTCTACTTAGTAGTAACACACATGATCTTCATGTGTTGGCCATTCACTGCTCCAACAGACTGGGTCCCAGCATTCACTCCATCTGTCGATCAGATTAGAGCAAACACTAATTACATATCAGCATCTCCTTTAAACCCATCCAGTAGGGCTACTTCCCATTTTTTCAAGGGAACATTTGTGGTGATGTGACAATGATAAAAGCAGTCCTTCAGTTTAGCTTATGACCCTGCCTATAAAATACCTGGTATAGAGGTTATGCTGTATGGAACTACTATTATATCATGCCTATCAAATCTTCAATTGTCTGTCATTTGTAGTCAACCCTTAACTGGCTTTGACATTATTTAACTCATCTCAATTAAAACAAACACAAACAACCAAAATAGAAAAGAAAGGAAAAAAATAAGTCAAGTTGAAAATAAAAAGTCATTTAGAAGTACAATGAAAGTATAGAAGGGGAGTGGAACTCAGTGGAACTGATATATCTTTGGTTAGGAAATGGGCTGAGACCTATTTTTTACGTCACTGAAAATTAAATTAAGAATTTAAACTAGATTATAAATGGCTTGCACGATAGAGTCAAGTAAGTCCACATTTAAGGATGAGCAACTTACTTTTAAAATTCAAATTACAAATGAGTTTACTGAAATACACAGATAAAGACATTCTTAAAACTAGCAAAACAGCTTTTATTTTCCAACAAATTCTGGAATTCAGATTTTTCCAAAGTTGGGCATATATCTACATATGATAGTGCAGATTTGATGCACATAAAGCCAAGTAAGAAAGAGGGCAATTATTTGTTGGCATTTACTGATACCACATTGATATAATTTGTGATTCATATTTTGCTCTACATGGAACCTATTTCTTATGGGCTTGCATGTGGTCTGTTTCCCCATGGACTTGCTATGCAGATATGAGTAGAGACTACCTACATCCTCCATGCTATATCTATATTTCCAATAAATAGGTCCTTAGTACATATGTATTGCTGATGTTGATGTTTATGTTTCCAAATATAAAACATTTTGATGCCTTTCTTGACTTACCCTCCCACCTCCAAATGTGAGATTTTGCAAGTGTGCTTTCGAGAACATTCATTCAATAAAAATTAATGTTAGATGGCTTTATCGGGATAACCAATTATCAGGACCACGTTGTGTACATAAAATACTCCTAGATATTTTCTCAGCAAGTTTCTGCAAGTAAGTGTGGTGGTCCTGGGCAGGAGGAACTTTGTGACCAATTATTGAGTGTTAGGGAATCGATAGGTCAATAACTGACCTCTCACGGAATGCCTATCTTGCAGCCTGGCCAAGTGAGTGTCTGGAAAGGGGTGTTACCTACAAGAGCTCACCAACCATGGCTCCCTCCAGCCTCAGCAGGCTCTACTGACCATCAGCTTTGATGGCTGTTGCTGTCCAGTGAATTTTGAGGTTGCTGTAGAGACTGATGACCAAAACCCAAGGATCTTGTGGCAAGCCTCCAGACCTTTGAAGATCCTCAGCTCTCCAATCAGTGGGAATGTTTGTTGCTCTTGGCCTTGAAACCAATATGTCCCACACCCAAACTGAGCATCTGGAGAAAGTACAATTTCCAAGAACTGTTCCCAGAGGCCATATCTATCTCTCCATTACCAGAATAAAAATATCCCAGCTACTCCAAAGCACCCAGCTAATGAAAAGCTGTGTTATTTGGCCCAGCTGGATTATCCCAATGATTTAGAGGTTAACTTTCCCCTGCTCTCTTACATCGCACATCAAATCAAGGGCATAGACTACTTAAACATATGTTTAAAAATTTCTCCTTGTTGTCATTCCTCAGGGTTCACAAATCATTTTTTCTCTTATAAATCTTCAAGACATTAATGCATAAGTCTCAGGGGATGGTAACATGGATGGTAAGCAAGGAGAAAAGATTCTTTTTCCTGCTACAGGGCCATCTACCTCTTAGGGTCTCAGTTTCCTTATCTGTAAAATGAAGGTTTGAACTAGGTGGGAACCAAGGTATTTTAAGCAGTAGCTTATGCTTAAAGGGCATATTTCTATAACAGTTAATAGAAAAGTGAGAAACTATTCACTTTTCACAGTTACAATTCTAGAAAACAACTTTGAGGCCTATAGATTTTTCCAGGAGTTGGTGAAGATAAACTTACACTCTATAGTGAAATTACACACCTTATTTTTCCCCCAAAATGAAAAACATATTCCAAGGCACTCAGTCCCTAAGCAGTGCTCCTCAAGCCAAATTCCCCCAACCTGTCTTTATTAAAGGTTTTATTCATTAATTTAGAATTGCTGTGGAATCGTTCATGTCTATCAATATGGCCACAGCCTGTCCCTGCTCTACCAGAATTTCATGAAATAATTCTTCATCAAGGTGCCAAAATTCTAGTTACAGCTTCTACTTGGGGGAACCTCAATCTTTAAATATGAACTTGAATACTATTGCATGCCCATGTTTCTGTTTTGTATCTTGATAAATGAACTCAACCGAGAAGTTCCTTTTCTCGGGTTATTGTAGAAATGCTTCTTTAGTATACTACTGTAGTGGGGAGAAAAAAGAAAGTTTCCTAAAACCCATATTGCCTCCTCTGGAGGGTGGATTCCTGATATCAAGGATCTTTTTGGCTTGCCAAGATATTCTATGAGTCAGTCCCCCAAACCTTGAAAGTGAGTTTGCCAGAGAAAGAGGAAGCATGTGGGGTTTCTGGAGCAGTCTTGAGGGTCACAGGTAAGAGAGAGGTAGTTGGATAGTAACAGGTTGGGGGGTACAAAATAGGGTGAAAGGGCCAGGAAAATGTCCCCAGTATTAGGGATTTGGAGACCTCTACGATAGCAGACTGCCCCCATTTGTGGGCTGTTTTGTTGTGATAGAAACATCCCCTTCCCTCCCCACTCCACGTCCCATTTTGAATGAAGTCTCTGTGAGTGCACATAAATATCATGCAATAACACAACGATTGTGGGGATAGAGGAAACAGCTGAGTTTCTCATTTAGATCCTGTTGGAAACAGCAGGTCCAGAATGGCAAGGTAATCCATAAATTGAACTTATACAGGGAAAATGGGAATTCAGATACAGAGATAACCAAGAGAACCCAACCTCTTAGAATTTGCAAAAACCTTAGGGACTCCTTTAAACTCCAACAAGGTATGGAATGTAAAGCTTGAGACCATCTTATTTCGGTTTTAGAGGGCAGGAAAACCCCAGCTGACATCTGGATTCCATTAATGGGAGGGATTTTTATTACACTGGCATCAGGAATTAAGCTAATCTCCTTATATCAGTCTTTGTGGCAATATTTTGTGGAATAAGATAAGCCCTGGGACATAACATGGGTGATAACAAGTGAATTCATGACTCAGTTTTGCTCATCGAGTTCTGACCTCCAAGTTTTGATTTCTAATGCATTTTCCTCCTCCCTTGCCACTCCCTTCCAATACACACAAAGGACAAACTCCTCGTGCACCACTTCTACTTCCATCCCAACTCTGAATTCAGGAGAAACACTTAACTCCCTCTGATGTGAGTTGACATGTGATTTCCCTCCTCTGCATGGCTCCCCATTTTGAATCATTTCCCCCATCCCAATTTCCTGGTAGTGAGTTCTGTTGTCTGCCTAAGCCCTTAGTTAGCTCATGCCCAGCCCTTCTCTCCAAGGAGGGGGCTTTGCACCCTCTTACATCTTCAGTGAACCACAGTGACCTTTGAGGCTGATGCAGGTGCTTTGGGAGACCAGTTCATCAAGTGCTGCAGACAGCAAGGGCTGGGGTGAGCCATCAGCTCCTCAAAACTATGGTCTAGAACTGCCCTGGACCAGATTGGTAATGGTGACCGGGAGGTGAAAGGCTCTGTATTCCATTACCAGTCTCCTGAGTAATCTACCTAATTCAGTATCCTTTCATTTAATTGAAACATTATTTTCTCTCTGTTAGTTGGGGCACTCAAGCTGGTAGAGCAATGTTAATCTTTCTGCTGATTTCCATCTTTGCAGAATTACCTTTCTAGCAATTAGACCTACTGGTATAAATTTGCCTTGCTCCTTCCTGGGGTTCAATGTTACAATGGAAATCTCCAAGCTTAACACATTTTCTTCCAGGTTGACCCAGGGCAGGTATTAATTAACTGGGGTGTCATGAAAAGGTTGAGCTTGAAAAGCCAAGTAGGAGAATGTTTCTCTTGGGATGTCATTGCAGCCAGAAGATGAACTAAAGAGGGTGAGACCTGGATGGAGAAGAATCACATTTAAAGTCAAGTGCAATGGTTGCACTATTAGTGAACTGGGGGGCAAAATAATGGTTATTCTGAAAATACCTTAGGACTTCCAAGTCACAAAATCTTCTGCATCCTTTGTTGAGGCAGAATATAGCTCATTTGTGAACATTCTCTAAGACATGCAGGGTCACAGCGACTGGCCATCTCAGTTTGCCTGAATCTGAGGCATTTCTGAGACCAGGAACTTTCCAAGCTAAACCTGGGAAAGTTCTGGGCAAATGGGAATGAGTTGCTCACCCTATTAAAGTATAATCTTTAAGGAAGTTGTATAAGTCAGTTGATTCCTCACATTTCCTACTAAACTCAATGAGGAGTTGTTTATACCTACCATCTTATATCTTGAAATTTAAACTTTTCTAAAATCTGGCATCTGCATCTCAAGAAACTAAGTTTTCAATGTTATCAGGACTGTTAATTGTCAAATCCAGTGGCTTTCTCTTAGACCTTGCCCTCTCTCTAGGATTGGACATCACTAAATACATCGCCTTTTCAAAGTCTCTCTTCTCTGGACTTCTGGCCACTTAAAATGTCTGCTTCACGTCTTTCAATGTCCACCTTCATCACTGTTCTCTCTCTGCAGTTAATTCTGTAGAGATGAGCTGGTTATTTTTCTGTCACCTCTCAGTCCTACACTTTTACATTCTGCCCTATGCTGCTAAGGATGGGAGTTGACAAACTCTAATTTCCCTGGGCTTGCTCACCAGCTGGCTTGCTGTTAGGCTTGGTTAGTAGAGGTACCACAAGGTGTAGAAAGCGGGAGAGATAGAAGCTCCTCCTGCCATGCCGTGGTCACTCACAGTTGCTGGTGGCGGCTGCTGTGCTAGTGGCGTGTGGTGATTTCAGCCCCCAGCAGCCTGGCAAGGGGCACCTCCCCTGGTCAATGGTGGGTTCAGAACTTAACTATGATAGCCTCTCCGGCAATTATTAATAGTGTATAAGTGCTGCAGACAGCAAGGGTTGGGGTGAGCCATCAGCCCCTCAAAACTGTGGTCTAGAACTGCCCTGGACCAGATTGGTAATGGTGCCCTGAATGAAAAATCACTTTCAGGACCTACCTCAGTGAATGCACTAGTCTACACTATACTAATCATCTTCCCACAGACCTTGATTGTCCCCCCTGCTTCCTAGAAAACCTTCTGATGATGGGACTGAAATTCTTCTGGTTTTTGATACTTGTCCTTTTCTTGCTTCTAAAACTTAATTAGCCACTAAATCTTGTATTTTTATATAAAACCAACATATTTCACACCTTCCACTTTCTCTAGTTTTGGTCCCTATAACCTCATGTGTAAACAATATCTTTTTCATTTAATAAGAAATACTATTAATACCTGCTTTCCTCTAAGGCACTCATGTCAAACTCAAAGGCTAATACGGGCCAAATAAAGGAGGCATGGGGCCCGCGGGCCCTTTTGACATGCTTGCTGTAAGAAGTGACTGCTTTGCTCAAGATACTTTATGTACAGGGTTTCTAAACATTATGATGACCCAGGGATAGGTGCTTTCTCCTTCTACAGGTGGAGTGATTGAAGCTCAGAGAGGTTAGTTAACTTTCCAAAGGTTGCACAGGTATTACATTGAAGAGCCTAGATCTGAACTGAGGTCCCTCTAACCCCAGAGCCTATGCTTTTTCCTTTACTTACTACTTTTCTAGTTTCTTCAACTTCAAGTTTATTTGTACATAACCAACCTAGATAATATTTTTAATTTTTAAAAACCTGATCTATACTTAGAATCCAATCAATATTTACTAAGTGAATTGAACATACTACTTCTCTAATTTAAACACATTCTATAAAGTTTTAACTGCTTTGTGGAGGTATAAATGACAAAATAAACTGCACATATTTTAAGTGTACAATATCAAAAGTTTTGACATATACACACCTGTGAAATCATTACTATAATTAAGATAATGAAAGTATACATCACTTCAAAACTGGGGTGACATCCTCATGCTCCTTCATATTTTCTTATTCCCACCCCTCTTCGGCCCCACCCCAGCTTGCCCCCATCAATTCCCAGAGAACCACCGATATGCTTCCTGTCCTTATAGTTTGTATTTTTTAGAGTTTATATAAATGCAACAATATAGCGTGCATTCTTTCTTCTCTAGCTTCTCTCATTCAACATAATTATTTTTAGATTCATCCATGTTGTTACATGTATCATTACTTTTATTCTTCAGTACGATTCCATTGTATGAACCTACTACAATATGTTGATTTATTCACCTGATGATGAACACTTAAGTTTTCAGTATTTAGCTACTACAAATAAAGCTGCGATGGACATTTATGTATAATACTAGAGGCCCGGTGCATTCACGCATTCCTCTCACAATCTGGGACCACTGGCTCCTAACTGCTCACCTGCCTACCTGCCTGATCGCCCCTAACTGCCCCTCCTGCTGGCCTGGTCACCCTCAAATGCCCCCCCCCCCCTGCTGGCCTAGTTGCCCCCAGCTGCCCCCCATGGCCTGGTTACGCCTAACTGCCCCCCCCCCCACTGGCCTGGTTGCCCTTACTGCCCCCCTTGCCAGCCTGGTAGCCCCCAACTGCCCCACCCACCAGCCTGGTGGCCCATCACTGCCTCCCTCTGTCAGCCTGGTCACCCCTCACTGCCCCCCCTGCCAGCTTTTTGCCCCAACTCCCGCCCCTGCAAGCCTGGTTGCCCCACGCAACCTGCTACTCAATCGTTTGGTCACCCCTCACTAACCCCCCCTGCCTGCCTGGTCGCCCCATGCAGCCTGTTCGTTCATCTGTTCGGTTGAGATGGTCACTTAGGCTTTTATTTATATAGCTGTCTTTGTCTAGACCAGGGGTGGGCAAACTTTTTGACTCGAGGGCCACTATGGGTTCTTAAACTGGACCGGAGGGCCGGAAGAAAAGCATGGATGGAGTGTTTGTGTGAACTAATATAAATTCAAAGTAAACATCATTACATAAAAGGGTACGGTCTTTTTTTTTTAGTTTTATTCATTTCAAACGGGCCGGATCCGGCCCGCGGGCCGTAGTTTGCCCACGGCTGGTCTAGACAGAGGCTTTCATTTTCCTTGAATAAATGCCTAGAAATGGCATGGATGAGTCATGTAGTTGGTGTATGTTTAACTTTTTAAGAGACTGGAAAACTTTCTAAAGTGGTTATATCATTTTACACTCCCACCAGGGGTGTATGAGAATTCCAATTGTGCCATATTCTTGTCAACATTTGGTAAGACCTGTTCTTTTTAATATTAGCCACTCTAAAAGGTAAAGTAATATCTCATTGTGGCTTGAATTTGCATTTCTCTAGTGACAAATAATGTTGAGCATTTTCGTATGTTTTGACATGCGTCCAAATCTGTTGTCTGTTTTTTATTGATTTGTTTGATTTTTTTCCTATTGACTTTGGAGTTCTTTTTATATTGTGGATATAAGTTCTGTATCAGACATGTGATTTGCAAATATTTAAACATAGTCTATGTCTTATCTTTTAAAGAGCAATATTTTAAAATTTTGATGAAGTCCAATTTATCAAATCTGCTTAGTGGATTATATTTTGGTGTTCTAGCTAAGAAATCTTATCCTAACACAAGTTCACAAAGATTTTCTCCCATTTTTTTCTTAGAAGTTTTACATTTATGTTTATGATCCTTTTTGAATTAATATTTGTATGCAATGCATGGTATTGATAAAGGTTTATTTATCTTTTTATAAATGTACTAGAGGCCTGATGCACGAAATTCGTGCAAGGAACTTGGCCCCCGCAGCCGCGGCAGCTTGTCTTGGCCCTCGCAGCCCCCGCTTCATCCTGGAAGGACGTCTGAAAGGACACCTGGTATAATTAGCATATTACACGTTTATTATTATAAATATCCAATCATTTTGACACCATTTGTTGGAAATGTTTTTCTTTCTCTAATGAATTGCTTTTGTACCTTTGTTCAAAATATATCAAGATATTTCTGTGTGACTGCCTGGTGTGTGACAGTTGTGTGATCGCAGAGGAAGGAGTCCAAGATTCTCAACAGAACACCAAGGACTTTTTCCGTGTTCTGAACCTTAATAAGAAATGTGATCCTCACAGCACAAGGTGCTGGCAGTGTCCATGTGTCCTTAGTCTCTGCCTTATTTTGCTGCTAAATTCAGCCTCAGTGTCACTGATGCATCCAGAAGGTTCTGTGGCTTTCTCAAAAGCCTTGGGGCGCACTGTCTTTGACATGAAGATAGCTGCGGACTTCAGCATCCTGGAGAGTCAGAAGGAATTTGTGCGTCGGTACTGCCAGCACCGTGAGGAAGAGCCCGGCTACTCATGCTGACCTCCACCTGCACCGGCTGGGACCGATATGCAGAGCATGTGCTGGGTCACCCCATCACCCCCACCTCTGAATGGCCAAGTCTCCCCAGCAGATCATGGGCTCTCTGGTGAAGGATGACTTCACCAGGGGGCAGAACCTGTCCCCAGACAAGATTTTCCATGTCATTGTGGCCCCGGGTTATGACAGGAAACTGGAGGCCCTTTGAGTAGATGTTCCCACAGCTTCACACAGTTCCCAGGGTGCTGACTGCGTGTTAACCTCAGGTGAAATTGTCCGGATAATGGAGCAAAGTGACCTCGCCTCGAATGACGCCACCGTGGACACTCTGTTTAGAGACAGGAAGGAGAAGGAGGTGAGGCTCCACGAGGGTGCCAGCTCCGATGGGTACCTGGCGCACATCTTCAGGCACATGGCCAAGGAGCTGTTCAACAAGGACGTGGGGGTGCTCACCTACTGCACCCTGAGGAACAAAGACTTCCAGGAGGTCACCCTTGAAAGGGACGGAGAGGTTCTACTATGCTTTGAGGCTGCTTAAGGCTTTCAGAACAGCCAGAAGTGGTCCTGAAGCTGGGCAAGTTCCCCTGCCACTTCGTGGAGGTCCTGGCCTGCGCCGGGCATGCCTAAGCGACAGGGACCAGACTCAGGTGGATGACAGGTGTGCAGACAGGGCACTGCTGTGGCAGATGGAAGGCTGCCATCCTGGTGTGGCCCCCGGAGACCAGCGCCTATGTTCAGGAGCTGTACTAGGCTGCGGGGGGGGTGTGGGGGGGTACTCCCCCTGGGCCCAGGCAACCCTGCACACCACCTAGCAGGGCCGAGGGCAGCCTGCCAGGACATCAAGTGGTAAAGGTCCAGCCGACGCCGGCCTGCAGGCCTCCTGAAGAGGGATGTCAGACACGTGAAGGGAAGGCTTAGCATCTCTGTCATCGCTTTGGTTTTCAGAATTCCCTGCTCCCCATCTGTCAGCTCCTTCTCTCTGAGGAGTGCTGTCATCATCACATGGGTGCAACTGGAACATTGTATATCGAGAGGACTGCCCCAATGTACGTATCCTTTTATCTGACGATGAAAAAATCCCAAGAACAAAAATGGAGACAAACTACTGTCCTTTAGGCTAAAAAAAAAAAAAAAAAAAAAACCCGGAAGTATCCTGTGAAGAGCTGAGATTTGGTTCTGTCCACGGGCCTCAGAGAGATTGGATGAAGAAATGGCCCAGTTTGGCCCTGACTTTACCCACTTATGTTACTCTTGAAAGTGTCTTTGCCACAATGTGAATAAACTGCCACCTTTTGAAATAGGGGCTCATACGAAAGTCTGCATTCCCAACTTTTCTTAAAACAGATTTATGTTCCGCAGCTCTGGCCACCGTCCTGAGATCAGGTCCTGTTGACCAGGTCCTGTTGCTGGGAATCAGGGGGCACTGGAGTGGAACCCCCCTCTCCACCCCCGTGTCCTTTTACATTCAGGGATTGAGCTGAACTCACTTTGGGGGAGACCTGGCGAGAGTGACAGGTGTCACAGTTGGAAGGATGGAGAATGGAGAGGAGGACACCCTGCTCGGTCACTCCCTGCATGGGGTTAGGCAGATGAAGGCCAGCCAGCCCGCCCCACAATTGGGTGAGATAGCATCCTTTGTGTCCACCTCTCACCCCATGGGCCCAGCCACTCCCCTCAGCTCCAGGCAGCCTTCTGCATTCCATGACATGCTGCTTGCCCTAAGTGAGAAGGAAGAGAGCAGTTGGCCCACAGACAACTACACAGAAAGATAGGGCTCATGGCTGGTGAGCACAGTGGCAGTAGCGGGAGCCTCTCCTGCCTCCATGGCAGCGCTAAAGAGCAGTGAGCTGAGTGGTAAAGAGCAGTGAGCAGGTGGACAGTAAGGAGAGAGGGGTCCTGGACTGCGAGAGGGATTTCCAACTGTCGGCTTAGGCCCGTTCCATCCCCTGAGGGGTCCTGGACTGCGAGAAGAAGTTCAGGCAGGGCTGAGGAACTCACCCCCAGTGCACAAATTTCATGCACCGGGCCTCTAGTATATATATAAAATAGATTGTGGAGAAGTGCTCACTGTTTCCTTGCCCATCCTGGCCTTTCTGGATTTGCTCAGAAGGAGAAGAGATAGATAAGACAGGAAGAAGAAACCGGACCTGCAAGGTCTTTCTGGGCAGTGGCTGCTTCTCCTTTTAGCTTCCCATCCAATGTCTAGGAACTTCCTAGAAATAAGACCTGGCCAATGTTCCAAATTTTAATTAATCAATGAATCATTTAACTAATTTATCATTTTATGTTTTTGCTACTTATTAGTTTTATCTTATTTTTACTTATTACTTCATCATTTTATTGGCTAAGTGGATTTTTTACTTTTATTTTTATTTATTGCCACCTAGTTTTTCATTATTTGCTATAAAAAAAAACAACCCTTTCCATGTAAGAGAATTCTATCATGTTTGATCAATTTTAATCTGATTATATATTATTTGTGTTTATTGTTAGCTCTTTCTTAAAATTGCAAGCCAGAATCGCTGATTCGAGGGTAGCATCTGTGCAAACTATCTATAGATTCCAGGATGGCTGGGAGATTTCCCCGCTCCAGCTTTCTCTAGCAGCTTTTTCAAACCCACCCCAGTATTCCTCAGGGCTGAAGTATTTCACACCTTTCAAAATTGTGTTTTGTGTAAATGTCAGGTGGCAACTGCTCCTGGAATTCTATTCACATACAATAAATGTGAGTAATGCTCCCTGAATTTGTACACTGCCGATACTACCCACCTTGCAAAGCTGGTACATGGAGTTCTAAAGTTTTTAAACTAAATAAAACAATAGCTGCATTGGCCAATCTCCCTTTCCAAAGAGCACATTAATCCTGCATTCACTCACTGCACAGCTGAACCATTGAAACAACATGTCTTTTCATATCGCAAATCATCCAATCCCCTACAAGGATATGAATTATTTAAACTGATGATCTCTTTGCAGTACAACCACTGAACATCAGGTAAATATATAGTCGCATAATAAAAGAAGAAATTGCATAGGAAAGTTCCAACCAGATAGTACTCTCAAATAGTACCTTTATTTTTCACATTTCATTTTGTTTATAATTTCTAAATATTATTTTTATTTTAAAAAATGGATAAAACATAGCATATATCAAGTAAAAATATAGAACTAAGAGTTGAAAATGAAAATTAAATAGCCTATGTCACTTAAGTTTCATTTTGGTAACGACTCCAATTGTCTTAAAGGAAAGCAGCTGTCAATGGGTGCTCCTTTCCAGGAAGGACTTTAGGAAATGTCTCTAAGCGTGTAGCCTAAAGGCAAAGGGAAGGTCACTAGAGCTATAATTAAGATTAATAGTGTTGCCCAGATGAAGCTGGCTCTACCTGTGATAAACAATCAGCTATAACAAACAAGCAAACAAAATTAACTTCATTGAATACTTGCCTGGCTTCATTCCATGCCCATAAATTGCAGTTTCCTACAGAGTATCTCTGAGTGTAAATGCCGAGAGCAGGTCTCTCTGCTCATGCTCAACTCCCTAACACAGGAGACAAGATGAACAAACTTAATTCTCCATAAAGTAATTTGATTGACATTCACTGCTTCCTTTATAGAGCACTGGCCTCCAGTCCAATGAGATTCTTGGCAAGTAAACTTTCCCAACACTCTTTCAAAGACTCACCCCTGGGAAGATTCTATCCCCTCTGTGGGACCTGTCTAATTGACACCTCATTAAGTGTAAATTCATTCCACTTTTCTTGCAATTTTATCCTTTTTCAAGTGGATATAACTCTATGCTAGGAACCATGCAAGATACGAAAGATACGCTATAGATGAATCATGAGGTTATTGCTGTTCCGAAAGGTGCAGGATTGAAGGAGAGAAAGATTTACATGTAGGCAAGTAATAGAATCAAGTGGGAAATATTCTTCAGCCTATAGGAATCCATAAAAAAAAAAGAGGACTCAGGAAGGCTTTCTAACAAAGCTGAGACTTGGCAGGTCCTAGAGGGCTGAAAGGTTTCTGATTGCCAGAAGCACTCGCTGTGCCCACCGCCCCTTCCCTGTCACTTGTTCATTCTGAATAGCATGCAAGAAATCCAGCATATTCTAAAATAGTAGCATTCATTTCTTTTTTTATTTTTTATTTATTTTTTATTGTTTAAGGTATTACAAATAGTATACATGCCTCTTTTTTTTTCCCCTCTGACCTCCCCCCGGTCTCCCCTAACCTCTACCCCCTCACTTGCCCTCGTCCCCTCGCCCCCAGTGTCTTGCATCTGTTGGTTGTGCTTATATGCGTGCATACAAGCCCTTCGGTTGATCTCTTACCCCCCCAACCCTCCCCTACCTTCCCGCTGTAGTTTGACAGTCTGTTCAATGCTTTTTTGCCTCTGTCTATTTTTGTTCAACAGTTTGTTAGTAGCATTCATTTCTGTTTTCTTCCTATGTTCCTATCCTTAGAGTCTTAAGAAAAATCAATAGCAGGAAGAGCAGGTGGTGATGCATTTGTTTTCATGGTCATCTTATTTATTTCTCCAATTTTTGGTCTGTAATATGGTCACAGTTTGAAGAGAGTTTATATCCAGGAAAAGATATCAAGTGACTCTTACCTGACTCATCAGGTTTCATGGTAATTAGTTTTTCACTATATTTAACTAATTGCTATTACAATTTTTTAATTTAACAAATGTTTCCTATGTACAAGTCAGTGGTATGGTCATGAAAACAAAAACAGATAACATCCCTGTCTTCCAGGATGTGAGGAAACAATATAGAAATAAATAACTGTCTATCTATCTATCTATCTATCTATCTATCTATCTATCTATCTATCATCTATCTATGTTTCAAGAACAGAACACAGTATAACCTTATACAGTAGATAAGTATATTGTATAAATATAAACAAATGTTTATATCTATATATGTGTATATATAAATATTTGGCTATCTATGGTAATAAGATAGAGAAAACTAAAGCAAGGAAATAGAGTACTGGGGGGGGTGATTTTTAATCACATGGTCAAGAAAGGCCTCATGGAGAAGGTAACATTTGAGCATTGACTTAAAAGAGGTGCAGAGGTGAGTTGTATAACCATCTGGGGCGAGAGCATTTCAGAAAGAGGGACCAGCACGTGCAAAGGCCCTGAGTTAGAATCATGTTTTGTGTGTTTAAGGAAATTGAATGTGGAGGATAGATTGTAGATGGGCAAGTAGAAAAATAGAGAGACTAATTATAAGGCATCAAGAAGCAGGCAAGGGATGATGGTGGCTTGGATCAGTGGGCTAGTGATAGAGAATATATATTTTGGTTTGAGGATTATTTTGTTGTTGTTGTTGAACATTTTAAAGCCCCTGAAATTGGAATGTGTCTTCTAATTGATGATTTCTTGCCACCACTACAGGCTAGGAGGCCTAGAGATGTGGTTTTCATTTATCTGTACAAGGATACACTTGATTTGAAGTTTTTATTCTCTCTTAATTGAGTCAGGGGTCACTAGAAGTTTTATAGTTTTGTTCAAAATCTGCAGGAAGAAAAGCATTGCATCTCTGCTACTTTAATGGCACCATGGACAATATTTTGTGGAAACACATGCACATATATGACTTTCAGTCAAAGCAAGTAAGAAAATGGGTTCTGAAGTTGATAATATTTTTGGTAACCTTAACCAACTTATTTCACATACATCTTCATTTTTCTCTATGAACAAGGATAATATATGGTTAAAATGTGTACATAAGTTTGTAGATCTTTAAGTATAAAATAAAAATTCTCAGCAATCCCATTGAGTCATAAGATTTACAATTTTTTTCTTTCTTAGAATTGAATAGCATCATCATGTACCTCACAATTGATGGTAATTTAGAGTCTATCAAATACCTGTATTTTTTAACAATATGTTTTTATTGATTTTTAGAGAGAGATGAAAGGAGAGGGATAGAGAGATAGAAACATCAATGAGGTGAGTGAGAGAAACATCATCCAACAGCTGCCTCCCACATGCTCTCTACTGGGGATTGAGCCCACAACCCCAGGCCTGTGCCCTGACCGGGAATCAAACTGGTGACCCCTTGGTTTCTCGGGCAATGCTCAACTATTGAGCCACACCAGCCAGGCTAAAATACCTGTATTTTGAGGGTCAATTTCATGAAGAGGAGAGAAAAATAGGAATCAAGGATGACTCGGAAGTGTTTTATCTGAGCAACTGATAACATAGAGCTCCCACGGACAGAGAAGAGAAATGAGGAGAGGCAGGAGCACTTTGGGGCAGGTAGGGTTTAAGATGCTTATTCGGCATCTATATTCATTATCAAAGGCTGCTGCATAAAGGACTATACACTAAGTGGCTTAGAACAACAGAAATTTATTGTCTCACAGATCTGGAGGCTAGAAGCCTTAAGTCAAGGTTCCGGCACGCTCTCTATGATGGCTCTAGAGCAAATCCTTCATTGCCTCTTCTAGCTTCTATGTTTGCCAGCAATCCTTGGTGTTCCTTGGCTTGTGGATGCATCATCCCAGTCACGTGGCTATCTTTTCCCTGTGTGTCTTCATATCATCTTCTCTCTGTGTGGGTGTGCCTATTTCTGTGCCTAAATGCCCCCTTTTCATGAAGACACCAATCATATTGGATTGGCGTCCTCATTTTAACTTGACTACCTTTGTAAACACCCTACTTCCTTAATCACTGAGGTACCAGGGGTAAAGAATTCAACATATCTTTTTGGTGGAATAACTCAACCCATAACAACATCCAAAGAAGTCTAGTAAACAGACGTCAAGTAACGTTAAGTAATCTAAAGTCAGGAGAGAGGTTTGGTCTAGAAACAAAAATGTGGGAGTCATCAGCATTTTAAATGACATAAATAAAACTGGGTGAGATCACCAGAAAGTGAGTGCAGAAATCTGAAGTCATTTAGAAGTTGGAAACTGTGGTAGAAATGTCAACATCTCATATTGGGAAGATGTGTTCTAGTCCAGCATGTAGGTGGAACTTTTAAACATAATGAGCCTGCCAACTTCAGAATAACCTTGAATGTATTCATTTAAAAGAAAATGCTTGTTACAGTAGAAGAGACTAGTGCTGAGTGGCTATTCCTAATTCAGTGTGTCTAAATAATAACTATTCCGAAAAACAATTCAGATAACTGGTGTCTAATTTAAGTACTGCATCCCAATAAATCTCACTAAAAATAAAAATAGGCATGGACTCTACATAATGAAAAAGGGTCTAGCCTTCAGTGGTTAGGGTTTCACTTATAACTTATAAAAATATTTTGGGTAGTCCCACCAATACATTTTCCAAAAGAATAATTTTCTAGTGGTGATGGAACTCAGAGTTGAATGAGGTTTTGTAGATCATCTTTTTGACAAATGAGAGAAGGGAGGCCTGGAGTCACCAAGGGTCCCAACTAACATGGTTTGCCTAAGAGGGCATGAACCAGGGTCAATAAAGTCCCTTTGCTTCACGTTGAGCATACTTTCTACCACAATGCCTTGCTGTACAATTTTTAATGAAAGACCAGAGAAATTTGTGAGCAAAGTCATAACTGAAACACAAGCCGAAGTCTTATTCTAACAACCAAGTTAAATGTACAAAGGTTGCAATTGCACGTCGGTACGCCATGGGTCTTAGAGGTCCACTGGACAGTAACTTAGCCTGAGAAATCCTATTTAAATTTGTCAGAAACAAAGATAAGATAAAGTAAGTCTGCACCCTTCATGTAAGGCTGTTTTGTGTAAAAGCAAAGAACGTGAAAAGACTTTCATAAGGTCAATGTCTGAGTGGTGTTCAGTTTGTCTTGATAATTAGATAGTTAAACATTCAGATTAATTGAGCACATGGATGTGGCCGCTTACCATCTCCCCGCCCCCCAAAAAAACCACACCAATATGATCATCTCCTTTTTTTCCTTATGAATAACCTTTACATTATATCAATATCTTCCACTTTCTACTTGGTATAGGCTCAAATTATAGCACGTCCATAATGATGTTAACAGAACACTCTCTCTTTTTCTGTCAGTATTCCTAAGTAGAAAGCTGCGCATTCAATAAAACAGTGAAAAGTGGTTAGAGCTTTGGAATTAGATATAAGTTGATACTTTAGCCCTATTATTGTTTGTGTAGCATTTTCAAATTTTTAAAAACTAAATCATCTTTATTATTGAAAGATATATAGATATAGATATAGATATAGATATAGATATAGATATAGATATAGATATAGATATAGATATAGATATAGATATAGATATAGATATATCTTATTTTTTGACCTAGGCCAAATTTCTTGATTTCTCCGAGGCTCAGACTTCTCATTCAGGAATTGGGATGATACTATTCACTTTACAGGATGGCTGTGTGAAAAAAGTAAATTAGGTAATATACATGAAATCTTAGCACAGCCCTTGGTACTTAGTAAATTTCAACAGGAAATAATGTTCATTTCCGCCATTTTTTCCCTATTCTTGCTTACTACATCCAGATTGTTTTATTCAGTGCATTGTTACAGATAGTAAAAGCAAATATACTTCATATGTAATGTTATGTGCCTTTTTATTCAAGAACTATAAACATTTACAATCCTTCAAACACCTTTTTGGGTGATCTCTTTCTGTATTCCTTGGTTTTCATTCCAGTCGTAGAATAAATAGCTCTTGTTTATGTATCAGTATGTATCTATTTACTACTCAAGACAAATACTATTTTCCTTCTACCGAGTAAAAGAAACAGCTGCTCTATAAAGTATAAATCTGACTTCACTTGGTATCTGCACTTTATCCTAACTCTACACACGTACTACCTTCAGACTATATGGCACATAATTAACTCAGAAAAATAATTTTGCAATAATAATCCAATTTCTCCGTGATTTCTCACATACTTTTAACTAACTTAACTATTTAAGATAATAGCTGTTTAGAAGCTTCTTTAAGGAAAATTCAAACCTTTCCTTTAAGCAACTAACCCATCGTTGGAGTATAGATGGCAGCTTAGCCTAAAAAAAAAACCTCCTAAATTTTATCAGAAACATAAATAAGATGAAATAAAATTGTCCTTTCTTCTTGAGACAGTTTTGCCAAAATGCAAAGGGGAAATTTTAAAAAAATGTACACTTTTGCAATGTGTCCAAGCTTGAGTTCCTTTTGCCTAAAGATCCGTTTTTGTTTTTTGTGGGTTTTTTTTTTTTAACATTTTTTAAAATATATTTTATTAATTTTTTACAGAGAGGAAGGGAGAGAGATAGAGAGTTAGAAACATCGATGAGAGAGAAACATCGATCTGCTGCCTCCTGCACATCCCCTACTGGGGATATGCCCACAACTCAGGTGCATGCCCTTGACCGGAATCGAACCCGGGACCCCTCAGTCCGCAGGCCGACGCTCTATCCACTGAGCCAAACCGGTTTCGGCAAGATCCGTTTTTAAAAGACACAGCTGTGGGTGACTGAGAGCCGAGTCCAGCACCTTCAACTTGAACACTTGAGGATGGTAATGAGAGGGGGCTTTGCTGCTGTCTGCACATCTGATGACTCGGGAAATTTGTCGAGGGAACGCTTCATCACCAAAGAAACACTTCCATCCCATCAAG
The DNA here is from genome assembly GCF_014108235.1 of Myotis myotis. Classification (NCBI taxonomy): domain Eukaryota; kingdom Metazoa; phylum Chordata; class Mammalia; order Chiroptera; family Vespertilionidae; genus Myotis; species Myotis myotis. The sequence goes on along the minus strand of NW_023416318.1, from coordinate 15,986,269 downwards.
TCTAGCACCTTCGCCTTTACAATTTCGAATTTGACGAGCACCAGCTGTAAACGGATCTCCACTCAGGAGCAGGAATAAGTGGGGTCCCTCACTAGCACCTCCTGTAAGAACTATAACTTGCCCAATTTCGGGACAGAGTGAGATGCTTTAACGAAAGTTCAGAACAAGGGCCAGTCTGGCACTGGCTCTGTTGCACACTAATTGTTTCATTGAGATAATTTTAAGGTAATTATACTCCACCAACCCACAAGTAACCTCACGCAGGCTGCACTTAATCCAGTGTAGCTTGCTATTTCTAAAAGGTCAGGAAATCTCTTTCGTCACCTCTAACTGCTCACCTTTCTTGGGTGTGCTTTGGGGATGCATAATTCCAACCGAGTGGAAATACAGTCACTAAATGAAGTCTAGGCATAAATATTCATAGCAAAAACTTCTGGGGGGAAAAAGGCAAGAAATTACACTAAGTAAATCACAGCCCCCTTTAGAGATGACTAGGATATAGGATATGCTCTAACGATTTACATGGATTTGCTCAAAATTTTACTCTGTGTTTTAAGAACCCTTCCTGGTAAATGACACACCCTTGTGCCGACATTTGCACACTTTATTCATGCTTCGCTCATTGATGAAGAAAGCAAGTACACTTGGAACCTTTCAAACTCTTATTCCTCAAAACACTTGTTGCCTTCTGCAAAACTTTGATCTTAAAAAAAAAAATTCAAAGATTTATTTATGTTCCAATGTAGCCAAATGTGCCTCCACTTACATAAAATTACTTTAAAACGTGGAGTTTGATCTTATCTGCTATTGAATTCATGCATTACCAAAACTGGCTAAACAGTTCTCAAACATTGATTCCAAGGCATTCTATAAGTTAAAAATTCTACAAAGTTAATAACCCTACTCCCTCATCTCATGTGTGTGTGTGTGTGTGTGTGTGTGTGTGTGTGTGTGTGTAAATATATAAGGACTGTTGGTATGTTTTGTTATAAATGGCAACCACTCGTTAGTAATAAAAGTATATTTTCTCTTTATCACAAACATCAGACTTAATTTTTATTTTGCTTAACTCAAAGATGTCCTCAGAAAGATAACCTTTCCTTCAAGAATCAATATACAGAAATCTCATGACGTGACTGCAATTTCAGAGGCAACAAATCAAGGAAGATTCTTTATGACATGAAGTCTTATTCTTTGTCTTCTTTAGCTTTCAGAAAACTATGAAAAATCTCCCTTGTGAGGGTGAGACATCCACCAGGAACCATCCCAAAATGAACGAGAACTTTTGATACTTTTTAGTATTGAATCATCAAATAGTGTGAGTAGCTATGCCTCGTGGCTTGGTGTCATGGGACTTTGCCCAGTGACCATCAAGGCCTGGACTTGCTTGTCAGAATTAGTCAAATATCCTATAGGATAAAGGAGAATTTGTCAATTCTGTGCAAACTAGGTAAAATATTCAAATACAAGCAACTTTTTGCTTTGCTTTCATCTTTGCATTTTTGTTTGTTTGTTTTACCATTGGCTGATGTAGGCAATGAATTCAAAGATTGAATTTAACAACTAAAACCCCAAATAGTAGGTAAAACTTAGAGACTTCTAATATGATCTTCCTGATGGCACTTTTTGGGGAGTACTTCTTTTTTATTTTAGGTATATGTTGGCCTGGAAGGAGACGTGTGACTTTAGCATTCCCCAAACCCAAAGCTAGTGGAAGTCAATAATGTCTACCTTAGTCCTTACAGTATTCCCTGCTCAGCTGCGTGGTATAAAAAACAAACAAACAAAAAACCCCATAAACTTTCTATAAATCCTTACGATATTTATACACATGATTACATAAATGACTTTGGAGGAGTCTTCTTGATTACTTTCTTGAAAATGGTGAATTGAAACACTGAAGAGTCACCTTTGCCCTTCTGCTACCAAATTGTAAATAAAAGGAGGAGGCTGGGAAGGCAACACTCACTTGTTTATTAGCTCTTATAAATGAGGTGCCATGTCTGGCATTTTTCACACTTGATCATGGCAAGATCATGGAATTGAAGGAGAGACCTATTTCTTCCCCTCCTGTTGGACTCCGTTTCCTTATTCATGTAGCTAGTGGTCTAGGATGTGCTCAATGAACAGTGCAGGAAACAACTCCTTCTTGCCTTAAAATCCAGTGTTTTAGATGGAGAAAAGTAAATGTTTCTTCTTCAGGATCAAGGTTTTTCTTCTGTTTCTTTTTTTTTTTTAATTGAATTTAGTGGAGTGGCATTAGTTCACAAAATCAAGCACGTGTCAAGTGTCCAACTCGGCAAAACATTATCTGCACATTTCCCATCACATTTTCTATAGCACATGCTTATGAGCCCCAGGTAAAAAACAAGTCATTCGCCTTTGGGAGTCCTACAGGTAACATGCAACCTTCCTGACATAGAAATTGTTTTTAAATGGTTTGGTGAGACATGAATATGCAATTCCACACTCAAGCTCAAACTCAAAGATTTTCTTTCCTGTTTCCTATTTCCCAGGGATTTCCAAGAATAACCATTTTACAGTTTAGCTGTGAAATAAAATCCTGTTAGCACCACCCAGGGATGTTGAACCATAACTAAGGGAAACTAGAGAAGGAACAATTTGTCCTTATGACTTCCACTGTGATTTTATTTGTTTATTTATTACCTAACAATTATCCTGGCAACATGATTAAAAACATGAAAGAATCTGAAAGTGAAAATCCAAGCTGAGCGCTATTTTTCAGTCGGAATATCTTCCCAATCACCTTTCTTCAATCTTCTGGTTTCATAAAAGAGGTGATGTCATAAATTATGATGCTAAACGGACTGGTGAAATGTCATTACACAAGTGATGTTTTAATTGATGATGTTAGGCTGGTTAGCAGGAACGTGTCAAATGTCACTTTTGTGACATAAACTGGCAGTTATGATTATATAATATCAATTATTCTTTGGAAAACTGCATTATATCAGTTAGAGCTAACCAATTTCATTTGAGCAGGTTCATATTTTTTTTCTAGCTGTTCATCCAGTTCTAATTATTAGGAGTAAAATGTACTTTGGATGCAGTTTGTACTTTCCTAATGTCCTCCCTGGATGTGTAATAGGTGTCTTATATGGCCCTTTGCATTGCACAAGGAAGTGCAAAAAAAATCTGCACTGATCTTACAGAGAGGAGACTGTATATTGAATCCTCCTGGCTGTTAATTGAAACTCTCAGAATTATTGTGTTAGTCGAGATTTAGCTGAAATATGATATTGTGAAGAAATAGCTTTTAAAGAGTCTTAGTTTATTTTGGTTTTCTATAAATATCAGCTGCTAAATTCATTTAAATCTAATCTAAAACTTCTAAGCATACTTGCCTCTCTCCTTTTCTTTACCAATTAAAGTAAAAATAAACAAAGTAAGCGAAGAAATACTTATAGTCTTTGTCCTTTATTGTAGATACCATTTTGAAAAGGTGATGGGTTAATTGGAAGTATATGGTACTCAAAAACCTAATGATAAAAACATGAACAATAAATCCCATGATAGCAACAATTAGCATTTATTGTAACTATGTCCAGGCCCTGTGTTAATCCTTTATGTTCCTTGCCTTAGATATTCTTCTTAGATCTGTGAGCCAGATATGATAGGAATCATTTTACAGAAGAGAAGAATGAGGCTTACAAAGACTCCAGCATGCATCAGAATATAAACAGTTTGTAAATGCTAAGTATCTCCAGGAATATTGGAGCAATTTGGTGTAAGGTAAACATGGGGGAAGTGAATCACACCATTGATGTACTTCCCCCATGTCTTTGCCATCATTAGACCGAAGATGAGGCTGAGGAACTAAGCCCTTGTGTGAGAGATGAGTGCTAACAGCACAAGGGCAGGGGAGGGTGGAGAAGCTGGGCAAAGTGAGTGCAGGTGTGTGTGCAGGTGTGTGTCTGCACATGTGTCTGTATACAGGCATGTGTGTTTGTGCATGTATGTATGTGCATGTATTCACAAGTATGTGCACATTGGCACATGTGTGCACATGGGCATTATGTGGACTAATTAGCATGTACATATAAGCATATGTAGTGTGTGTGTGTGTGTGTGTGTGTGTGCACCTGTGTGTCCACCTATGTTCAGGACTGGAAACCAGGATAGGGGAGAAGATTAAAATTGCATCAAGACAGGATTGATAATGAATATCTTTAGCACAGATATGGTACAGCCTGAGCAACTGGCACAAGTTCAAAAATAAATCAACCCTCTAGACAGGGTCCAGCAGGTGCCATGCTGGCCCTGGCATCGACCATCCAATTGCTGGACTGTGGGACTAACTAGCCAGGTATATTGATGCAGGGGCAGGTACTCACCAAGTAGTGCATCTATATTTCAATAATTGAGCAGCAGGCATGGTCCTCCCATTCAAAGCTGAGCTGCTTTAAAAGACTCAGAGATTGGTGGCCTTCCCTTATTTCTCCTATAGCTCCTACTCCCAGTTCTTTTCCCACTAACTCCAAAATGAGCTGCCTTCTTCCTACTGATTTTCAAGGAATTCCCTCTAAGACAATGAGTTGATAGCTCTCTCCAAGCATTTCAATCCTACAAGCTTGTTTCCTTCTTACATGTATGATTTTGGTGAAAACTAGAAAAAATCTAAACCTATAGCTGAGTGAGTCAGTTGGAATCACAGAGGAATGTGAAATCCTAAGCATCTTGAACATTCTAGAACTTGGATGAAAAGGTTTTTGTGTTTCCTCTTAGGTTCTGTCAAAACACACCCACCCACCCCCCCCACCCCCCCAAAAAAAAAAGAAAATGGGAGACATCTGTAATACTATCAAAAATTTAAAAAAAAATAAACAAGTAGTAAATTTAAAAAAATAAATTAATTAATCCATAAACATGCCACATGAGAAAATATCACATTTTGTTTTTGGCAACATGTAAAATCTTCATAAGTCCTCGTGGCAAGTTACATTTTCCTCTGTCTAACTTTCTTTCTCTTTGTTCTTTACTCCATTTCTACTTTGCTTGCACCTTGGTTTGGAAGCAAAGCCTAACTATTTCATTTAGAAGATGAGGAAAAAACAGAAATGGTTCCTGAGACTTACAATTTTTCCGTGTGGCTCTAACTCAAAAGAAAGGGAAGGTGTGTCTTGCAGGTGACTATCAGAGAAGGCAGAACAAATAATAACAGATATTTGTTTATTGCTTTGTGAATTTGCAAAGTACTTTTATTTGCAAACTTATGGTTTCTCGCAATTTTGTGAAATCATTATTATTAACATCTTCTCTGACAGAAAAAAGAAAACAAACTCAGAGTTATTCAGAGAAAAAGCTGATAGTTTTTTTTCCAAATATGTGTCCCAGGATCTTGCCAGTGTAATGTGGGGATTTTTAAGTTCTCACTCTGGTTATTGGGAGAATTCCTGATTACTTCTGCGCTTGAAAATTCACTAGGCTTGATCTCTCCTTGACTTACATACTGACATCACTTACTTCCTTCTTCCCTTACTTAGTTGTATTCATTCAACAAGTGCTCATTGAGCTTCTATTATGTTCCAAACACTGTCTCATGGCTGGTGATATGATTGTTGGCCCAATTGTACTTTTCCTGGAGCTCACATTCTCATAGGATGAAACCTAAAATATCTTTAAATAAAATAATTTTTCCCTTCAATGTTCCATGACTTTTCTTTTACATTAGAAGCAAGTCACTAGATCTAGCTTACAAACAAGGAGAGAAGCTTACATAAATTCCAGGAGGTGGGAGTTTGGGGAGCCATTTTACTAATTTATTTTTTTCAATATGTTTTTATTGATTTCTGAGAGAGTAAGGGAGAGAGGGAGAGAGATAAACACATCAATAAAAGAGATACATTGATTGGCTACCTCCTGCAAGCCCCCTACTGGGGATCAAGCCCACAATCCAAGCATGTGCCTGGACCAGTGACCTCCTGGCGCATTGGTTGATGCTCAACTAACTGAGCCACATAGGCCAGTCTGGGGAGCCATTTTAAAGACATCCTATCTAAGGTACTGAGCAGATCTCTCCTTCTGTTACAATGACATACTTATGGTGCCTAGGGAAACCGACAAGCCAAACTCTCCCTTCAGAAGATAAGTTCTTATGTCTCACAACCTCAGTACTTTCTCTTAATTTCCACTAAGCACTTGAGATGTTATTCCTTTGTGAATGGATGATCTCTCCATGTGTGTTTTCTAGCTGAAAACTGTTTTATTAGACAACTTTAAGCACCATTTCTAATCTTCTAAGCCACACCCATACCCTGAGCCACTACTGCAAGCAAGAGTTCTGTGCAGTCTCCAACCGGTTTCCAGAAAGTACAGGCCAGTGCTTTCATAGACATGCAGCTTCTCTGGTGGATCCACTGCATTGGATGCTTTAGGAACTCACTTGATGCCCAAGAATGTGCAACCCAGAAGTGGGAGGAATCAATCCCAGGTTGGGAGAAATGTTCACCAATAGCAACTGGGAGTCACTGGGTAAATGCTTCTTCCTGTGTTCCTGAGTTGCATTTCATGTTGCTTCTCAGATGAGCCCACAAGACTGAGCCACTAGTCACCCATTTGATGCCCTTGCATAGACTCTCTCCTCCCGTTTCACTCTGGTTCCTGGGATCATGTTCCCAAATAAACTACTTACACATGGCTATTTTCTTAGATTTTGCTTCTTGTGGAATCCAGGCTAAGACAACCTTCAAGCTTTACTGACTCAAAAACAAACAAAAACAACAACAACCCCTAAAACAATAAATTACTGAATATCACTGGTCACAAGACACCCAGGCTGAAATAAGTCCATTAAGATCCCATCTTATGAAATATGCAAACTTAGCTAATATCATCCATTCTGGGCACTGGAACATTCATTCTCATAGTTAGTTTCCACACTGAGCCCATGGCTTTCTCAATTATGATACTTAGCCGCTTCTTTAAATTTGGGCTGTACAAAATAAAGACAACAATAGCAAAATGAGTGAGTCACTCTATAATAAAAATAATATGACATTTTCAATAAGTATCGATACACATCTACTTATTCAGAGCAAGGTTCTCAGGTGGACACCAGCAACATCACTGTGGCTGGAACTCAGGGGCAGAAGGGACAGCAGACAAGGGGGTCTTCAGTTCTCTGCTCATCCTGTAGGTCAGTGTGCTTGGACAAGAAGGCCACTGGATGTACTATGAGGCTACTCCTCTTTGGAAGGAACCTGGACTTCTGCTGGGATCCCTATGATAAGGCTGTGAGAGTAGACTTGAAACGGGGATCAGTATGTTTGACTTGCTTTATACTAAGAAGTCTTAGCTTAGAAACAAACTTTAAAGGCTGTTCTGAGGAAATACAAATGCCCAACAACTGAAAATCGTAGTTTCTGGTCACTTGGAAAGTGATTTGGGTGTAGATCCTGTTTCCATGTTCCCACGGAAAGTTCCTCAGACTTTCCACCTAAGAAGAAAGCTATCAGTCCCTGTTGGGTCATTGTCAGGCAAACAGAGAGAGTTCCAAGGCGATTCAACAGAAAACCCCACCCATCACCTTACAAAATAGAACAAACACACAGTGGATGTTGGTGACAGTCTTCCGGTTGCTCACTATTTAGGATGAGTCATAGCCTTTAGCCTGTGCGGCCAAGGAGCTGTTTCTGATTTGTTCTATGCTCCCCTTTATTTGCCAAGGGTGGTTCTTGTCACACATCGTTTGTGCCTCTCGCTTGGGCAAAGTCTGCTTCTGGTTTCAATGGCTTTATTGTTCAGTGTTAGCGTTGCTTAGGATCTTGACAAGAAAAGTCATCAGCTAAGAGTGGTCTTCAAGTGATTTTCACCAAAGGCTTTGCTTCTATCCATTATGCTCTGTGCAAGGCTGGTTGTGGGTGGCTCGGGTGGCTGCAGCTCCCTGGCGCTCCCGGGTACCCTGCTGTGTCTGCCTTCCTCCTTGCAGCATAAGGTTCTCCTCCGGACTTTTGGAAGGGGCTTTGTGTGTATTGGAGACATGAAGGAAAAGGATATTCAAACCCATTTAAGCCCAGAAAGAATGGTTTTCTGTTTGTATTTGGAATGGAAAATGTTTGCTTTTTGCCCTATGCCATGTACTGCCTGTGAATAACACCATTATATTTCCTGCCAGTCACCATGGCGTAGGAGGAGAGCCAAGGTGCTACCATTTCATTTTGTTGGCTTGAAGTATGACAAGCATGTCATTATAGGGGAGAGATATTTTGGGTGCCTGAGAGACCTCAGGCTTTTTTGGTAGGAGGGCTTATAAAATTTCTACCAAGGATCCCTGCTCCCTGCTTCCTGGTATTCATCCCCTTGTGTACTCCCTCCTCCTTGCATGTGGGCTGAGCCTAGTGATGTGCTTCTAATGCAAGTGATAGGATCCTTCTTTTGTGAAGCCTTGAGATGGCCACCGCCCTCACTGACCCCTTGATTGCTCTCCGTGGGACACATGAGACAGAGGAACCACCTAAGCCAGCCCAGTTTCCCGACCCACAGATAAATAGTTTTGAAATAAAGAAATAGTTTTGGAGTAATTCATAACTCTGTAATAGATAACAAATTCAGCCTCCTTCCAATTACTGGCATTAGGAAGCTGTCTCTCTCTTTGTGAGGCGTTCTAACAGCATCCTCTGGTTGCAATGCCCAGGCAATGTCTGTAATCTATGATCTCCCTTGAATGCAGGCAGCCAGTTCCCGCCCCTGGATCACTAAGCAACATTCAACCTGTCGGAAACTAGGGCATACAAATTCTATTATCGCCACTATATTTAACACAGGAGCCTGGCTAATAAGGTCAGAGCTGTACTTTACAGCCTTAGCCTGCCATCCCATCTTTTCTGGACTAAGGGCACTTTCTATAGTTCTGGTTGAAAATAGCAGTTATTTTTTTTTCCTTTCCCCTGATCAGTTATCTTTACTGAAAATGTACAGTGCTGTTGCTCCTGACAAGGAGGACATGTATTAGACACCATGGGCTTGCAACTGATTGCCCAAGTGACGCATTCCATGAATATAATTTACATAATCAGCCAGGCGAAAAGCATGTCTTAGAGTGTACCTGCTTGTCAACATTTAAAAATGTTGAAATCTTGACAGAGAGCTGCCTCTTAGAGTGAAGAAAAGAATGATTCTTATCCCCCCTCCCTTCAAACTCTTAGCTGATGCCATGCTGCAAATATTACTCACTGTGAGAATTCACATAGTTCACACCAAGAAATAAGCCTGTTGTATATTCAACTGTTTATCAAACCAGCTCATTGGGCTAACCTGGGTGCCTTGGAGCAGATTTCTTCTGGTTTTTCAATGAATATGAAAGATTAAATTCAAGCACTAAGTGGATTTTATGGTTAGGTCACAATTTATAAGTGAGCATTAATTAACATGAGATAAAAAATGAGGTTTCTAAGGAATTACATATTACCTTGTCATTGGTGGCAGGTTTATAATTATAAACCTTGCTGGGATGAATAATTAAGAAATTGTAATAAATAACTATGCTATAGGAAGGCCCTTGGATAATGAAAACAACAGTGTTTGGCACAAGTTTTAGTAAATAACTGTTAGACCTGGGTCAAATGCATTCCCCTTGGCTCCCTTCATAACTTTACAAAGATTTATTAGACTCAAACAATTGCACATGAATTTCAGAATTGTTTTTAACTTTTTACTAGAACTGGGCTTCCTGAGCTCTGGTCAAACAAGCTCTAGAAAGCCAGGCAGAATGTCTAGATTATAGACAGTTTTAAATAAACTTGCTTATGACCCAAATTGAATACAATACCTATATCAACCATGAAGTACAATAGCTTCTAATTTTAATTTTCTTTCCATATTTTGAAATTCAAGGCTGTATCTATATGATACAAAAAATGCATCTATTTGATAGAAGGAAAAAATCAACCAAAATGGCTAGTTTGCTTCTCAGAATACCTACCCAACCCTATATTCCCCAACACACCTTGTTTTATTAATTCAACCTTTAAAAAAGATAATGCATTTACTTATGCTCATCAACATAAAAGAGCAGGAGTAAATAAACTTTTGGAGATGATGGTTAACTTTATGGCATTTTAGATAGCGACAGTTTCATGATTGTATACTTATATTCAAATTCATCAAGATACATGCATTAAATATGTACAGCTTTTTTGCATGTTAATCATGCCGCAATAAAAAGAGAACAAAAAAAACCAGTAGATTTTATAAAATAAACACAGTTTTTTGCACGTTTTAACTTTTCATTTCTGGTAGTAAATAAAATGGAGGAATCTTTTGTTGCCTCAAATACCTACTCTAACTGATCCAGTCACTGAGTGTTAATAAATGCTTCTACATGCAGCACTGGACTGGCGTTGCACCATCAGCTCTCCAGCCTGGCTCTGTACCTGCAACAATAAGGCCAGAGGAATGCAACAAGAATAAGAAATTCTGACATATCGTGACATTTATTTGCCCTATAACCTACTGACCTCGGCGAATTTCCTGGGGTGGGAAAGCATAAGCTGCACATTGGCCTAAATGGAATCTATCAATCCTGCTCAAATGTTAGGCAGCTAGTAATTACCTTGCACACTAATGATTGAAATGCCAAAATAATCAAAAGGCCTTTCCTTTTGGAATGAAAAGTGTTCACCTGTGCTTTTTGGAGGATGTGGCCATTACCAATTTCTGGTGCTATAATGCAAGTGGACAACAATGGCATTGACAAATGGAGCTTGATCCAGTCCAGCTGGCTTTCTCTCTCTCCCTTCACTTTCAGCCTCTTCCCACCTCAAGGCCTTGCAGTTGAAGTTCCCTTTGCTTAAAATGTTCTAGCCCAAATCTACATGTGACTGGCCTCTTTCACTGAACGATCTGGCCAAAAGCCGTCCTCTCTGATTGTCCATTCAAACTTTTCAATGACTTTGGTTTTTGGATGGATGCATGTCTTTGTTTTCAAACCTCAGATCCATTATTTGCTAACTGTGTATACTTGGGCAATGTATTAAACCTCTGTGTATGAATATAAGTGTGAATGAATGGGTTTGTATTTACCCTTCATTATTCCAAAAGGATTTAAGGCAATCAAGTTTATTTATATTATTCAGGTGTTGTCCATTTGTGATAGCTTGATATTTCTTCTTTTAGCCCTCTACGGTCCTAATTTGATTCTAGGACCAACCTAATTCCTATGTTTTCTTTCTTCACATTTTATTATTAGGCCAAAACCATTTCTTTCTCTTCTTCATGAGTTGATAGTGAGAATTTACATATTATTCAGCAAATGCTGTATCTCAATGGGTTAAAATAATTGAGGGATTGAGACCAAAATGTAGATGATCTGGGGCAGTGATGGTGAACCTATGACATGCGTGTCAGAGGTGACACACGAACTCATTTTTTTTGGTTGATTTTTCTTTGTTAAATGGCATTTAAATATATAAAATAAATACCCAAAATATAAGTCTTTGTTTTACTATGGTTGCAAAAATCAAAAAATTTCTACATGTGACGGCACCAGAGTTAAGATAGGGTTTTTCAAAATGCTGGCACGCCGAGCTCAAAAGGTTTGCCATCACTGATTTGGGGCCTAGATTATAGGCAAATAACTGTAACTGGAAATAAAGGGAGATATAACTATATAGGCCATGTTTTCCTGACGAAATTATTCATGTTTTGTTATCTAAATAATCCCATAGCATTTCATTCTATCTCAGCTGCATAATTACCTGGAAATGCATATGAATTGTGAATATTTGACCAACTTAATTTGAGAATCTGATGTTTAACTCTTACAAGGAATGAGTTTCTTCTAAATTATTTTTCAATGCAAAAGCATGTGTTGGTTATTGGTTGGTGACTTTGTTTGGTGCCCTTGGTTGGTGATGTTGAGAACATTATATTTCTAGTTGCGATGTGATATATTAACCAAATAAAACCGGAGAAATAAAAAACACCTATAAGTTCTTCTCTATGAGTTGTTGCTACCCAAGTAGGTGGCTGAAATTTTTTATCATTGCCTCATGATATGACTGTTAAAACCAACTTTTATTGTTTATTTTGCTTTTGCTGAGTTTTCAATGAAATTGTTTAGCACCTTTTCAAACAAGAAGGGAATGATGAGTTGTACTATAATGTAGTCTGGTTGAGTCCTGAGAGAGGAACTAGCTAATAATTAAATATCTACACTGTGAAAAAAAATAATTAGTTGTTTAATTTTGTTATATAGTACAAGGGGGCTGTGATAATGAATTGCTTAATTTAACACTCTTGAGATGTTTGCTTTGGAAGAAAAAGTTTAGTGAGAAATGAGATCTAATGGTCTTATGCTCACTCGTGGAGAAGGGACTGAGAGCCCAGCCTCCACAGGCCAGGTAAAAAGGGATGCTCTTCTGCTTGACTTGTTTGGACAATTGAATTATGTTTGACCCATCAGCATGCTTTGTTTAGCAAGTGCAATTAAAAAGTAACAGAATCAGCTAAGACATTGTTCCTAGAAATGGAGTCAGAAATGAACATTTTTTTCTCTCTGTCAATTCTGTCTTCTCTTGTGCCCAAAAGTTATTGATCACCAGACAGCCTGTGTCAGTCAGTGAGGTCTGAAGTGAGTGCTCAACCCAATGGGCATAAAGGTATTGCCTTTGTCCATTGTTAAAATACTTCAGAATATCATTGACACAAATACTTTATCTTTTAAAGAATCTGCTAAAGGGTCTTCACTAAACTAATTTTAGAAGGAGAGGAACGTTCAGTCAAGTCCATTCAAATAGTGAACCGTGTGCTTGTGTGTGCAAGGTGGAGAATTTGGAGGTGGTAGAGGAAACAAAACAAGCATACTGAATGCTCAGTTACTTGAGGTATGGTTTTACTTGATAACCACCACTGCCTACCTGGCCAGCTGCAATTGTCTCTCTATTCTCTATGTTTAGAGACATTTCTCCTTCCCCTCCAATTCATCCACTAGAATGATTCTGTGACCAGGCACCCCATGGAACACAGACATTCCATTGCACATCATCACCTTGATCCAGGACTGCAGTTCTCATTGTGGGCTATGCATTAAAATCACCCGGGGCAGCATGGGAGGAGGGGTGGGCTTTTAAAATATACCCATGTCTGTGCCCTAACCACAGAAATCTTAATTTAATTGCTCTGTGATGGAACCCAGGCAATGGCATTTTTAAATACCTCACCCAGAGTTTCTTTTGTGAGCCAGGTTGTCCATTTGCTGATTTCCTTTTTTCCTCATGGCAATTGCTGAGCACCTTTAAAGGGCCAGGTAGCCTCCGCCATGTTCAAGTTCAGGTATGGGGTTTATGCAACAGGGAGACCACCTACAACCCCAAGTTCTTCCCATCACAACCTCTCACTGAGCATGAAGAGACGAGGAGGAGACGGAAGAGTATTTCCTTTTAGCAGGCTTGCTTCTCTGTGTTGGCAAGGTGCCCCGGGAGAACTGGCCCTCGGGCATGCACACAGTGGAATGCAATATGGACCTTGACGTTAATCAAGCTGTGTCTTTTCCTCTTCTTTGCAAAAGCACAGCCCAGTCATAAGGTGAAGAGACAGGGCTGCTCCATCCTGGCTGGATTCCTACCTCTGTTGTCGGGGAGCATGGAGTCCTGAACTTCAAACATTTCTAATAATGTTTAGCAGCAAGTAGAGAGCCCTGGTCAGCTTTCTGCAGGGAAAAGCAATAGGAGGTTGGAAGTGATCACTTTGTTCTTGTTTAGTGAACGAAGCTTCCTATTTTTCCCGACTCATGTTGGCTCTACTGAGTTTTATGGAAGGAAATTTGAAGCTGACGATCGCCTGTTGCCGAAATAAAGTTCAGGTTTTTTTCCCCTCTCTTCCTCCTCTGGTTTCCCTCCCTGAAACTTGGGTTCATGACAGCTTGTTGTTGGGCAGGGCATTAGCCTTTTGTAATTTATTGCTTTTAGATTAAATCTGGGGAAACTCAATATTGCAGTTGAATGATTAGAGCAATACCCCTTAGAGTAATAAATTTTCTTTGGTGCCGTGCATCTCCAGATCATGTTTCCCTTCTAATTACATTTACATAAATGATATTCTGTAAAATTAAATTAACATTCAAACGGTTACACTGGCAGGGAGAGACAAAAATTAGTTACCAAGTTGCATCTCTTAAAAAAAAATCTAGTTCTTTTCATAACATGAATCACTACCCTCTCTCAAGTGTCAGCCATCAACAAAACCTTGGTTCGCGAACTGAGCGGGGTGTTTGTCACCAGCTAATGGAGATGTTGGTTTTTTTTCTTGGAGATTTGGGCGAGAAGCCTCATTAGACAGTGACTATAGTGACTTTTCAAACTTGGCCACTAATGAATTGCTCCTCTTTCCTCGAGCTTCTCACCTTAAAAATTCTGCTGTGATCATGGGGAATGTCCACACTGAAATGTCACACAGAACTTTGTTCTGATCTGTGCCTTCCTGGCCATCTGTGCCCATTCTTGGTGTTCCTGTCTAGGAATTAACAAAAGGCCTGTCACAGGGGACACCCTTATTCTTTCTACCTTTCTATGCTCTCTTACAATACTTTAGGACGGGTTCCATTTTGAGGAGTTTGGGACGCTTTAGGAGTTGCACTATTTGGTGAGTTTGAATCAGAATCATCAGAAAATCTATCACTTCCTCATCTTGACTAAGAACGTTTCCTCAACCATGTTTACACGTGTGATGACAGAGCAACTTCAAGAAACATTTTCACTATGTCTTTCCATCACATCTAACTCTTTCCGTTACATTTAAAACTAATCATTTCCACTTGTGAGCACCAGACTCATGTTCAGATTCCAGACTTAGATGTACATTGTGGGTATGAGTTTCTTCCCTTTGCAAACCAGAGGTTTTCACTTATAAAGGGAGACCTTCATATTTCATTTGCCACTTGTTGTCAGATTTAAATTAGTATGTATCTGACGCACCTAGTCCACTTTTCTCCAAAATAAGTGCTCAATAATTGGTCATAATGATTCTCTTTGTTTCTTTATTGATTAAGGTATTACATATGTGTCCTTATCCCCTCCATTGTCCCCCCAACTCCTCCACTAATGCTCTCACACCCCTGGTGTCTGTGTCCATTGGTTAGGCTTATATGCATGCATACAAGTCCTTTGGTTGATCTCTCCCCCTTACCCCCACCCTCTCCTACCTTCCCTCAGAAGTTTGAGCATCTGATCAATGCTTCTCTGTCTCTGGATCTGTTTTTGTTCATCAGTTTATGTTTTTCATTATATTCCACAAATGAGTGAGATCATGTGATATTTACTAGTATCTTTCTCTGACTGACTTATTTTGCTTAGCATAATGCTCTCCAGTTCCATCCATGCTGTTGCAAATGGTAGGAGTTCCTTCCTTTTTACAGCAGCATAGTATTCCATTGTGTAGACGTACCAGTTTTTTAAGCCAGCACCTCTTATAAAAGGAGCCTGTATCAGGCACATCCTCTCCTGGATGTATTTCTCTTTGCACCCCACCTGACCTGACTTCGCCTCGTCTCGCTTACACTCACTATGGTTCAAGTGTTTGTTTAACAGATATTCAATAATGCCTACCATGTGCCAGAGTCCTGTGATTTCACTGGAGATAAAATGGGAAGAAAAAACAGATGCAGTTCTTGTTCTCATATAGATTACAATCTGCATGGAAATACAGATGTTCATTAAATAAATGTTGATAAAGTTTTCATTACAAACTGAGATTAGTGTGCTGAAGAAGAAACACAGCCCTAGAACATGAATTCAAGAATCTACCCTTGATGGAAGATAAGGAATAAATATGGAGGTCAGGGAAACATTTCTAGGGAAGGGAATTTTGAGCTGAGATTTCAAAGATGGGTCTTAGTGAACCAGGTATCATGAGAAATAGTTGCAGGGGGGAGAAGGTGACCATGCCAGTCTGAGAGAATAGCCTGAACCCAGTACTGCACCAGGAGAGATAGTGGCATGTTTGATTCCAAGGGAAGACCACAGTGGTTGGATTACAAGAAGTTTGGGGAGAAAGATGCATAATGAGGTTAATGAGAGAGTTTAAACTAGATAAATCAAGACCCTTGAGGTATGCTAATGATTTTGGTTTTATTTTCAAAGCAATGGAAAACAATAGAAATGTCATAACAATAGAAATGTCATAGTGATATAGTCATATTTCCCTTTTGCAAAGATCATCCTGAGAGCAGTGGAGTAGTCAGAAAGGCTATAGGGGGACCAGTGAGAAGGCAACTACAGTAGTTCAGCCCTCCTAGACCAGAGGGGTGGCCACTGAGTTGGAAAACATGCAGATAAAATCAAAAGACAGTTCAGAGGTAAATTAACATCGTTTGGTAATAGTTTGGTAATAGTTTGGCTATAGGAAAAGAGGGAGAAGGCAGTGAGTGATTAGATGTCTCTTGGGTATCTCACTCTATAACTAAGTAGTAGACAGTGGAACAATTAGTAGACAGTAGACAGGGAATACAAGACAGCAGGCTCAGGGGAACAGAGGGTCACTGTAGCTTTGGAACTAGTGAAATAGATATCCAGGGGGAGGGGTTGAATGGGCAGATATATAAACCTAGATCTCAGAAAGGAAGGATGTTAGGGTAGGTTATATAGAGAAAGTAACTGAAGCCATGAGCATGTATAGGGAGATGTGAGTGAGCACTAGAGTTAATTTGATTGACTGACCATATCTAGCTCCCTTGTACCTTAACACTCTCTTATCTTCCATCATCTGAACTGGTGGTCTGTTTTACAGTGTTCTTCCCACCTTTTGTGTGTGAGATTATAGGAAAGTCTACATAGTACTTTGACCTTGCCTTTGACAATGATTTGCTGGATTTTGACCCTGTTTTCAACTCTTTCTTCCAGTGTCAGCTGCAACAGTCCTATTGTCATGGATCTCAAGGAGAGCTATGAAGAAATTAAAGATCATGGTGAGCTTGAAACCTGGGTCTTAGTTTTCCCATCCAGGCTTCATCTGGAAAAAAAAAAAAGCTTTTTCCTTCTAATTGATTCGCTCATCATTTCTGTTTGTATCAAGAGATGATTTATAGTATATCCAAACGCATGTACTAATGAACCATGTCATAATGGAGTTCTATTACACTGTGCAAATGCCTATAATTCATTTTACAGCACTTCTGTAGCACTCATATTAGGCCATAAATTATAGTTATTTCCATACCTGTCCTGTTTCCCCTGCAAGAATTCAAACTCCTTGAAGACAGGGTTATTGCTTTAGGTAGTTTTATACCTTACAGGCCCCCAACACAGTGCCTCCCACATAACTCACTGAATCAGTGTTGAATGACCAGGGGCAGCGGTCTACTGCAGAAAAACAATACAGGTGTAAGGTAACAAGCAACTGAGGTGGGAAATAAAGAAATGGCAATAAAGTTGCCCAATAAGTCCCTGTAGGCTGATTGAATTTTAGGAGGAATTGACAGGTAAAGAGGGAGGAGATCACAGTGAGGGATGGGAATAAACTCACAGTTCATCAAAAATGCCATGTTCTTTCATGCCCGCCTCTTCCTTATGTGGTTCCTTTGCTACAATTCTGTTTCATGCTCCTTCTCTATCCTGCAAGATCAGGCCTAATGGTTACTCTTCTGTGAGGCTTTTTTCCCATTGGTCAGAATTGGAGGCATCCCCCTTCACGATCTCATTGATTATACAGACTATTCTAGCACAACATGTTTATTATATATTACATACACCTCAAGCTCTCACCAAAGCTCCTCGTGGGACTGACTGCACATACCAGGATGGATGAGTAGAAAAACAAAGGGATAGGTAAGGCTCCACACTCACAACGGAACCTAATTTCAACAATAGTTATAGTACCACCCTACCACTAAAATACATACCTGTGACTTCTTACCTGCCTAAACTCCCTTTTTAAAGGAACAGCAACTACTGTGCCTTATTCTACAATTAAAGTTCAGGTCGACTTCAGCTACAACTAGAATCTGAGTCAGGAAACATGAATTCTATCCTTTTATATTTAAAATCTCTACAGCTTTGGGCTAATTCTTTAAACAATGGTTTCAGTGTTATTTTCTGTAAAATAGGCAGAATAATCTATCACATTAGACAATACCCATGAAAGCAAATAATCCACTATGACTGTATGAGCAGAACAGTGTCACATCAGTATTCGTTACTGCCGCTGCTGTGAGAAAAGTCAGTGGTGGTGGCTTCCGATCTGTCAGTTGGTCTGCAAATGGTTACGAGTATATAGCATGGGCCCAGGTTAGTGGTAGGTGCTTTAGGAGAAAGGTGATATTTCAGGAGACATGGCTTGTTCTTCAATTACTTGCAGTATCTATCAGAAGATATGACTAAAGCAAATCAACTACAGGCAAAATATGTGCAAATGCAGAATCACACGCGATCAGACCATTTCTGCCATTGCAGCCCTCAGGAGAAAAGGGTGCTGGGTGAGTGTCAACTGCTATTTTTATGTCAGGAGAGGCCTCTCTTCCTTTGACCTTCATAGACACCTCTGGGTGTCCCATAGCCTAACCTGTGAAAACTTGCATCAGCATCTACCAATCTGAGCCTCCAGTCCTTGCCATTCATCATCTATCTTCAGTGCAATTCACGGAGTACCCTAGGCAGCTGAAATCTTTGGCTCAGCCCCTCCAGTCACACCTGCAGGCTACAGAGGACCACGGGCTCCTGCAGCTTGGGCTTTTCCCGGTGGGATGCTAGGTACAGCTCTCAGAGCCTGATTCAACCTGCTGGCTTCTTGCTGTCTGCATCTGGGCCTGTTGTCAGAGGATGGATGGATGCCCACCATGCTGGCTCACCCACCCGAGGTGAACAAATGGGACCAGTGCTTCAGAACTCCTCAGGGACAGCTCAGAAGGCCGGTCACTGGAACCCATCATTGCTTGTGGCTTATACACCAGGGAAAGGTTAAAGAAATTTATGAGTAGGCACCATATGCCAGCCCAACATCTGCTTCCTCATAAGGGGCACGATTATAGGACAGTGCTAAGTGCATTAAAGATGAGAGTCAGGCACAGGAAAAGTGCAACTGAACTGCTTAGCAGCGGTTCTCAACCTGTGGGTCGCGACCCTTTCGGCGGTCGAACGACCCTTTCACAGGGGTTGCCTAAGACCATTCTGCATGTCAGATATTTACATTACGATTCATAACATTAGCAACGTTACAGTTATGAAGTAGCAACGAAAATAATTTTATGGTTGGGTCACAACATGTGGAGCTGTATTTAAAGGCCAGAAGGTTGAGAACCACTGGCTTAGAGGGTGAAGACTTTAAGACACTTTTAGAAGTGTTCATATTGCTTTATTATTCATAGATTTTATATTTCAGAGAAGCTTTAAGTTTACAGAAAAATTGACAGGAAGGTACAAAGATTTCCATCTGCACCCACCCTCACACATACAGTGTCCCCCATTATCAACATCTCCCACAAGAGAGGTACATTTGTTACAATTGATGAGCCTACATTGACACATCATTATCTCCCAAACTCCATAATTTACATGATGGGTCATTCTTGGTGTTGTACATTCTGTGGATTTGGACAAATGATTAATGACATGAATCCATCATTATAGTATCATATAGAGTAGTTTGACTCCCTGAAAATTTTTTTGTGCTCTGCCTACTCACCCTTCTTCCCCACCATGTTCTTTATTCAAAGGGAATCTTATGTAGAACATCAAAAGTCAAGCTGCTCTCACTAGGGTGCTGGGAGGCCCAGAGTCTTTCTCTCAGCCTCTTCTCAGGCGTCCCTGAGCTACTGAATCGGTGCTGGTAATAATAGTAATAAAAAAAAAACAGTTTAAAAATACAAACTCATGGACACAGACAACAGTCTGGTGATTACCAGAGGACAGGGGGTGGGAGAGATAGAAGAGGGCAAAGGGAGGGATAGATGGTGATAGAGGAGACTTGACTTGGGGTGGTGTACTCACAATACAATATACAGATGATGCATCATAGAATAGTACACTTGAAACCTATATATCTTTTTTAACAAAAGTCACCCCAATAAATTCAATAAAAAAGAAAAGGAAAAAATGGTTTCAAAATCATTTTTCGAGTTGATAAGAAAGGTGAATTGATTTCCAGCAGCCCAGTATTTTCTTCAGTGAGCACTGGAGAAAGGCTTATCCCATTCTGACATAATAAGATGTTTGGACAAGTGCTCATCATAGATTGGGACCTTGTTTATCAGCATCATGGGTGGTAAAATCAATTATAAAATTTACTTGAAGTAAACAATGAGTTGGTCTTCTTTTAACATTCTGAGTGCTTGCAGAAGGCAGGGAAGTATAGTACAGGTATCTGGATGCTGTTTTTAATCTTTCTGAATCTAGTAGATTTCAAAGATCATGTTTATACTATGCTATTGCTGATAGCCAGGTTGGGATGTCCAAGTCTCAGCTGACAGTGTCACACAGGCAGGTGTGACAGTGGGAGGGAAAGCAGTGGAATTTCAATGATAGTGCCACCCTTAGATTTTGCAACTTTGGTTTCAGAAGTGGCGATGATGGATGACGTCTCAGGACCTTGAGTCATTTTCCCAATTCTGTACATGCCAGGATTCTTCCAAGAACTGTCTCCTTCACAGCTCTCCATTCCAGTCAATGCTGCAGCCAGAGAGAGCGAATGACCACCATCAGCAGGGCCATAATTAGGCATGAAAGTGGCAATGACGCTTAAAAATGTTTTAAGTTTTTAAAACTTCTTGGTGTGTTGAGGGGGATACATAGAATATATCAATGCTTTAGACAATCCTGCTTAAAAACAAAGTCTAAGTTTATTGGATAATTACGATAAAATAAAATTAAGAACTAGATTTCATTTACTTCTAATTAAAGATGTGATTATGAAAGAAAAATATGTCCCAAAATAATGGGAAAACAAAGGGACACCTAGCAGAAGCAGTATTGTGGAGTAGACAGAGCATGGACTATTGAGTTGGAGAGAACTCTCCAAGTTCAAACTCCTCTAAGCTCTACTACTTAGTGGCTACGCCGTGAACTTGACCAGATACTTAATCTCTTTGAGTCTCACTATCTTCAACAGTGAAGAAAACTAAGCTTGCCTTTTTTCGGGTGTTGAGAAACCCAGTGAAAGGCAAGGTTTTTCTCAATGACCCGTATTGTTTTCACCCAAAGCCACACATGCTAGTTATATGGCCTACTTTATAGAAGGTGCCCGATGCCATGGAAGAACACTGGTTTCAGAGTCTGGAGACAGGCAAGTTGCTCAGTCAGCGTGAGTTCTTGTTTTTTTTCAGCTACAAGATCAATCATTTGGAGTAATAATTAAAGCATTAAACAACACTCAAATTTTTGATCCCCTTTGTAGTAATTTTGGGGAAAATATAACCATTATACATATGCAACAACTTCAGAAATAGTCAACGACTGGAGATGCCAAATGTTGAGAGGTCCTCCGCTGTGCTGTTCTGCTGTGGCTGTAGACAGCTATGTCACACAAACTTCCTAGTTTTCTGGAATACATTGTCCTCTTTGGGATAAAGATGGATTTCATTGCATTAATACTTTGAGATAAATTTCTTGTGAGCATGATAGTTTTGAGTGCCTTCTTTTCTCTGTTCCACTTTCTCATCACTCTGAGCTCCCAAGGATGAAGGCAAAGCTAACATCCTCCCACAACATGGTTCCAACTTCTTAAATTCAAATTAAGAAATAAAGGAAGAGTTGATAAGGAAACCTTCACCTCACCTCCAATATTTGTATCAAGCCTTAAGCTTAATAGATGAAAACTAAAGATAGAAAATTTGGCACTGATCCATAAGTAGAAGATTTCTTTGACTATAAGACCATCTCAAATTCTTGATATAAGATTAAATAAATCAGAGGATAATTGTTTTCAGAAAGTCACTGTTTATTTTTTATTTTTTTGCAAGTCACTGTTTAGATGGCATGATACAGTGAGTTCTATTGAAAATCAGTCATGTGAGTTCTCATCCTTGTTCTACCACTAAGTGTGACTATCCATTAGCTGCTTGGGAATTTGGTCGTTCAATCTCTAGAAAGGGCTGGGGGTTGGACCAAATTCTTTTAAAGGTGCTTTTAGTTCTGACGATCTATGGAGTTCTGAACTATTTGGGTCAATGGACTCTTGGGAGGGTTGCTTTTGAAGTAATTGATAATTGGCTGCCCTCTCACATACAACTTGTGCCACTTCCTCTGTATATTCTGTTGACTGTGAATTCCACCATACTTAAAGGTCAATCAAGAACCAATTTGACTTATACTAGAAAAAATACTGAATTGAAGAAAAATATATTTTTCTTTTTCTACTTTTCTGTTTCTTAAACAAAATTAAAGATTTAAGGAGATAAAACAATTAGAGGAAAATGAGAAAATGGTCAGTTTCCCAGCCCTTCCTAAATTAACATTTCACAGTATTATTTTGTTGGTTTGAGGCAAATTTCTAGAATTCCAAGTATCTTCATAATACAAGTGCTAGCTTTAAAACAATCCAAACAAACTATGATGTGTCTAGTAATTTTGATACGTTAGATTTCTGATGATTTTTCCCTCTCTGATTTGGAAATTCAGTTAATGACTGAATTTTGAGGCTATATCATTGGTGTTCCATTTTCATCTATTTATGACAATTAATATATTGACTCCAGTATTAGAGTTTCTATTTATATATTTAAAAATCCTACTCTACTTTTATTATTCTGCACATGCTTTATAAAGAATATGATATATTTTGTGCAGTCATATAGACAACACTGCATGTTCAAACACTGTATGGGTTGGGGTCCAATCAAAAGAGTTTGGAGACCACTTTTTTGGACAAATAGAACATGTAATGTTGGTCCTGATGGGCTACAAAATCGGTCAAATATTTTGATTTTCACAAATTCATGAACTGAGTATTTATTGAGCACCTACTGTGTGCCAGGCTCCATGCTAAATACTGGCTGTTCATATGATTTTTTTATAAACAGTGTTTTCTACACTGGAAATGGTAAAGTTTACATGGTACAAGCACATGGCCATGGGACAGAGTTTATCTATGTCAGATCAGCCTCTCTTTACTTGATTAGCTTTAATATTTTTACCTCCAATTCATTGCAAACACATGCATGTTTGGCGAGCTGATAAATGTGGAACAATAAATATGGGACGAGTGTATATCTGAAAGCTAATGACAAGGGACTGTCTCACAGCACTGATAGGGGAAATTTCATGCCTGGCAGGTTTGGCACTTTGTGGCTGGCTGGCTGACAGCTGGGAAAAGGAAGATTAGAGGAGATCAATAAGGAGCTGGCTGGAATCAGGAATAATGGGCTGTTTTAGAGGGCATCTAAGGAGGTTCAGGGTTCCAGCTATTTAGCTGCTCTCCAAAGATGGTGTGATTTGTCATTGTTGAGGCCTATAAGTCATAAGAGAAGGAGTTTAAGTTTAGGGTATGTTAGTATCCCAAGTTAGGTATATAATACTTATATGAGGCAGCATTCACCCAAAGCAGCATCTGGGCCCATTAACCTTTATATGTAAATCTTGGATGTGCATCCATCCTTGGGAAGCTTTTATCCCATTGGGCACATGGTCCCCAAAGACTGCTGAGGAATATTAACAAGTATGGTCTTGAATTTGAAATTTCAACCATCCTAAACATTCAGATCAAGGTTGATGGAATTTGTATGGAAGGTTAGAAACAGGGAAAGAGAGAAGCTAATGAAGAATAGCTTACCTGATTCATAGATCAAGCCTACAGGTCATCACAGATATAAAGACTCAGTTACCAGTGTAATTTAGACCAGCCAAATAAGGAATTTTTCAATTATTTTATAGGCAGTTATTGGAAATAGCAAGACAATTAGGTCTGGTTTATGGTATTATTCAGAGTAAGGTGTGAGACCAATCAAATGCTTTGGTTTGGGGCTCTTAGTAATGGCACATCTATAGGGCAAATCACTAAAGTGCAGGGGAAAAGGGAAAGTAAGCCTGGCAAGAATCATTTACTCCCTCCCCCACTTTTTCAGTCCAATATTGCTAGACCCAGGCATCCCGGGCATCCCGGTCCATCAGGTGACTTTGAAGTCTCAACCATCAGTGAGCTGTGACTGTGTCACTTTGGAACTTGCCACTTTGGAAGGTTTTCTGTTTAGAAACTATCTTTCTGTTGATTTTCAATAATTAAAGAGAATTAAAAGGACCGAATAAACACAAGTGACACAGCAACTCAGAATCTCCACTGGGAAAACTATGGGTTTTCACCCATAGGAATGGATTTTGGAAATGCCAAATAAAGAACTTCTGCCAGAGTCAAACCTGCCTGACTAGACATACGTATCCAAAAATAAAATGAGGAAAAGTAAGTACTGAATTTGGGATTGGAACTAGCCAGGATAATTCAGGAAAGCAAACCAAGCAATCTGGCTGACAATAGCACCCAATGTCCCTGAAGGTTCACAAAAAGATCCCACAAATCCATGAGGCCTGAGCAGGAAAAGACATCAAGGCAAGCCAATGTGATTCTGTACAATATAGTGGGAGCTCCTTCCCATTTTCACCCTGTAGGACTCTCTATAATATCTAGGTAATAGCAATGCCAGTCATTTTTTTCCCCAACTTGTGTGGTCACCCAGACATAACTGTGTGGCTGAGTTCACATCACCTCTAGGAAGAGGCAAGGCCAGACTGTATGTAGCTGGGTGATCAGAGAGAACAGATACCACAGAGCTCAGGCCAGAACAAGAGTTCATTCACTCCATCCATTCAAAATAATTTACTGAGCTTCTACCACATGCCAGACATTGTTCTCAGTGCTTGGGATGAATTAGTAAGCAAAAGCATTGCTAAATAAATTATCTGTCCCCACCCTTTTGGAGTTTACATATAATGGGGTGGTAAGGAAGCTGATAATCTATTCATGGCATTTCGGGAGACAGAGTAAACATGACTCATAGGTGAGAGTCAGCAACAGAATCCAGGCCAGTCCGTCCACTCCACATGGGACATCTCAGTGATGTGGCCATAAGGATCTGTGCAGCATTATCTCTGATGAGAGGAAGAGCAGGTGGAAATGGATAAATGAAGTCAGAGAAATCTGGATTAAGATCCTGGCTCTACCATCTATTACCTAACCTTAGTCAAAGGGATTAAACTCTCTCTGCTTCAGGTTCTTTATCTATTAAACGTGGATGAAGATACCCACCTCATTGTTTGTGCTGCAGATTAAGTAATAAAATATATACAAAGTCCTCTACAAGTCACTGACTTATAGTAAAAATTCAATAATTTATATCCTCTTCTTTTATCTTTACGTTTTTTATACATTTTTGGGGGACAGCATAGACTATGTTATTACCTTTTGGCATTTGAGGTAAACTGAGGTGGAGAGCAATTTGGGTGAATCCTTTGGTGGTGAATTATTCAGATCTCTGCTCATCAGACAGCCTTCTGTAATAACCTTGATTAATATGCACTCTTCTTAACATTTGGGTCACCCACTTGAGGTCTATGCCATTAGCAATCTTTCTATATTTTTCTTTTCATTTTGATCAAAATGTTTCTTAGTAAAATGGTTGAAATAAAACAAGAAGAATGTGTGCCCAGTGCAGAAGAAGATAGTGGATATCTGATGGTCTTGACTATGTCCCTGCATCTCTGTGGGCAAGAAGTAGGGAACTTCATGACAGGAGGACCATTCTGGGTTAAAAGTTCAAGCTCAAGCTCAAGGTGAATAAACAAGTAACTTCATGAAGCTGCCAGGACTATCAAATGAAGTAATGTCTTCAGAACACTAAGCATTTTGCTTGGCATGTAGCAGGTACTTGGTTTTCCTCTACTCCTAGCAATACCATACAACAAAATTTAGCTTTCACTAGATTGCAGGAGTAGATGAGGCAAATTTGAATATGTATTATTTTCTCCCAGGGTAGGCAAATAATGTAACTTCATATGAAAATGAGGAGCTCGTGGAACAAAAGAGCTATGTTCGTAAGCAACATATCCTTTCGGCTGGAGAGATATTTTTCTTAAGTGGCTGGAGCTTGTCGCTCTGCTAGATACATCCTATTTAGGGTGTCTTTCTCTAAAGCTCATGATTAATGTGGGCTTTTAAAAACTGTTTTTCTTTGTGTTATGTAAATAGAGTTTCTCTCCAGTATGGCTGAATGCTGGTTTTAATTAAATTTAGGAAGGAAGAGGAGGGGGGGTGGGTAGCCTGACAAAGTGGAAGAGCATCAGTGAAAATCACATTTATGTTTGGAGCTTGGCATTTCCAAATAGAATAAATAATATGAAAGAGAGGACTTCTCCAAATGGGAAAATAATGAATATGCTTAAACTTTCTTATGCTGTTCTCATTTTGGCTTCTTGATAGGCTTCTTGTTTTGCAAAGGAGAGTTTTATTTTTTTAATTGTTAACTCTAAGTATTTTGTACTTACCGTGCCACGAACAACCTTTCTTTTTGTTTTATTTTCCTCCAGAAAAAAAATCATTATTTTATGAAAGTGAATTTTGCTATTTAATTAATCATATGTTTATTTGTGTGACTTTGGCTATAACATAATTGAAACTTGAATCAAGGCTAATTTACACTGGGCTAAAGTTAATTATAGTGCGGAGTGGGAACTACATTAATTTTGGCTAGAATTTACCTTTACTCAGCATACTCTTCTCACAAGAAATACGGATTAGTGGTGTACACATGATTACTTTAAAAAAATTGTTTTCAAGCACTTGAATAGCCTACAGTTATTTATAATAGTTATGCTAATTAGAAACTGGCCTCATCTATTCCTCAGAGCAGGTCTTTAAGAGCCTTTAGTCAGCAATAGGATAAATGGATAAACTCTGAGACAAACATAAATTATTGCAGGTATTTGGGACTCGTAAAACAATATTTCTTCAAAAACATTTCCTTATCTAGATTTTTTTTCATGGTTTCAGCCTGACCTTCCCCTCTGCTAGTTCAAATAAGTAAAACTGGTCTGTGGTCCTAAATCATTCCCGAGAGTTCAAACTCCCAACTGCCCATCAGTGGCGTGTTCCTGGGAGTTTCTGTTTCTGCAGGCGGCTTCTCACCTGAGGCCTCAGCAAGCTCACTAAGAAGGTGGATTGAGTCTGTCTCTGAAATATGCTTAGGGTTAAAAACATGCATTGTCTAATAGAAAGGAAAACTCTAAATTCAGGGCAGTCATGCTTCTTGTGGTGAGGTCAAAGAGTGAGTAGATTATGGGTTGAGGGGGATAAAGAAGGAAGGAGAAAGATTTATGTGCTCTGTGGTATTTGAAACCAACTTACAATTGGCCCCTGGAGTCCAGAGATTTACATATTGTGCAGTTTGAAAAAAGAGGATTCAGAATTTAGAGTAACCTTCCAAAGTGCCTCTTATGAGCTTTCCTGGCCAATAGACCTGATTAATTTCAAAAAGAAAAGGAAAATAATTTATATTGAAAAAAGTTTCTTGAAAGGAATAACCATTTGCCTAGCAGTCGTTGGGTCATGCTTAAAAGGCACAAATTCCAATTTCTCATAAAGCTTATGATACAAGTTTCTTAACTTCTCAATGCCTCATCATCTTAAAGAGTACACTGTTAGGAAGAAATTGTGTCATACATACTTATTGTATAAGAATTCAACACTATGCATTTGTTAAAAAGAGGAGGAAAAGAGAAAAATAATTTATTGCAAGAATGATTCCATCTGCCATTTCACTCAATGGATATTTCCCCCGGTAAACATGAAATGGGAAGTATGAATTTGCCCTCCTTTATTTGGTCTTAATCCCCAAGGTTCTCATAGGATGTGAGCATCTCAATAAACCTACTACTTCCACCATTTAAAGAAACAGTACTTACTTTTGTACAATAGAATCCTGCTACTTCATCTGAGGCTCAGCTGAACAGTGAAGGAGGTCATAGTTATTAGATCATAGTTATTGAGAGATGATATGCCTATCACTAATATAGGACCTTTCTTTCTCAGGTATTTTCAATGTGAATGTAGACTGTGGGTGTTTGGTGTTTGTTTTTGCCTTATATGTTAACTTTAGAATTTTACTCCCAGGAAAGATGTAACTCTACTTTTATGGCTACTCTTTTTTTTTTAATATATTTTATTAAATTTTTACAGAGAGGAAGGGAGAGGGATAGAGAGTTAGAAACATCAATGAGAGAGAAACACTGATCAGCTGCCTCTTGTACATCTTCTACTGGGGGTGTGCCCGCAACCCAGGTACATGCCCTTGACCGGAATCGAACCTGGGACCCTTCAGTCCGCAGGCCGACGCTCTATTCACTGAGCCAAACCGGTCAGGGCTATGGCTACTCTTAAAAGATAACTGGATCATGGAGACAGAAGGTAGAAGAGTGCTTAGCAGGGGCTGAAGCGAAAGAGGAATGGGGAGTTAATGTTTAATGAGTATAGATTTCTATTTGGGGTGATAAAAAAAAAGTTCTGAAAATGGATAGGAGTGATGGTTGCACAACATTGTAAATGTGTTCAATGCCACTGAGTTGTACAAATGATTAAACTAGTAAATTTCATGATAGTGTATATTTTACCATAACAACAACAAAAATTGCTAGTTTGGAAGGTCCCTCAAGAAAATATGCATGTCAAGGACTTAGCACAAAGTCATGAACAGCCAATACAAATAACTATGATTGTTAGAGAGATTATTGGATGACTTTAAATACCAGGCCTAGCTGTCTGATTTTATGTCTTTTGACTCAGTCTAATTAATACACAGACTGGGAGGAGATGTGATGGTTCTCCTGACCAGTAGGCACATTTCAGGGCAAAAATTACAGAACTCCTCTCTGGATCCCATTAAATCCTGTCCCTTCCCCTCCTACTACCCACCTTCCTATTCTTTGTTCCTGTGTGTATCCAGCCAAGCCCAGGAATGACTTTGGAGTATTTGCTTCCACTCCTGTCTCCATAATCAGCATCTAGACTTGTCTGCATTTCTGAGTTTCATCCTTTATTCTCTCTGAAATTATTTTGTGTTATTCTTCACCTTTTCTCTAGTTCTTTGACCAAGGTAATTTCCTGTGTGATGAGCTTTAGTTCTCAGTACTTGCAACACTCACTGGTGACCTACCCTCAGCTCAATCCTCTTTCATGGGGATCAGGCATAGTTCTCAGAATAGGGAGCCGGGGGGGTTCAGAATTTCCCTCATAGAACCATTCAGGGTTAATCTTCTAATTGGGACACAGCTCCTCTGTGTGGCTGGGAGAAGTAAGAGAACAGAGCTAGAGGGCCTGCCGTGGGCTGTCACCTGGGTGAAAAGGCCAGGAGCTGGGAAGAGAGCCAAGGTCAAAACCAGAGTGGCATGAGGGTGGTAGAAGATATCGAGAACACAGAGAAGCCAGGGTAAGGCCAGGGAAACAAACAATGTTCAGCATAGACAACCCTGATCTGAGACCCCTTCCCTGGATATAGCCCCTGTTTAAAATTCTAGGCCAATTCTCTCTTCTGCTGGTCCTTCTCCCACTTAAAACACCTACAGCTGATTCTGGAAGAGGACCTGACATTAAAGTGTGACAGGATCTTAGAGATACTGTGCTTCATCTGTCTTAATTTCAGAGGAGGCATGGCCCAGCTAACTCGGCTGCTCAGTGGTGAGGTCTAGACTTGAACTCCAATCTCACTATTTTTAATAACTCCCTTGTACTCCATGGCCTCTGAGGGGTGAGGGCCATGATGATGAAGTTGTGCAGAACCATACTGAATATAGCACCATATGCACTGCAGCAGGTAATAAATGCTTCTTGATGATAGTGGCGATGAAGATGATGATGATTATGGCCATAGCGAAAACTCCATTTAGATGAAATTAAATGATACTGCGTGGATGAGAGAGGAAAATGCCATGCTATTTAATGTCTGACGCGTAAGATGAATTTGGTAATGAAGCCCAGGGACTTATCAGGCCAGAAAACTGCTTTCTCTCATTATACAGCCCTTAATGACCCTCTTATTACTAATATAAAGGAAAAGATATACATTTAAACACATGTTACTGAATGTTTGGTTGCAAGAAATGAAACTCGTACACCAGCTTGAGGGGTTAGCAACAGACGCTGTTTCTGTTTGAATGATCAAATTTGCTGTTTTCCAGCTGGAAAATGACAACTGAAGTAAAGGGTAAAGGATGATTTGACTATATTTATAAAAAAGATAGGGGAGGGGGACTAATGTAAGGAGAGCAGGTGGAGTTGGTGAGCTCTGAGGGTCGCTACAGGGGACCTAGAAGAGGGAGTAGATTTATTTGAACGTCTGACTTATGCCTTCTTTGGAGGTGTGTGTCTCAAAGTGTTCAACTCCTCACTTATATGGCATTCATTTCTCCGACAAACCCACTTATCCAAGATGCAGCTGATAACCATTAGGGAAACCAAAATAGAGGTTGCATCTATTCACAAAATTTCATGCACATCACCCATGAGTTCTGCTTAGGTCCTCGATCAGAATTTATTTGACACCCAATCTTAGAGTTACCTGGTTTCCTAGCTCATAGCAAATTGTAAGCAGCACGGGGTGTGTCCTGAAGGGTACATTCTTAGACCAGAGCAAGTGACGCCTGACAACCTGAAAGTAAAGGAAAAGAAAGGAAATCATAGAAAAAAAAAAACTTAGAATGAAATAAAACACAGTAATGTGTTGCTATGTAGTGTGGGGAACTTCCTACACATCGCTCTAGTCCTCGGGGCCAGAGTTGATTTATATCATAACCGGAAGAGCTTTGTGTCAGTCATGTCATCCAAAGGTTTAGATAAGATCATCTTTAAGGCCCTGCCATCAAAAAAAAGGGAAAAAAAACAAATGTTTGATGCTACCTTTCTACCGAAGCATATACTTAGATATGGGGGGGGGGGATTTTTACCCCCAAAATGACTTTGGTATCCGAAGCGTTTATCTTAGTTATCTGGAAAACTATCTTCCATGCTGCTGCCGCCTGGCTGTGGCCTTCTCTAGCGTGGCCAGAGTTGGAGCACTGCCTCCACCACGTATGAGTGAATGACTTGGGCAAGATACTGCCCTTCGCCAATCCCCGGTTTCTTCATTTGTAAACTGTGGATGATAATAGGTACCACGCAGGGTGTTCCAAGTATTAATGGGTTGAATCTATGTGTGTCTAGTGCTTAGCTTCCTAAGACAGGAAATAATAAATGTTAGTTATGGTTATGTTGCTGTCAACAATAGTAACTCAGCTTTTTTTTCCTTTTCCTTTCGATTATGTGTACTGTGAAGACATAACGGATGAAGTTGTAAGGCAGGGGAACCTATGCCACTTGGGGCAGCTACTCAAAGGAACAAAGAGTGAGTCTCATCCTCACGTTAAGACACCACCACCAACAAATCTAGGTTGGGGCTTTTGTCCCAATTGCTGGCTGCCCCTTCCACTCAAAGC
The DNA here is from genome assembly GCF_014108235.1 of Myotis myotis. Classification (NCBI taxonomy): domain Eukaryota; kingdom Metazoa; phylum Chordata; class Mammalia; order Chiroptera; family Vespertilionidae; genus Myotis; species Myotis myotis. The sequence continues at coordinate 15,954,881 of NW_023416318.1, read as the reverse complement.
GGTATAAGTATTGATTTATCCTCTTGTAGTTTAATTGGTAATTTTTATATCTCCCATGGCCTTCCCAATACCCTTGTGCAAGGGACCTGTGGCAGGAGGGAGCCTCCCATTTAAGGGACTGGGAAAGCAAGAGCAGTAAGACCACAGAGGACAGGGTGGAGGGGGGACCCAGACCAGGGCTATGTTACACATTCTGATCATCATTTTGGATTAACTCCCTCAGAAAACCTATTTACATTACAAACAAATGAAGCCGTACAGCTTTTAAATAGAGGAGATAGATGATGCATTTTTATTTTGAAAATACTGTTTTCTGCTGTTGGGGGAGTGGAGTGGATGTAAATAAGAACAGATGTGAGGCATCAACTAGGTCACCGTGATGGCGAACCTATGACACGCGTGTCAGAGGTGACACACCACCTCATATTTTGGTTGATTTTTCTTTGTTAAATGGCATTTAAATGTATAAAATAAATATCAAAAATATAAGTCTTTGTTTTACTATGGTTGCAAAGATCAAAAAATTTCTATATGTGACACGGCACCAGAGTTAAGCTAGGGTTTTTCAAAATGCTGACACGCCGAGCTCAAAAGGTTCGCCATCACTGAACTAGGAGCTATGGCAGTGATCATGGCAGAGGAGGGGAGACACGGGAAGCTGTAAGAGATAGTCGGGAGGTACAGTCAGGAGTCATGCAGTGTGCTGAATGAAGGCACTGAGCTCATGGAGACCCAAGGGACGTGCCCCAGGCTTTCTAGAGGTGGAGGGCCGGTGTCTCCTCCCACAGCTAGAAGCACTCTTCTGGGATCGTCTGGGTGGAAGCTTGCATCATGTAATAGCCTTTCACATTTTGAATTTGACATGTCTTTGAGATTTCAAGAGAAGCCATCAAACGTACAAGTATTGCCTGTTCAAAGGAATAATCTAGAATGGAAATTTGTAAGAGACACGTGGTAGCTGGAATCAGGCAAAAGTATCTACCCTCCCATGATATATGCTTCAAAGTTGTTATTTGTTAAATGGGAATAAAACATTCCCTATCATTTGACAAAATAAAGTCAATAATTGATTAAGCCAAATCAATGGGAGTAGAAACAAAGGCCTTCCATCATAAGAGACTTCCTAAAAGTATAGTGCAAAAATTATATATTTTAGGGTTGGGAACAAAACTATATTTTCTTAGATAGGTGACCAAAAATTTATCCTAACTCACACTTGACATTCAGGAAAAGCATTAACATTCACCCAGAGCATGCTGTGAGCCTCACAGGCTGTGAGGCTGGCTAAGGCCTGGAGTGGAAAGTTTTGAAATCTGCATAGTGTGGAAGGGGCTTGTTGCTCGTTTGTTTATTGTGCATCTTTCTCATTTTATGCCTCCTCTTTGCCTGAAGCTACCATCAGGAATGAAACGTTGCAGTTGCTATTTTCTGGTGAAGTATGTAAAAATAAACGTGAGCTAAACGCACATTTATGGGATGTTTAGAAGGGAGTCCCTGCAGTCCTGCATCTGATTTTATTTCTTTCCTGCTTTCCCTCCCAGTGGTTTTGTCTATTGCCTCTGCCGCAGCCATGGGTGACTATGCTCTATGCAATCATAAAAAATTGAGTCAGCCCAAAGAGACAATTGGAACACACACACACACACACACACTGCAACTTGGAAGCACAGGTATTTTTCCAAATTCTTCTACAAACTGTGATCTCTAAAACAGTTGCTTGATCATTTAATTTTTATCATAAATTGCAAACGAAAGTTAGTTTAGGTCTTTCATAGAATCACATATCTCAGGAAGAGACATGTAGACCAATCAGCCATATCACAATGTACCTGGCAGTGAAGGGTGCTGAGATGAGGTGACCCACACGCTTATACCAGTGTTGGACAATAGAAAGTCCTTAAAAAATATTTGATGAATGGAGGAATGAGTGACAAATATTCATTGGTCTCCTTCCATTTTTCTGGGGATTAGAAATACATAAACAAATTTAATCAAATTGTCACTGGTCCAGCAATGGGAACAGATTCTTAAACAGACACCAGGTGATGAGAGATGCTATACTAGAGAAGCTTACCCAATGCTGTGGCTGCGAAGAGAAGGGCGAGACCGATTGCCTAGGGAAGTAGGAAAGACCCTTCAAAGCAAGGATACCTGAGCCAAGCCTCGAAGGATGAGTGATAATGAATCAAGACAGAACATGTAGAAGGGCACCGTAAGTAGAGGGGTGAAAATCACATATAAGAGCATGTATGCAGGGTGTGGCAAAAGTAGGTTTACAGTTGTATGCAAAATAATACAAGAATAAACTCTGTGTTTCCTGTACTCACAACTGTAAGCCTACTTTTGCCCCACCATGTATTATACTAATAAGAGAAGCCTCGTGTTGTTGGGATCCAGGCTTCCCAGCCCACACCCAGGATGGTCATTTAAAGCATGCAGAGTCCATGTCTTCATATTAGGCTATGGCTTTCCAATTTCTACTGTAATACCACCATCTGAATCTAGCTCTCCTGGCAAGATGCTTTAGGCCACCCTTCACCTTGAGCATTACAAGTGATACTGCTTGTGCCTGTGCATAAGGCAAAGCTGACATGTTCAGCAGATCCTCAGTTAATGTTGTTTTGTTCAATGTTGTTTCTTTATAACATTGATGACATACTGTAGAAACTTAACTCTGTTTATATTGTCCATGGTAAAAACCATTTTGTTGTCTGTTCCAAGAGCCTATTGACAATGAGGACTTGTTGTATTCCCATGCACGAGAAAAATGAGGATCATGTCTACCTGACCTTCTGATGAATGAAGTTTCTTGAAGGAAGATACTTTCTTCATGCATTTGTGGGTTCTCAAGATGTAGTAAATAGTAACAGATCAATGGAGAATTCTAAATGCCCTTAGACTTCTGTCATGTTGATGCGTGTAGCACTTTTTATTTATATCATTGAAATCATCTGAAATTGAGTAGGAATGAACTTTCTTTTGAAGTCTTTGCTTTTTTTAAATTTTTTCATTGATTTTTAGAAAGAGAGGAAGAGAGAGGGAGAGAGATAGAAACATTGATGAGAGAGAAACATCAATTGGCTGCTTCCTACGTGCCTCCTACTGGAGATCATGCCTTGACTGGGAATGGAACCAGTGACCTCTTGGTTCATAGATTCATGCTCAACCACTGAGCCACACTGACTGGGCTGAAGTCTTTTGTAAGAATTGATTTGATTTGGGGGCACAGGGCATATTATATTTTTTCATTAGTGGAGCTATACCTTAAAATTTAGAGGTAACATTCAAAATTTGGTGACCTTTATCTTTCTAATTGTATAACCACGTCTTTTTATTTTTTTCAAATAGCCAATCTTTAATTAAACGTTTATAGAAAGTATAATGATCACCTCACTTTCCCAGAATTTCTACTTCATTTTATTTATTTTTTCTTTCTAGAATAAAAATATCAACTCTTTAACACTTTGGCACCCCTGCTTATACCCAAACCTTCTACTTAACCTTCAGAACATTAAGAAAGAACATAGTTTTTAAAAAGATATATCTTTTTAATTTTTCAATTGCAGTTTACTTTCAGTAGTATTTTGTGTTGTTTTCATGTATACTTTTAATGCTGGACCAAATGAGCAGTCAGCTCACAAGTGTCCCATACACAGACGCTCTGTTTTGGTTCCCGTGGGTCCATAAAACTTACGTTTCCATCTGTTTGAGGATCTGAATTTAAACCAACCGAGTCTCCAGCCAATCCTTTAGCTTTCCACAGGGAAGACTCTAATTTGGGTTGAACTGAGCTTTTTCCAGGTCTTCAAGCCCATAGGGAAAGGCTGAGGAGTGGGTGGCTGTCCTTGCCCCCACTGCGCCGAGCCCTGGGTGGGTCGCTGTGGTGAGACCTCACATGCCCATTAATAACTGCTTCTTTGTTTGCTATCGTCCTGTGGGACATGTGAGCAAAAGCCCCATTGGCTTTCAGAACTAGGTGTTTGGGGGGCCTGTCCCCAGTTGGAGCCTTAAATTTGGGGGACTAGTTATGTGGTCCAAATTCTTCAATCTTCAAGGAGAAGCCAGGAGCTGAAGGTTCCCTTTCCATCGTGTGATGCTGTGCCAGCTGTGGAGTGTATGGCACCAGTGTGTCTCAGTCTTTCCTTCACGTTTTGATGTGGTTTCTTTCTCACTTGCATATGTGTAGGAGTCAGTTAGTTCCTGGATTTTCTCAGAAGGAATTGTTCTAGGCACAGCTTTACATTCTGTGCATCTATGGGAGGAGGGACATTCAGGACCCTCCTATGAAACCACTATGGTAGAGAAGCATAGGAATATATATCTTTAGAAAACTCCTCCTGGGTGTTTCAGAGCCCAGATTGGTTACCAGAATTTTCTGGAGGTCCATTGACACTTGATGTCTAAAAGTTAGATTTAAAGATATAAAAATAAGTAATAGGTTATTCAAATCACTTCATTATTTCATTTTGTATATGTATTTTATGAAAAATTAAAAAAGTATGTTAACCGTTCACTGTCACTTCTGATTTGATCTGGTTTAACATATATTTCAGTTATTAATGTATGTACATAAATGCTGCCATTGAAATTTCAATATGTTGCAAATAATTTTATTACAGATTATAGCTTTTTAAAAATAATTCTTTAATGTTGAAAGCATTACATATGTCTCCTTTTCTCCCCATTGGCCCCCTCCAGCCTGCCTTCCCCCCCTGCCCCAGGCCCTCACCGCCCCATTGTCTGTGGCCGTGGGCCAATATGCATACAAGGTTCTTGGTTGATTACTTCCCACCCACCCATCCTCCCCTGCCTCCCCTCCAGAGATTCTGCACTTTGATCAGATTACAGCTTTTACCAGTGTAAAACTGTCTTTTAAGATAGTTTTCCTTGATTTTAACTTTATTTTGATATTCCCACCTCTGCATTCTTTTATTTTGCATTTAGCTTGCATGTCTTAACCTAACACTTAGTTAACAAATTTCATCATCATTTATTTTAGACAGGTTTCCTGTGCTAAAACTAAGCCCTGGGGTCACACTGATGGTTTTCAAGTTCTGACTAAAACTTTCTTGCTGTGTAATTTTGGGTGAATTTCTCACTATCCATAAGCAGTACTATGATTTTAGACAAACCCCTGACACATGATAAATACTCAACAAATATTAGCCATTATATGTTAATGGCAGTAATAGTTGCAGCCTTTGGTAGTCATGTAGTAGCAGCAGTAGTAATAGTGGCAGTAATTATATCAATGATTTAGTCTTATCTACACTAATAAAAGACAAACATGCAAATTGACCGTACCTTCACTATGCCGTAAGCCACGCCCACCAGCCAATCAGAGTGACAATATGCAAATTAACCCAACCAAAATGGCGGCCGGAAGCCACAGAGCTGGAGAGAGCAGGGGGCCTGCTTGCTCTAGTGATGGAGGAAGCCAAGCTTCCCCCGCCTGCCGTGGCTAGTTCTGAGCTCCACTGAAAGCAAAAAAGTTTCAATTATAGAAGGTAAATAAACCCCAGATACCTGCTTTCAGCCAGCCATGGCCACGGAGCTGGAGCGAGCAGGAGCTGGCTCTGAGCTCCACTCAAAGCAACAAAATTTCAATTATAGAAGGTAAATAAACCCCAGATACCTGCTTTCAGCCAGCCGTGGCCATGGAGCTGGAGGGAGCAGGAGTGGGTTGCCCCTGGTGATGGAGGAAGCCAAGCTTTCCGCAGACCTCCGCTAAAGGCAACAAAGTTTCAATTATAGAAGGTAAATAAATCCCAGAATTAAAAAAGAAAATAAAGGAAAAAAAGGAGAGGCTGGGAGCTTACGTCAGGGGGCTTGGCCAGCTGAAAACGGCCCTCAGCCCCTCACCCAGACTGGCCAGGCACCCCAGTGGGGACCCCTCAACCTAAAGAGGGTATGGCCAGCCTGAAAACAGCCATCAGCCCCTCACCCAGGCTGGCCAAACCTCCATGAGGTGAGGGTCCCCACTGGGGTGGACATCCTCCAAGGGGTCCCACACTGCAAGAGGGCATAGGCCGGGCTGAGGGACCCCTCAAGTGCACAAATTTTTGTGCACTGGGCCTCTAGTGTTATTTATATTATATTTTTATGCTCCCTTCTACCCTTTTTCATGTATTTTACTCTTGCTTTTTAAAAAAATTCTCTAGAGATTTAGAATATATACATTCTTTTTATGCTGTTAGTGGTCTACACATAATAATTTTAATTTTACATATTTAAAAGCTGACTTAACCCCATGTTTTTATTTGTCAAAAATGACAGGTAAATATTGATCCTTCCTTTTGAAATATTTAAACATCAGTAATTTTTATATGCTTTAATTTTCTGTCCAATTTATAATTTTTCTTTTTAAATAACAATACTTAGAGATTTCTTATATCTGCCCTTAATGATATCTTATATAATAAAAGGCTAGTATACAAATTGTCCCCTTGACCAGGAGTTCGACCAGGGGTCAGGGCCGGCCTGCCAACTGCCCGCAGCCCCTCCCCCCTGCCAGCCCAGCCCAATTGGCCCCAAATTCATGCACTGGGCCTCTAGTATGTGTGTGTGTGTGTGTGTATTTAATATATTTTTATTGATTTCAGAGAGGAAGGGAGAGGAAGAGAGAGTTAGAAACATCAACGATAAAAGAGAATCATTAATTGGCTGCCTCCTGCATGCCCCACACTGGGGATAGAGCCCACAACCCCAGGCATGTGCCCTTGACCGGAATCAAACCTGGGACCCTTTGGTCCGCAGGCTGACGCTCTATCCACTGAGTCAAACCAACTAGGGCTATGTATTTTATTTTATCTTGTGAATATATGCATGTTTTCCTAAGTTTGGGAAGAATGTCCCTACTTATCTTTTAATTCTCTTATTTATTTTCTGTAGTATTTAATGTGTTGATCCATCATGTTTTAAATTCATAAATCATATTTTTCACCACTAGTGAATCTTTCCAGATATTATTGTGTGTGCATTTCTTTTTCTCATTTTTGATGTTGTCGGTTTTTTATATATAGTATGGCCTATCATTTTATCTATAACTTTTCACAATAATTTTATCTACAACTTTTCTGAATAATTTTGGTTTGGGCATTTCTTATATATTCAACATAAAGATGAATCTTGCCTTTTGATTCATTTTAAGAGTTTTTAAATTAGAAGATATTTTAATTTACATTTATTGCCTTGACATGTTTGATCTTTTTTTCTCTTTATTTTCCTCCTTTGATCTGTATTTCCCATAATTTTAATTGATTTCTAATGGTGTGATAAGCTTTGTGTTTTCTATTTTACTACTAGCTACACTTAAGTTTTTATTTAAATTATTCTAAAACTGTATATTTATCTAAATAGCAAAACAAATCCCAATATCAATAGTCTTTCATTTATTAAAGTTAGGAATTTACTAGGATCTTAATTCTTACAATCCTTTTTCTTCTCATTTTACAATATTTGTTGAGATAATCTGGACCCAGACCTAGTTAATTATTATTAAATAATTCTCTTAATTATCTTATTATATTTCAAAAACTTTATAATGTTTCTATTAATTTTGGCGAATGTATGTACTACACACACACAAACTCATCTTAATGTATGTTTAAATAGTTTTGGTATTTCACAGAACTTTTTGTACAATACTACTCAACCATTTGTTTAGGACACTTTACAATTTATTTTTTGAGAAAAGGTATACCAATATTATGCTTTTGGGACACTTACATAGTTGAAAAATAGCATGGCCATGACAGGAATATTGAATCACCTAGCCCTTTATCTTCTAAAAACCAGTGTTCTTGTGGAGAAGTTAGAGCTCAATGCAATTATTTTGTTTTGTGATAGTAGTAATAACAATAATGTTTAGTATTTATTAAGAAGGCCATATATATATAGCCATACTAGGGGCCCAGAGCAAGAACTTGTGCACCTTGAAAGGAACTGTGGACTGCAAGGCTGCAGTGGACACAGGGGCAGGTCTCGGCCCATCCTCTATGCCCCTGCCTGGCCCCTCCTGCTGTGACCCCCAGTCCCCTTTCGGTAGGCGGCCCCATTCCCACAGCTGCTGCTCCCATGTGCTGATGGTGCCAGCCCTACTTGCACCCACTCACGATTTGGGCTGGTGCCAGTAGTGGGTGTGAGCAGGGCTGGCACCATCAGTGGGTGTGAGTGGTGGCTTCCGGCCCAGATCACCCCTCAGAAGCAGGGGAGGTTGAGAAGCCCAGAGGAGAAATCAGGGCCGGCAGCTGCCACTAGCACCTGCTGATGGCGCTGAACGATTGGGGCCAGTGCTGGATGCCAGCAGTGGGTGAGAGCAGTGGCTCTGGCACATGCAGCAGGTGCAAGCGACTGGTGGGACTGCAGCACGCGGGAGCAAAGAATTTTCAGTAACCACCAAAGGCTCACCCCAATGACAGTGATGGGTGTTCCACCTTGGTGTGGTGCACCCATTCACCTGCTGCACCATCCCATTGCAGCCAATGCCCACCATGTTCTGCGTGCACCCCCTTGTGGTCAGTACACGTCATAGTGACCGATTGTTCAGTTGTTGGATTGTTCTGCCATTCGGTCTATTTGCATATTAGGGTTTTATATATATAGACCAGAGGCCTGGTGCACGGATTCGTGCACCAGTGGGGTCCTTCAGCCTGGCCTCTGGGGATTGGGCCGAAAGTGGTTCTCTGACATTTCCCAAGGGAGTCCTGGATTGCAAGAGGGTGGTTCTCAGGTGATGCACCCTGAAATCAGGCTCCCTCCTCTCTGGTTCCGGGTGTGTCACCCAAGAACCACAGCTGCCAAGTCACCTCAGCTCGGCAGTTCCTGTGTTGAGCATCTTCCCCCTGGTGGTCAGTGCACGTCATAGCTACCGGTCAAATGGTCGGATGGTCACTAAGGCTTTTATATATACAGATATTTCTATATAGAGATATTATCTAATCTTGTCAACAAATCTTTAAGTTTTTTTATTATTCTCATTTTACAGATGATAAAATTGTTGAGGTTTAACAAGGTTGAAGATTTTGATGGTCCCATAGTGAGAAAAGTGGCAAAGCTATGTTTCTGACACCAAATCCAGAACTCTAACCCCATTTGCTTTAAACTCTTTTAGTTTAATACATGTACATATATGGGATTCTTTCTTTAATTTAAAAATGAAAGAAAAATCCATATGACATCTAGATATTTGTCTCTTCATTAATTTTGATTAGCACGTGATGAGCCTTTTTCATCTGAAAATTTGGCCCTTTTCCAGTTTAGAAATGTGTATTACAGCTTGATTATAAACCCTGTGCGTTTCGGTGTTTTTTCAGTTCTTTGCTAAGGCATAGAAACGGTCCCCTTTGCTCTGAATTTGGGGAGCACATCCCCGTTTTCCCACCCATGCCATCGATCCTCTTTTCTGTGACATGGATCTTGCTGATTGAGAAATCTCATTTTCATGGAATTAATCACAAGGAAGGAGAGTCTCCAGACTGCAGGAAAAAATCTCCATGCTGAGAGGAAATGGACTGCCTTTCTGTGGCTGCTAAGGAGGCACCTGACCTCTCTGAGCCTTGGTGGTCTCATTTTGAAACCAGGAGGATAATAATCGCCATGCCTGCCTCACAAGTTCAAGAGGAATAAGACCTGTGAGAATGAGGCGGAAGTTGAAAAATAAATTTAAACAATCAAGCTTTTGAAATTTTATTTTTAGTGCTCCATCCAGGACAACAATCAACGCATATAAAATAACATTGCTGAAAACAAACTCGTCTAAAACTAATAGTCTAGGACTGCCATTTTACAAACGAGAAAATTAGGGCCCAAAGCATGTAAGTGGCTTGCTCACGGTGTCCCAACTAGCAGTAGATCTGAATCCAAACCACGCTCGTCTCCAGCAACAAGATTTGCATGATTTTTATGTGAGCCTGAGACACATTTTTCAGCCAGCAACAATGTGGTAACAACCAGGTCATTTGCTGTAAAAAGCCCTGCAAGGCTTTGCGTGCGGGACGTATTTCACATGCAGATGTCACAGGGAGTTAATTTGGGTTTTAGGCAGTGAGCCAGCTTGGCCAAATGCTACAGGCCTCTTCCTTGGTTACAGTTTGGTGATTTTAAAAATGGTTCTCCCTGCTGAGTGATAAGATGATAAGAACAGCTTCCCTAGGGAAAGTGCAGTCTGCATAGCTAAGGGGGCCCCCTAACTTTTTTCCTGGAATAATCCTTTGGAATAAAAACTTCAAAGAAAGAGATGAAAACAGCAAAACCTTACCTCATTAAAGAAATAATCAAGCAGCATAAATTGACTAAAAGTCTAAGGTATCTCAAATATTAAACTAACAATATGTGAAGAGATTCATAGCTAACACGAGTGAAGAATAGTGAACTAGAGCAAAGCCCCCATTTAAAAAATACCCTTTCTTCTTGTCAAAAGCCCCAGATGTGCGCCAAGTGATCAGTGTTTCCATTAAAAGTTCAAAAGATGGAATCCAGATGTTCCTCTCTGCTCCGCGGCCTTTGGCCCCCAATGCATTTACTTGCTCTTGGAGGTTTTGGTCACATGACTCTCTGAACTTTATGCTCTACCTAAATAGCTCTGAAATTTACTCTATGATAATGGAGCATAGAGTTGTTTGGGTTGGGGGGTCAATTTCATGTCTATGAAGTGCTGCTGAAACTTTAAAGTTTTCTTTTTTCTCTGAGTCCTTTTCGAAAGAATGTCCTTGTTTAAGTCACATTATCGCTATTTCATCTAACATTTTAAGTGCTAAACATTTGAAGTGCCAAATGTGTTACCTCCATTGGGTAATAGAGGGTTGAAAAGAATAAAGGTACTGATAGAATATAAATGATCTTTTTAAGTATTGCAATATAGCATTAATAAACATCGCTGTAATGAGGTGGACAAAATGTTCTATGAAACAAATTGCTTTAAAACATTTCTTGGCTTTCAATACCAATCAAAAAATCATCTACACTCAAACAACATAGCAACAAAACTTGCTTTGAAGAAGATAAAACAGCTCTCTGTCCTGGACACAAACGTGTTAGCTCTTAGCCATAGGATGGCATCGGGACCTTCTGGGAATTTAAAACAAAAGTGTGTGGAAAGACGCACATTTACAGTGGCAAGGATTTGATATGGAAAGTCAGTTGTAACATAATAATCACTGAAGAAAGTTCATGTGGGCCTTTTTTTCCTGTGAGTTCCATGAGCAGCTCCCCAATTGATTAGGAGTCGTATTTATAAATGGAAATTCCCGCTGTGGAAAACAATAGCAAAACCATGTTCATTTTTAACATTTTCAAAGGTCCTTAAAAGATGCCATTTTTCACACCATAAATCTGTGGTAGCTGAATGTCGGGTTGCTCTCTCTAAGGCGTGTGGAGAGCGGGGCTGCAACCTGCTGTGGTTAGGCTTGGTGGGAACAAAAGTGTTGCTATTGGTGACTCAAAAGGACTCTTAGAGTTGTTAGCCAGTATTGTTTTTGAGAAAACCATTATGGTACAACCGAGAAAGGTCAGAGGAAAAACAATTCTCTGAGACTAGCATGGTTCTTCGGGAATGACACTTGGTAGGTTTTTATTATTTTCTTCAATATTTTGTTTCTGAAAAGGCCTATTCGGGGGAAAAAAAAAAAAGATGCTGAATTATCTGTGTAAGGAAAATCCTGACAGAGAAAGCAAAATAGAATATAAATATTACTCCTCTGAGAATGCAAAGTCATCCACTGATCTGATAACAGGCAACTGGTTCGTTTCCTGGTTCTCCTGCCATTAAGAGGCTGGTTAGTCCAGAGGATAGGAAAACTGGCCTCCTCTTTGTTTCAAATGGTTAGAAAGATGTCACCTGGGAATGTGAATTATTTCTCTACCTTTCCTATTGTCGGCATTATAATAACCTGGTTATTATCTAACAGAAAACCAGATAATATAAGCATGCCATTTATACAGCTCTACCAAACAGATGTATTCAACACTTTCCAAGTCTGTTCCCTGCTGATTGATGGAGGAAGGAACTGGACAGAGGCAGTTTAGACGCATGCCCAGTAAGGTCTGAATGATCTGGGAAGGTGCCTAGCTGTCTGCCAGACACACCTGGGAACAAATTAGTGGCCAGGATGAGTGTGGCCACTGCAAGCCTGAAAAGCCTGAATATTTAAAGATTTAAAGTTCTAAACAAAGGAGCAGCTCTCTCTCTCTCTCTCTCTCTCTCTCTCTCTCTCTCTCTCTCTCTCTCTCTCAGTTCTTGGCTCTCCCATGGCAGGGCACACGTGGCTCATGGCCAGGTGGGACTCCACACAATGGATTAATGGGCTGAATCTGTGCTGAATGGTGAATGACGCAGGCTGCAGCATGGAACGGAAGCTCAGGACACTGGCCTTCTTTTTGGCTTTGCTGAACCCACAGCCGCCCCTCATTCAGGGCTGGCTTAAGGGAGGGGGGACATTGGAAACTAAGAAATATAATTCCACACCAATAAAGCATTTCACCATCTCTCATCCTCCCATGGGGGCTCCTGAAAATGCTTCAGCAGCTCCCCTAGAACCCTGCTCCCACAAACAACGGAGGAACCCCACTCCTGTACTCCTCTGATAGCACTGTCACTCCAGCTCTAAGTAAGAAACAGAAATTTTCAAATGTTTCAAAAGTTTAAAAATGTTTAAATTTTCAAATGGTTATAGTTTTCATAGCCAAGTCACATGTTTCTTTTCCATGTAGTAATTCGCTAAGATATTCCTATTGGATTTACTCACATTTCATTTCAGTTGGCTATGGGGCTTGAATTTATTTCAATGGGATTTACTCCTAAAGACAGGAGTAATATAACAAAATTGATCATGGGCAAATAAATAAATTTTAAATAGTAGCATTTATGTAGCCAGTGTTCTACTAGCAGGTAGTAAAATGAAGCAATTATTTGGGTAATTTGGGTAAAAATAAGATTCGATTTGTCAGAGGATGGGAATCAAAATGATATGCCAAATTGGCTACCAATTTTATTCACTTGTTTATTTAACAAATATGTATTAAATGTCAAAGAATAAAGCACGATTCTTTATCTTACAAAGCATGTAATGGAGTTAGGATGACGAGATACAAATACATATGTAAGACATCACCTCTAAGTGTTCATTATTACCTAGACCAGGCAGGTGGGCCCTTGGTTCATCCCTAACTAGCATCACTAGGATTGCTATACTGCTATTGTTCAGGCTATTTCTGTTTCACTACACTTGAATGGCATTATATAATTGTCACTCAAAAAATAGAAATTATTTTATTTATTTATTTTTTAATCTTCACTGAAGATATATTTTTTTCTTGATTCTAGAGAGAGAGGAAGGAAGAGAGAGCAAAAGAGAGCGAAACATCGATATGAGAGAGAAACTTGGATTGGTTGCTTCCTGTATGCGCCCCAACCAGGAGCCATTTGTAGCTTGATCAGTGCTTTGTTTCTCATTCTTATATTTTCTTTCACCTTTTTTGTCATACCCTGAGTCACTGGCTTAGACCCTAACATCCTCATTGGGAAGAATTTCTTTGTTATCGGTACTGCCATCGGTAAAAAACAGGTATGTTGAAATGGAATGGCAGTTTCCATTAAATCTTAATTCACTTTTCTGTGCTGGATGAAGCTATGGGCTACCTCCAATAATTCTGGTCACCCTCTGATAATAAAGACTGCTTGGGTCACCCCAAGTCTTTAAGTCACATAGTCAAGTGATTAAAAACCACAATTTCATTTGAACTCCAAAGCTTGACTTAGCTTTAAATTGCTCCTGAACTCTAGCTTGTACTCATGTAAGGCTGAAAACCTGCAGTGAGAAAGGGGTGTGTGGGCAGTTGGTTTCTCTGTCATCTGCTCTGTCCCAGCTTACCTCCTGCCCCCTATTCTTCATCTATAGTTTTTCTCTCCATCTAAGAGTTAAAGGTTGGGTGACAGAGAATGAGGAGAGGTAAGAGAAGAGAAGGAGAGAGACATCACTGCACCACTTTGATGGGAAATATCATGCTCCCTGGACCAGGAAGATTCTTAAACTGATTCCTTCTCTAATGGGCACTTTCTTGCCATAACATTGGCCCTCTTTCCCATACATCCCTTATACTGGCCTACAGGAGATACTCTTACATGTTGTCCTGCCAAGTCAAGGAGTGCAAGCCACTATCTCCTTATGCACCACTGAAGCAGGCAGCACACCTTCCTGGATGCTCTGTGTTCCTGAGGCTTAAGTCAGACCCCAGTTCACTGTTCCAAGAATTAGACACTAGTTAGGACACACAGGCCAAACTCTCTCCTCACAAAAATTCTCTTTTCCCTGTTATGTCCTGGATCTGACCAGGATAAAGGGTCCTGGAATAATTTCTGGGATCATTCCCTTTGTAAGTGTGCACATAATATGGGTTCTATCTCCTGCTTTTCCATCTAATCTTAGCTAATATGGGTCTCAGTGAAGATTGAGGGAGGGAGAGTCCCAGTATAATTTTCTATTCATTTGGGTTATTGGAAATGAGTTATTTAACATTGCTGATATAGAGGCAAGATTGTTCTTCCTCTTGAGTAAAGTGCACCTTCTATTAATATGGTCCTATCTTTTATATAGCACCCCTTGGAAATCATACTCCACCATACATTTAGTTCATTACTCTATCTCAGGTAGGAAGAGGCAATTTATTGAGTGCTTAGAACAATGGAGCTTGAGGAGTACGGCTTCCTGGCATGGCCCTTAAGCTCACTGCTGCATTAGGGAATCCAGATTGTCTCTCCAATATGCTGCAGGGCCTACCTCAGAATGTCCTCTGGATTCAGCAGATTAATTGCCATTAAACGGCCAAAACCCAACAAGTGTTGGAAAAGAGAAGGAAAATAATGAAGTCTAGGCTGAAGTAGCCATGGAAGGCTTTGCTCAGATGAGGCTACCTTTTCAAAATCAAGTTTCCAACTCCAGATAATGGGTCTTAACCAACTAACAAGTCTCCTAGAAGGTCTAAGCTAGTGCTTGACCATACCCATGAAACCATGACATTAATGAATGACTTTAAAGTCAATGATAATTTAAGGCCTAAAATCAGTCCAATGCTCAAATGCTTATGTGGGGGAAGGGAGGAAATTATAGCTCAGATTTCAAGTTTTACTCTGTCTTTGGCGCAGAAAACACAGGATCACAAAGACTAACCAGGGGAATTCCCAAACATTTGTTCAATGGATTTGGGTGGTTACAGAAGATCAAATCACTTGTTAATTTCATACATTTATAAACCATTTTAACATTTCGCAATTATTTTTGCTAAGACCAGCAATGGACGTATCAGGCTTTGCTGCCTTTCCCGCATGAAGCCATGTAAATTAATTGGTCCCAGCTCGCACTGCTGTTGTTGAGTCAACACAGTCTGGCCGCCTTCTGTGAAATGCCAACTAATAGATCAAAGCCTCTGGAGGGTGACCCCTATTTTCCCCCAAATATATGTGGTTTTCTGGAAATCCATATCCCCTGCCTCTTTCAATGTCTGTGGGTCATTGGGAGAAGACAGTTTCCGTCATTTTTACCTGGGACCATCTTGTTACTAATTTGCAGCCCTATAACCATCTGAGTATTTCACGCCCATGAAGTGATGTGCTTAGTGCAGCTGTGGGCAAACTACGGCCCGCGGGCCGGATCCGGCCCGTTTGAAATGAATAAAACTATTGAAAAAAAAGACCATACCCTTTTATGTAATGATGATTACTTTGAATTTATATTAGTTCATACAAACACTCCATCCATGCTTTTGTTTCGGCCCTCCAGTCCAGTTTAAGAACCCATTGTGGCCCTCGAGTCAAAAAGTTTGCCCACCCCTGGCTTAGTGGGTTATCCCAGTTTCTGCCCTGTTATGTGTAATTCCAGTTTCTGCCCTGTTATGTGTACTCTAACTCTGGCTTGTCCATCTCTGCTTCCAGTTTTATGTGAAATGGGGCAAGATTTGTGCTTTGTGCTGGGTTTAACATTCCATAGTATGGTTGGTCCACCTGTGGACACTGCATCTTAGAAGAAGATGCTAAGATAGAAAGCACAGATCAGACATCTTAGCCATTTTTACTCTGAATTGATCATTATTAATTATTAACTTAGATCCGTGGTCGGCAAACTGCGGCTCGCGAGCCACATGCGGCTCTTTGGCCCCTTGAATGTGGCTCTTCCTAAGCCTTAAGAGTACCCTAATTAAGTTAATAACAATGTACCTACCTATATAGTTTAAGTTTAAAAAATTTGGCTCTCAAAAGAAATTTCAATCGTTGTACTGTTGATATTTGGCTCTGCTGACTAATGAGTTTGCCGACCACTGAATAGATTAATATATTTATTGTGGGAACTATACAAACCTTACAGCTTATCATTTTCACTTTCCATAAGGGTACAATCCAGTGGCATTAAATGCATTCACCATGTTGTAGAAACAGCACCACTATCAATACAAAACTTTTTCATCATCCATCACACGCACTCTGTACCATTAAATAACAGCTCCCCTTTCCCCAAATAAGATTAATATTAATTACAATGAGAGATGCCCAGATGGTCTAGAGGATGACTGCGTCACAGTCCTCTTTGCCCTGCTTAGAAATTCCCATGAAAGACAGTTGGGTGGGAGGCAACAATAAGCTAAAAGTCCCAAATGCTCTCTCCTGCAATCGGTAGAGAAAAGGTGGGGTGTATGTGCCTTTAGCTGATGTAAGCAATCTTCAGTCCTCTAGTATCTTGGTTAGTGTGTTCCTTTTGTGTTAGGCAAATTAAACATGAGCAAAGACTAGAGGGAACCACCCCCATGGCCCTCATGTGGAGGAGAAAGTGGCTGTTCTCAACTGTGTAACATATGCCTTGCTTTCAAGCAAAGCCACAAAACATGGTACTTGGGCAGCCAGGACGTTCCAAAGATCCTGGCTCAGAGCAGCGAGGCAGGATGACAAGTCAGTGGGTCCAGGGCTGGCCCCCGGTCTTGCTGTCTCTCAGGAAAGAATCTCCCACCAGCACCGCTGTGCAAAGGGACAATTCATCTAAATGGGCTGAGTCACTCCAGGCGGACAGCAAAAGCAATCCAGCTCCGTGTCCCATAGTAAATCGTTTCTAGCTGAAGGATGTCTGGTTCCTTTCTGGAAAGAATGTTCTGAGCTGAGTTGCAGTTTGCCAAGGGTCAAATATGACAGAAATGAAGTGTTGCTAATAGTGATTGAAAAGGGTTCCTACTGTTTGTGGCCAGTGCTGGGGAGTAGAAAGGCCAAATTTGTGAGCCAGAAAGCAGCAGGAGCCAGTAAACTTTCCCCAAGACTTACTAAACTTTGAGTCACCTCTGCTCCCCCGGCCGTTCTGTCAGGCTGTTTGGGGGAAACTGATATTATAATTACTAATCTCAGCAAGGGCCTAATGTGCAACCTGAAGCTTTTTCATCCTTTGGTGCAATTAGGGTGGGAGGGCAAGGCCAGCAGACACTGGCGGGCTCCACCCCCTGCTCCCAAATCACCCTCCTTGGATTTCATCCACACCCTCGCATCCTCTGCAGACAGGTAACTGAGCAGTGCCCAGCTCCCGGGCCTCCAGCGAGGGGAAATTATTCCTGCCCAAACTGGCTGGGAGCTATTAAAGGTTTAAATGTCACCTCAAAAGAGCTCTTTACTAACCTTTAAGTGGTGGCGTCTTGAGGGCTGTTTCAGGCAGGATTTGCCCCCTCCCAGGGAGTCTGGAGAGCTGAGAACATTTGTCTGTGTTGTTTCTCCACCCCCTCCCTTTCTTTTGCTCCTTTCAGGGAATTATCACTGTACTTTCAAAGGCAGAATCTGTGGGACAACCGGCACCTGCCGGACTGAGCTTCCCACTGAAGGCTCTCTTGGCTGAGTGTATAATTTCATTTAATCCTGAATAGCCCCCTTTACCTATTGTCGACAAATTCCCTTTAATCCTAACCACCACTTAGGAGAATATTTACTATCAAAAGGAGACAAATCACTATTTAAATGTGGATTTACTCAAGTCTGAAACTATGACAGTGACATACGGTAAAATGATAATATGTAAATAAAAACTGGAGACAGATTTATCCCCCGAGAAAGCTGGGCAGAGCAGTGGATTAAAGTCATATGTGATCTACTTTGAGTGGCCTCAATTCAGACCCGGCGTTCGGTTATGGCCAGCAGCACCATTCATTTCTCTTACTTCAATTCATTTGGCCCTAGTTCTCAATGACCCTCTGTTACCAGGCATACACCTCTGATAAGTAGGCCTTGATGTTTACGGCACTTTGGAGCAGAATAAATGCAAACTGCACATTATTTATGGGTGCACACTCTCAGCTTAAGGGGCATTTGTCAGGAGAGTGAATACAGGTAGAATAAGTAGATGTGTGTTAGCTCAGCTAGCCTGGTTTCCAGAAGCTAACTAGGAAAAAAAGAGCTAAATAAAATACCACCCCAAAGACAACAGCTTTCAATTATTGCCCATGAACCTGAATTCCTCCCAATGAGTTGAAAGGAAATCTATACCAGATGGCATTTTTCTGCATCAGCCAAGTGCACCAGTCATTCCTGACTCTTCGTGATGGGCAGCGGTGCCAAAGAGAGCTGGCCCTGCACTTCCTCTCTCCACTCACCAGTCATTGAAACCACTGTGCTTTCTAGGGATGTGTTCCTTAATTGCACTGAAATGTAATTAAAATAGTTAGAAACAAAGGTCTTTCTCTTTCTAAAACAAAGCAGAAAGCAAGCACATTGTGTACTATGTTCTTTGGCAACAGTAGTCTTGGAGCTAAAGCCAGAACTGGAAAAATAATGAACACACAACACATCACCATACACATGGCAATAATCTTTTCAATTGAGACTGTCTCAAAACATGTAAAATCACTAACAACTCCTAAACATATGGGATGTGGGGCATTAAAAACATTACAATGTAATGCAACATTCGGATTAATTGTTTTGAGCCCACTAATATATTGAAGAGCTGGCCTGTGGTAATCATATTCTCTCCTAAATTATCTTATCCCAAGATATCCTTGTCAGGGAGCATAGGAGACTTGGTTGGAAAGTCTGTAAGGAGGAATCTCTGAAAGGTTGGGGGCCTCTAGGGGGACCTTACCGAAGATGGCAGACCCTGCCTTGACTTTTCCAAACAAGTCTGAGCCCCCGGGTGTTTATCAGAATCTTTATGCTTAATCTTTAGGTGTCCTTGCTTAAAGGACACTGCAGACACATATGTCCTCCCAAGATTACTTACCCTACTGATTGTATCTAAAAGATAAATTTTATCTCAAACTGCTGTTACAATAAAAGCCTGAAGAGGCAGGCGATGGAGGCTGTCTGGTTCCTTTAGCCAGGCAGTCCCTTAGCCCACTCTTTCACAGTGATCCTGTGTCAGAGTAATCATTCATCCATCGCTCAGGGCCTGCTGGTCAGCCCTGGCACATCCTGTCTGAAAATGAGGGCAAACACATTTCTTTTGAAATGCCAAGAATTGCTTTGACATGTCTATCTTGGAAAGTATGTATATAACTTGGATCTCATGTATTCCTCATTCACAACTGATCATGGGAAAATTAAGAGAAGGCATTGTATGTATACTTCCTTCTGTCCAAGAAAATATGTTCATGAGAAAGGGCCAAATAGCAGTGAAGCTGTTCAACTACTTGCTCTTAGGACATATTTCCTCACATATAGTGTAATTTATTAATGGACTAGAGCAGCAGTCTCCAACCAGTGGTCTGTGAGGTCCAAAATGTTGGCGACCATTGGACTAGAGGCCTGGTGCATGAAAATTAGGCATGGGTAGGGTCCCCAAGCCTGGCTGGTGATCAGGGCCAATCAGGTTCCCCACCTCCCCCCCCTTCACCACCCCACCTCCACCACTGCTGGTTGCCCTCCATGTTCTGCACCACCCCCTGGTGATCAGTGCACGTCATAGCAAGCAATAAAATTCCTGTTCTCCCAGTCGAACTCCCAAGGGGATACTTTGCATATTAGCCTTTTATATATATAGATAAAGTAGTTTACTATGCTGGTTACTTTCTTGGCAGCTAAATTTGATTCTAGTTTAAGTTTGTGAAGTCTGAGAACTCTTTTTTTTCTTTTTTAATAAAGGGCAAAACATTGTTTCCCAAAGATCAATCATTAACTTGGTGAAGAGACAGGAAAAAAAATGAGGACGAGGCGGGGAAAGGGCAATAATCAAATGTGATTGACTATGAATGATAGATTCGTTTTCAGGCAATGAAACTCTTATTAAAAAAGGTTACTTAAACATAACCATGTCCCAAATCGCTTTGGTTAGACCAAATCTTTAGGCAATCCAAATGCATAGCTGTTTATTTTACAGAAAGTAGAACAAAACACCAATTCAATCCAAGAAGAAACTTGACTGACAGAGGAAGCCAAATGTCCATGGTTAATTAAAGATACTTGTGTGTGTTTAACCAAATATAGGTATCCAGAAGTTGATGTTTTAGGTAGCCAGGGGCCTCCAGATGGCTACAATAAAACAATTTATCAACCCAACTCAGGATCTGAGTGTCTTAAAAAAAATGGGCTTTGGGGTCCTGTGGTGCATGGTAACCTCTGCATTGCATAAACCTCTCATTGTACTTTCTTGATAGTCTTTTTTCATGGATCAATTGTAATTTTATTTACTTCATGAAAATTTAATTCACTTGTAAGCTTATCAAGATATTCATGAGATAACCTTAGAGAATCTTAGAAGAGTTCATATTTGCTACTAATGTCTGCTTAAGCAGCCATGCATGCCTCCACAACCTTCAACTGCTTGACACTTGAATAAAAGGAATCTTGCTTTGAAACATATTAAGAAAAAGTTTTAAACCCCATTCCATCTGTGAGAGTGACAAAGTAGGAGCCAGAAGCATCGCCTTCCATTTCGACTGGGTGCAAGGTCAATCTTGGTCAGAACACTTTGCATGCAACTCCTGGGCTCCAGGTTCAGGGAACAGCATGGTATTAATGGCACCATTAAGGTAAAATGAGTATCTTGAAGCTTCTGCTTCACCCCTAATAAAGTAGCTGAGATCCTCTCTTCCCTCGGTGGCCACTGAGAATCAACAACAACTAATGGTCTTAAGTGAACAAGCTAATATTTCATCCATGGATACCAGAGCGTTAATGGCTAAATATGCCAGTTGAGGGAAGAAGCACATGTGCAGCTATTTGCCTGACACAACTTCTGCTGTCATGGCCTATTAAAACCAGTTTACATGTGCATGTCGAATTTGATGAATATGTATGTGACCCTTTTCAGAGCCATCACTCATTGGGCTATGGCCCCCATGGCAGGAAAAACAGCACCTCTCATTAAACACAGCATGAGTTACAGGCATGTTATGTTAATATTTCTTCAGAACTTTAGGGGGTTTTCTTCTTGTTCTAATAAATCCTGTGAAGAAAATCATTTAAAAGTATAATTGATTAAAAAAACACATTTTTTCCCCTCATTTTCCCCTTAACTATTTTATTTGGTGTGTGAGTTCTGGAAGGCTCTTTCCTCAGGAAGTTGTAGGACAAGCTTATGAATTGTGCTTTGTATCACTCATTTGGGACTCCTGAGGCAAACCCCCTCCTCGGTTGGAAGTTCAGCAAGGCTAAACAAGAGACCTCCCTGCACAGAACTCCAAAACGCATGAAAGACAGGGCTCCCTCGGAACTTTGCAACATAATGCATCTCTGTTAACTCAGAGGGCTCACTTCCAGGTCTGGTGCAGAGTTGGTGTTCAACCAATGAGAACTACCCTGATCATTATTACTGTTATTATTGTTATTATTTAAGACACAGAGTTAAAACAATCTTTGGGCTAAAGAAGGTAGGAGCCTTCCTGAAGATTCTTTTCAAAATACATAGCATGGAAATCATAGATTTTTAATGCATAGAAGCTACTAAAGCATTAACTCCATAGGTTATGTTGAAGAAGGCTAAATAAACATAGGTCCAATTTGCTCAAATAGCCTCCCTACTCCCACCTCTGTCAAGTCCTCAAATATTGCCCTTGTCTACCCCGCCCTACACCACTGGCCCTTCCATGGTGTTTGGCCAATTAGGTTATTAGGTGTTTGGAAAGCAGGGCTGGTGGTCAATGCTCTTCTGTAGCATCAAAATACCTAGCTCAGTGTCTGACATATAAATCTGAATAGCCTCCTCAGATTTCTCTCTAATTACTGACCAAGTACAGAGACGGTACCTAGAGAGACTCTGAAGGGATGTGCAGGGGATTCTGGTGAAGAAAATTTTGGAATGTGGCAGAAGCTCCTGCAAGGACTACCTGGAGAGCCACTGCAATACAGGAGCTCTGAATTAAAAGTCTAGAGTTTGAATTCTCATCTTGACTCTTTTGTCTGGCTGGGGACCATAGATCACCCTCATTTTGGACACCGATTTCCTCATTTCCCAATAATTTCCAAGGTCCTCAAGATCTAGCATTTTCTCCACAAAGAATTTTACTCCACTGTGGAAGAACTGGTCTTTATCCCAGCTACTATTGTATATCTGAGGATCAGAAAAGGTGATTATGATTATTTTTCCCCCTCCAATCACAGGTCTATTCTATTCGTGAAGAGGAGACGACAGGTTTGTGTAATTCCCAAAAAAAAATGACAGAGCTACTCACATTTCTCCCTTCCTCTTCAGGCCTGCCATCTGACAGCGTAGACTCTGGAGCAGAGTTCATCAGGGCGCTGCCTGATAGTCAAGACAAACCTCCAGGCAGAGTTGTGGATCCCTTTTGAAATGTCTCATCATGATCACAAGTTTTCAATTTGAGAACTGTAAGTTGGTAAACCAAACTGTGCAAGAAGTGGGAAAGTACATATGCCAAAATAATAGCCAAACTTCATTGAGAAGTTACCATTGGCCAGGCCCTACTTTAAATGTGTTATATTTTTACATGTTATTAACTTAATCTGCCCAACTACATTATGAGGTAAGTACTGTTATTATTATGCCTTCTTTACAGAGAGACGCCTGAGATATAAAGAGGATAAAAATTGGCCAAGGTCACACACAGCTGGTAAGGAAAGAAGGTTGGATGCAAACTTAGCCAGTCTGGCTCCAGAACTGGGCATTTTTGCCATTATGTCGCAGCCTGTGTCAAACTTTTCCTCTCAAGTGGACACTCCCCCAGGCTAATAAATTTGGAGGCAGATGGAGCAACGTCCTATATAATAAAAAAACAAACCACAAACTCAAACAAAAACAAATAACAAAACAGATTTCGTTTCTCAACAGAGACATTATTTTCCAGCTCCAGCTTTGCTGTGGATGCCAGGTTTTATGAGTGTGGCGGGCACTGGAGAAGAATGCTTAGAAATTTGGGGAATGCTCTGCCTCTGTGCATGGGGCCAGTCTCATCCGGGCCTGCCTCTCTAGCCTGAGGTAGGGCCCTGAAGATGCCACTGGGATCGCTTAGGTGGAACGCTCGCTCCCAGGATTCATGCCATTACTCTTCCCACACTTGAGAGGCCCCCAGCTGGCTGAGCAGCAAGCTCGATAGCCAGAGCCATCTCCACCTCTCTGTGTAAATCTAGCACCAGAGCTGCCAACAGACGGCGTTGGATAGAGTCTCTTCTGCTCTCTGCCAACCAAATGGCCCCACAGCATAAGGTTCCAAGTTTTCTCAGTCTCATAAAACTTGGCTGAATGAGGCAGTGGTGCCATGAAATTTGCATTTGTCTTGTGCACCTGACACTTCCCATCATGATGATGGAGTGCCTCCCTCATGTCGGAGCCTTCTTGGCTCTTAAGGAGGACAGGGAAGCAGAATGGAGGTTGGTTGTAGAGCAGACTAATCAAAGCCAGGAAGAAGCATAAATATCCGTAGGCAGGAGGGGTGGGAAGCAAGGTATGGGAGGAATGGAGGGCTGGGGGCTGGGAGAGCACTGTGACTTAAGATAAAAGAGCATTCCAGAGCCCCTTGTGCATTCAGGCCATCAGTCATCTCTGCTTTTCAGGGACAGCCTTTCGGTTGACCTCCAAGCCCTGGCATGCAGCGTCCTTATAGCTGCCCCAGGGAAGCTGATCCCCTCTTTCATAGCCCACCATTGTGTGCTTCTTAGAGCAGGCATGCAAGAGAATTAACCTAGAGGGTACAGGTTGTTGTGATGAAATGGTTTTGTTGCAGTTTGTGTTAGGGCTTTTTGATTGAGAGAAGAGGTGAGGAGGATGTTTCCACTGGGTGTGAGAGAAAAAATAAATTGCTCTCAGGTGAAAGTTCCCTATCTGTCTCATCTTGCTTAAAAGTCCTCAACTTCATTCCAGAAAAAAAAAAATGTTAAATAATAACTAAGAGTTTAGATTCTAAAACAGAGAGCTGAGGTTCAAGTCCCACATCAAACACCGACTGGTGTCCAATGTTCTGAGTCTTTCTTTGCCTTTGTTTCCTCATTAAAAAATAGGGATAATTAGAAGTATTCCCTACAGCTGTTTTAAGGTTAATGAGATGATGTATGTTACATGATTGGTACAGTGCCTGTGAACAGTAAGTGCTCCAGAGATGTTGGTTATACCCTGACAAAACTTTGGAGGGAGACTGGCTGTTCTCAGAAGACAAACAGAAACCATGAACCTCAGGGTTCTTAGTCATTCAGTTATAACTGTGCCATGAAAGTCAGTGCCTAACGTGTCTCTACTTTTCAATGTCTTGGTGAGATTTTTATCTCTGAATAACTATGGGTTGATAGAATTGCACCTTTTAAAAATTATATATATTTTCTATACATTTTTGTCTAAGTCTGTTACAGTTTTCTTAATTAGATTTGAATTTTTGAGGATCAAGGACCATGACTGCACTGATTCCTTGACTCCTTCTCAGCAAAAATGTGAAGTAGACATTGATAATATTCTTCTTGACTAAGAGATATAGCCTCTATTTTCCCAATATGGCATCACAAAGTTTACTACGTGCTTGTCAACCTAGGGCCATGCCCTATTCCTGCAGTGAGTGAAAGTTTGACGACTGTTCTTTGACCACCACAACTCTGATCCAATCCACCATTCCAAATGTTCTTCCATCCATTTGTTGCTTCCACTGCCTCCAGGATTTGAGAGTTTCTTCTTGGATATTTCAGGATGCATCACATCAAAGAGAGCATAACCAAATGGGAGTATCATCCATCATGGTCAACAAACAGAATGGGAGAGGGAGACATGTGGAAACCCTAAGGGCTAATACTGGTGGATGGCATAGCTCCTGTCCTCTCTGATTTTATTAGAAGAAGTAGGTAGAAGTGCTTTATGTTGATAAAAAATCCCAATTAAAATATTTTAAAAATGGATTTTGGAAAGTGTATCATTTTATTGAATCATTAATTCACTTATTTACTTTTCTACCAAATATTTATTGCATGCTTATTTGTGTTACACATAATTCTGCTTAATTTTTAAACTGCTTATATCTATATACATATATGTATAGATACATAAATATATGCCAAGTTATATTTTACAGCTTTTGAGCTAGTTTGGTGACTACAAATAAATAAAATAAGTAAAGAGAGTAAGAAACAAACAAACAAACAAATAAAGCTGTCTGTTGGAGGGCCATACTGAACTTCTGAATTCCAGATTTTGTGTGTGATATGAGTCCACAGTGGCAAGCAAATCTGTTCTGAAACAATTACTCTGCCTATTTCCTCTTTGCTTAGGAAAGCCACATATCTTTAAGAAGAGTACAAAGTGAAGCTGGCATTACTCAGAAAGAGAATAAACAAAATTTGTCATGAAGATTGCAGGATGAATGACACAAATCAGCCATTTCTTTGAAAGTCAAAAAGTATCTAGTTTATACCATGAGTTGATGCAGAAATAAAAGACAATTGCTGATAAAATACACAGCTGAGGAAAGTCTTCATGATTCAGGATTCAAAGTTATTTCCAAAGCAGTCCTTGCTCCACAAATGTAATTTTAAAATGACATATTATACATCTATCAGCAAAAACAAAAGGAACATTAATTCAAAGATAGCTTGCTCTAGAAACACACGTGTAGGCTTTGTACATGTAGGTAGATATATGTATGTATGTGTACACACATATGCATATTTGCATGTACATAAATTAGATATATATAATATGTTAGTGCTAAAGTTAAATAATATACAAGACAGATATTATAGAACATTATTGCTTCACTGTCATCCATTTATCATTTTTAAACCTTATGGTTTCAAGTCCAGAGCATAAATTATAATTACAGTAAGGGATAAATTTTATATTGGCATTAAATCTATTATTTAAATTACAACTTTGTAGGCGAAACTGTAAGAGTTAGCAATTATTTACCAATCCCTTCTTGAGAGTAGATACTTATTGCAGCTCTCATGAATAACACTGATTTCAAACAAAAACCTGTTAGAAGACAGAAAGAAAAGGTCTCATTTATAAGAGTAATGAGTAAGATAAAAATACCAAGGAATAAAAATAACAATATATGATTCAATCCTTTATGAAGACACATTTTAAATATTACTCAGCCTCCACAGAAGACTTGAACAAACCAAAAAGCAGAGCATATTCTTGACTGGAAAGATTCCAAATCATAAAATGTAAATTTTCTAAGTTAATTTTTAAATTGAATGTGATCCCAGTAAAAATGATGCAAGGTTTTCTTTTAACTGTACTAGCCAGCTCTAACGTTTATGTGAAAAAATGAACAAATAACCAGATAACAATAAAAGCTGTGAAAAAGAACCATGAGAGCAGACTAGCCCACCAAATGTCAAAACATATTAAGTAGATTCAAAAATCAAAATAGTGTGGTGGTGAGGTATGATTAGATAAACCAACAAGCCAAATAGAAAGTTCCAGTTAAATATCCAAACAGATATAGATTTAATAAATGATTAAAAGTGGCATATTAAGTCAGTACGGAAAAGAGAACTATATAAGTGATTTTAGAGCAATTAAAAAGTCCAATGAGAAAAATAACTTGGACCTATACATTATACCCCATAACTAAGATGAATTCCAAGTGGATTGGAGATTTAAATTGTAATAATAAAGCCATAAGATTCACAGAAAATAACATGGTCAAATTTCTTTATAATCTTAAAAGTTGATCAGACATTTCTAAATATGGCTCAAAATAAAAAATCCATAAAAGATCTTGATAATTTGTTATGTAATGTAAAAATTAATTGATTTAGCCATGCCCCTACAAAGGATAACATACATAGAAACAAATTTAACAAGGAAAGTAAAAGACTTGTACCCCAACAACCAGAAAACATTGGTAAAAAGAATTAAAGAAGATTTTAATTTATGGATTAGAAGACATAATATTGTTACGATGGCAATACTCTTCAAAATGAGTTACAGATTTAATACAATCTTTACCAGAACTTCATTGGCCTTTTAATGCAGAAATGGAAAGGATGATACTCAAAGTCATATGGTATTATAGGGGACCCTGAAGAGCCAAAATATTATTGAAAAAGAAGATCAAAGTTGGAGAGCTAGGACTTCTAGATTTTAAAACAACAAAGCTGCAATAATCAAAGGAGTGTGGTGCTCGCATAAAGATAGACATAGAGACCAATGAGCCCAGAAATAAACCCATAAATCTATGGACAATTGACTTTTGACAAGGGTGCCAACACATTCAAAGGGGAGAGAAAAGTTTCTTTAGCAAATGGTGCTGGATCAACTGGCTATCTACTGGTGGGAGAATGAAATTGGACTCCTACTTCAAATTCAACTAAAAATTGATCAATGTCCAAAGTACAAGACCTGGAACTCCTAGGAGAAAACATAGGATAAATTTTTTTTATGTTTTATGTTTTGGTCTTCAAAAAACACTATCAAAGAAGTTAAAATACAACCTACAGAATGGGAGAAAATACTTGCACATATATATATATGATAAGGGTTTAGTGCCTGGAAAACATAAGAAAACTCCTATAACTCAACAACAAAAATATAAACAACCCAACTAAAAAGTTGAAAAGCACTTGAATAGACCTTATCTCCCCAAAAGATATGCCATAACCAACAAACATGAAAAGATGCTCAACATCATTAGTCACTGGGCAAATGCAAACCAAAGCCACAATGAGATACTACTCCATACCTACTAGGATGGCTATTAAACAAAACAAAATGAAACAAGAAACCAACCAAACAAACAATTGGAAAGTGGGGGGGGGGGGGGATGGGGGGGAGGGGACAAATGTTGTGAGATGTTAAGAAATTGAGAGCCTCATACATTACTGGTAGGAATGTAAAATGGTGCAGCCACTGTGAAAAATAAAATAATTTTTTTTCTAGTTTTAAGGGCTCCTAAAAATTAAGAGAATGTTTACCACAGAAGCAGAAAATTTATCAAAAGTAAAACAGAAAGTTCCTTGAAAGTTAAACACAAGTATCTCTTAAATGTTCAAAGAGATATTTAATGTTTCTTACAAAAAGAAAAATGCACATTAAAACTACCCTGTTGCTGGCCGGCTTGGCTCAGTGGTTGAGTGTCAATCTATGAAACAGGAGATCAGGGTTTGATTCCCAGTCAGGGCACATGCCCAGGTTGCGAGCTCGATCCCCAGGGGGTAGCCAATCAATGAATCTTTCTCATCATTGATATTTCTATCTTCTCTCTCCCTCTCCCTTCCTCTCTGAAATCAATAAAAATATATTTTAGAAAAACTACCTTGTTGTAACATTTTATCCACCAGAAGGACAAAAATCTAAAAGTTTGACAACATACTCTTTAGTAAGGCTGTATAGAAACATAATGGTATGTACGAAAACAAATGTAAGTCTACAGGAGAAATTTAGCAATATGTATCAAAATTACATATGAGTATACCAATTGACCCAGAAATTTCACTTACGGTAATCTATTTTACATACATACTTACATACATAAGAAATGACATAGGCACAAGTGTATTCATTTTGGTGTTGTTTTAATTGCAAAAGGCTAGAGGGGAAAACTAAAAAATCCATCAATAAGGGATGGACAAATATTCATGGTATGTCTTTATAATGACATAATATGCAGCTTTAAGAAAGAATGAAACAATTCTCTATGTGCTAGCATAAAAAGTGAAAACAGTGTTTGATTAAATACTTTTATGTGTTCTCTCTCTATATATATTTATACATAAAAATATGTTTATATATATTTTTTAATTTAAACTTAAAAATATTGAAGTGATGATGCCAGAAAGAACTTTTAATGTGCATGAGGATGTAGATTTTCTCAGATAAAATAAGACATGCAATGAAGCTATTTCACCTAAGACTTCTAGTTTGGTAAATGGGCCTCAAGAATTTGTATCTTCTTTGCCTGGGAAACAAAGGCTATGGATTTTTCAGGAAGCGTTGCTGGGCAGGTCTTGTCATTCATATGGTTCTATTCCTCAGACTCTGCCGTCTTGATTATGTTTCCTGCTCCACCTCCAGGGCCAAGAATTCAGCCTAACACCAACTAAGTGCTAATGAGCATTTATTGAATAATTTAATTCAGAAAACTTCTATCACTGTGTAAATCATCTTACATGTAAAACTGGATCAAGGGAGAAAGAGAAAGATTTTTTTTTTAGTGAAGCATCTACTTTAACTTAATAACAGTTTTAAACCTAAAAACAGAAAATCTTTGTCATGCACTTAGAAATCAAATGTAACTGCTTGGATCAGTTTTAGAAAATACTGTCTGACTATTCAGGACTCACCAAATTTCCCAAATCTGATTTTACCTGCAGAACAGGAGGAACTACTTGCATGTTTTATCTGGATTCCTTTAGATGTGCCTCTTATCAGGGTAGACAAGAGCTATGGTTGGGGGAAGTTAATTGATTTTATCTTGGGGGAGGATCAAGTGAAGAAGGGTAGATGCTACTGGGTGGGTTTTATATACATATATATATATATATATATATATATGAAAAATTTTGCATGTATTCTTCAAGCCCTAGGGAATTTAAAATTAGAACCAACATGGGTAAATAAAACTTTAAGACTTCCAACATGAAAACAGGAAATAAAAGGAAGAGCAATGTATTTGAATTTGGTCTATAATTCCAATGCTAATACCAGTCAGTGACTGTAACTCATCCATCTCTCTCATTGTCAAATGACAAGAAAGTACCTTTGAATTTGACTTACCAAATTCAGACCCTTTTGATTCACCATTGGGCTGAGTAATGGCCATAAACATTTTAAGAAAATTGGTTAATATCAATTCTTTTCTCTAATATTTTGATGTTTCATAGATGAAAGGTTTTTATAAAATACTAGAGGCCCGGTGCACGAAATTTGTGCACGTGCAGGGCGGGGGGGGGGGGTGTCCCTCAACCTGGCCTGCATCCTCTCCAATCTGGAACCCCTTGGGGGACATCCCTCTTGCAATCCAGGACAACTGACTCCTAACCGCTCCCCTATCTGCCTGCCTGATCAACCCCTAACCCCTCTGCCTGCATGATTGCCCCTAACTTGCCCCCCTGCCGGCGTGATCACCCCTACCTTGCTCCCCTGCCGGCCTGATCGCCTCTAATTGCCTCTGCCTCAGCCCTGGCCTGAGCCATAGTCTGGCCTCCCTCTGTGGGAGGAGACCTGGCAGATCAGGGGAAGGCACCACCCCCATTACCCTGCTGCTGCTGCCACTGCCGGCCTGAGCCTGGGCCTTCCGCAGCCACTGTGGCTTTGTCCGGAAGGCTTTGTCTGGAAGGTTGTCTGGAAGACATCCACTCTAATTAGCATATTACCCTTTTATTAGTATAGATTCTACTTGGGATGAAAAGACATTTTAAGCAGCACACCCATCACTAGGAACAGACTTCTCTTCCATCTAAGAATAGCTTTCCTCAGTACAATGAAAGAGTTTCAGTCAGGATATCTGTGTCTCCAGGTATCAGCCATATCTGTGAGGCAGGAATGGAATGAATTTAATTCTCTAGGGAAATTCAGCTCATTTCATGAGCACTGAATTCATTTAGGGAGTGGGGGAAGAAAGAAATGACTATTGAGTAGATCTATCCATGGCATCCGGTTGCATAGAAATGCATGTCAGTTAAAATATGTTAAACCAATTTCTCAGGTAATGTTTTAAAAAAAGCAGCAACATTGACAAGTGGATGGAAATCACTCATCTTGACAAGTGATTATGCAGATTAGCAAAGATGCAGGAAATGTTCTGTACCGTTGAAAAATAGGGACTGGGAATAAATCCCCAGTTGATACAATGAATAACATGACAGGCATGTACTGTTCTAGGTTAACTCTCTCAGAACTCGAGTTTAGGCCCACCCCAGTCATATGCAAAGATGCAGGGGAAAGGTCATGAGAAATGCTTTGAGGTTCCAGGTATTTGGATCCTCAGAGAAATTCCAAAATATATAAGGTTTTTAGACTTCCTGGTACCAATATTGTTTGCTCTTAGACTTTTATCTTAGGCTTTTGTAACTCAGATCTCAGTTGGACCTTTATAATCTTTTTATTCTTGTCCATATTCACACTCTTAGGTCTACATTGAAACAAAGTTGGGGGACATAAAGCAGATTATATTTCTTTGCCACCTTAGCTCAGAAGTTGACCAACTGTTTTGATCCTCAACATAGCTTTTCTCTGGATTCAATAACATTTATGATTTTTGTACTTCGATGCTTTTATGTGTTATTGTCTGAGCTTTACTGTTGTTTCTTGGGTGAAATCGTAAGCTTTTCAAGGACATTGTCTCTGTCTGGCCTTTCCAAGGTCCGCTCAGTCTCTGACCCAGGATTGTGTAGGCCAGTGGTTCTCAATTTTCTGGCCCTTTAAATACAGTTCATGTTGTGACGCAACCATAAAATTATTTTCGTTGCTACTTCATAACTGTAATGTTGCTACTGTTATGAATCATAATGTAAATATCTGATATGCAGGATGGTCTTAGGCGACCCCTGTGAAAGGGTCGTTCCACCCTCAAAGGGGTCGCAACCCACAGGTTGAGAACCGCTGGTGTAGGCCATTGGGCCATCATTTTGGGTGATGATTTACCACTAGTCACATCTTACTGGCATCTGCATTTGGGAATGTGTGACAAGCACAGTGTCAGTAACAGGGCTGAATATCTCATGTGAACCAGAAAGTTTCCATCTCACACTTGTCTTTTTAATGGGCTGTGTATTTGTGTTTGGAAATGGATGCTGTTTGTCATCTCCTACCAAAGGGATAGCTTTTGTATAATTTCTTATGCTGTATAATTTAAAAGTGAATGTGAAGCAAAATACATTGAGAGTGAAACCATAATTTAATCTTCCACATATTTCTTTAAGTAATGGAGAAAGGGAAAACTGGGAGAGCAAACCACCTTCGGTCCCTAGTCCCAAGCCTCTGATGTAGAGAGAATGGCTTACAAAATGCTGTTCTTCTCCAGAGCCACTTCTCAAGTCCCCAACTTAACTCCATGATTGGGCTTCAGAGGGTCCTTGAACAGCCTGCAAGTGTTTGGGAAATTTTGTGTTTATACACACTTTACTGAGAAACTTTTATGTCATTCTCTAAGGAGTCAATGAACCTAAAATATCAAAAGCATCAATTTAGAATCTCAAAATCCATTTGCAAATCATTTTAGATAGATCTCACCATCTAATTTTAGATGGATCAAAATAAATATTACAAGTAATTTATTCATTTATTTAGTACATATTTATAGAATATCTCCACATGCCATGCACTGGCCTAGGTGCTGGGAGAGAGAAATGAATAAGCTCATAAGAAGAGAACGGTGGAAGCATTTTCTGAGCAAAGGAAACCAAACAGAATTAGGTCAAAGGTGACTCTCCTTTAAGTTTTCTGATACCAATTTAGCACTTTGTTCTTTTGAAGGTTGGTTATCACTACTAGTATATACTTTTAATTGAGTTACCATAATAACTATAAATCACTTCAATTAACATTAACTTCTATTGTGGCAGATATAATTAGAATACATATGTGACTATTTCTGCCTTTTCTAATGAGCTTTCATAGTAATCACTATTGGAACTACAGTATTAAGTATAATTACTAAGTAATCTACTAGAACATAGAATTACTTTATAATTATATGATATTTTCCTAAGCATATAGACTGTAGTCACTCTAGGAATAAAGCACAAGAGTGACATTTAGCAATCCATTACATAATTGATGAAATCTTGCTCATAAATGTGAGTTAATATCCATAAACAGGGCATTTTAAATTCCAAAATAAAGCCAGTTACTTGGCCTCTTTTTGAAAAGAAAGACACCTTATTTTAAAACCTTAATTCCAAAGGGGAAAGTTTGTCTGAACACACGAGTCATTTGGTTTTAGAGTCCAGAAGCAAAGCAGATGGCATTAATTGTCTATATTGAGAAGTAAGTGTGTGTTTCATGCATCAGAATAGGATTTTGAAAAACAATTATATCTTGGTACACAGCTAATTTTTTGGCAGGTAAGTCTAAAAGCTTCCAATAGGAATTGGGGATGTGTTTTCCAAAAGATATTTTTAATGGAGAAAATCTATTTTCTAGTAAAAAATAAAAATAAAAGAACCTTTGGGGGAAATAGTGTTTCCTCAAGGTCTGTGACTTATTATTTAACAAATAATCCCAAAATATATCAACCGCAGAAAAAAATAAAGCAGGTAACAATGCTCCATTTTCAATGGCATAGAGAATTAATTATTTAATTGGGTGTATTAATTTTCTAGGATTTTCATAACAAATTACTTCAAACATGGTGGCTTAAAACAACAGAAATTTATTTTTTTCACAATTCTGGAGGCCAGAAGACAAATACCAAGATATTCTCATGGTTGGTTCTTTTGTGAAGTCTCTGAGGGAGAATCTGCTACATGTCTTTAGCTTCTGGTGGCTGTTGACAATCTTTCATGTTTCTTGGCTTACAGATACTTCACTCCAATCTCTGCTTCTGTCTTCACATGGCTTTCTTCCCTGGGTATGTCTATGTCTCCTTTTCTGCCCCTTCTCTGGACACCGTCATTAGGTTTAGAGTCCACCCTAACCTAGGCTGATCTCATCTTGAGATATTTAGTTCAATTACATTTGCAAAGACTCTTATTCCAAATAAGACCCCATCCTCCACATATCTTTTGGGGCCCACATTCAACCTACTATATAAGACATAGTTGTGAGATGTCAAAATAAGGCAATAGCCTTATAAATGGAGATCTTCAACCTGGACATGATTTCTGAAGATAATGTAGTCATCCTCAGGGCATTCAAGTTGTAGGAAATTATCACTTAACAACTAATGTCAGGGAATCAAAATGATTTGACAAGTATGATCACCAAGGAAGTGATAAAAGAGATTGAGAAAGTGAGACTCTAGCCTCCACTTCTTTCAGTTGAGGAAAATGGATTTAAAGTGGCCTTAGGAGTTGGTTGAAGAGGAAAGAGGAAAAGAAACCTGAGGATATGGTTCAAGAAGAAAAATGGGCTGGGTTTGGTAGCATTCCTTGCTCTGACCACTTTAATATCTCAGTGAAATTACAACTTTATTCCTCCAACTACCACTTTTGACTACATTTATTATTGCCC
Organism: Myotis myotis; assembly: GCF_014108235.1. Taxonomy (NCBI): domain Eukaryota; kingdom Metazoa; phylum Chordata; class Mammalia; order Chiroptera; family Vespertilionidae; genus Myotis; species Myotis myotis. The sequence continues at coordinate 15,920,376 of NW_023416318.1, read as the reverse complement.
ATTTAACCCTAAGAACAATGAACTTAATTGATTCAATTATAGGTGGGTACCTTGGGACCTAACTTAGGTTGATGTATGCATAATTTATGCAATCTGGGAATTTGTTTTGAAAGTGTGTATTTTAGTTTCAGTCTTTAGCAATATTAGTTAATTGAACATTTAAACATACCTGCACACTTTGAAAAGCAGGTCAAGGACATGAACATGGGTTCTAGGATAATATTTCTGTCTGTTAGAATTTAACCATTACTTTTGAACAGGGATAATATTGAAAACTTGTGGGCCATAAGGTTCCTATTGCAACTGGAGACCTCTATTGTTGTAACTAGGAAGAGGTCATAAACAGTCCATAAACCACTGAATGTGGCTGTATTCTAATAAAACTTTATTTACAAAAATAAGTGATAGATTGTAGTTTGGCTGCCCCCTCATGCAAATCATGAAATAGTATGCAAATGGAGAACCATAATACACTCAGCAATAGCAGAATGACACCCTTCCATTCCTCCTCTTAAGTAGAAAAGGAGGAACTGAAAGTGTCCCAAACCCTAGAAACCTCACCAGAAAGTGAGAATTATGTAAAGTCTTCTCGAAGGCTCAAGGAAGAAGTTAGCCACATTAGCCTCTACTGATAGAGTGCTTGGGGTAAAATTTGCATTCTATGGTATTGGCCTAAATTTCTGGAGAGGAAACAAACAAAGTTTGCTGCCTTTTTTCCTTAGGTAACTGAATTATGGTCATAAAGGTACCAGTAAGTGGAAATGGAAAATGGGAAGCTTTAGCAATGGCCTAATGACTGTACTTTTTGTTCTGGTTTGGAAGATGCTTTAAGAGTTAAATGTGGATTGTGTGTGCTCTAGGAAATCCTTTACATGTAGTAGGATGGAAATGTGAGAGACCTATTCTGAAAAGACAATACAGTTGATGTATTCATGGTCAGATGGCCCACAATGAGCAAAGTTTTGAGTTTACTCGGCCATTTTAACCAATGGACCAAACACACATTGTATTTGCTGGTTAGATAAAAAAATAAAAAGAAAAAGAAAATAAAGGAATTCTACCTCATCCAGAAATAAAACATACATGAAAAAGGGTCATAATGAGATTATTTACATTCTGTAGTCATTAGGGATAAAGAGGATACTCATGGATCTATCTTCTTAAACAACAAATTAAAATCCTTTGTGACAAAACCTCTGTGTGCGGTGATTTTTCAGTTCTTTCGGATACCATAGAAAAATGGTGCCAAGTTAGTATATCTATCAACTTAGTGACTGATGTGTATATTTTGGAAATTAGATACCAATGCTTTCTTCCTACTCTGTGTGTCTGCTATGTTTCCCATTCGTTGTATTATGAGAAAGATCAGAATAACATCCAGAAAACCAGCTTATTTGACGATGTGATTTCTAAAATGATTTCTATAAAGAAGGTATTGCTATCTTGAAATGTTGTTGGTGCTGCTATTTTCACACATACACACACACACACACACACACACACACACACACACACACAACAGGATAAGGAGAGATTTGATGATCACTTTTTAAAACAATCCAACCGAAGGACTTGTATGCATGCATATAAGCATAACAGATGGACATAAGACACTGGGGGTTAGGGGAGGCCAGGGGATTGTCAAGGGCGTGGGGGGAAAAAAAAGAACACATATGTAATACCCTTTGTAATACTTTAAGCAATAAAACAATAAAAATAAAAAAAATGATCCATAGGCTTAATGGACTCCCAACTGTCTTCTTTTCAAGTCACAGTGCCACTGATGCTCAGATATGTCAATTATTTTGTTTTTTCCTCTTTAAATGTGCTTTATGGCTTATACAGAAAGATAAATGAAAGACAGTTTTCTAGAAAGATTAAAATAATTATGTGATGATGCTATATGTGAGGAAAACATAATGGCCCAGCGTCTTCAGTGTAGACGCAGTGGTTCTCAACTTTCTGGCCCTTTAAATACAGTTCCTCATGTTGTGACCCAACCATAAAATTTTTTCGTTGCTACTTCATAACTGTAATGTTGCTACTGTTATGAATCGTAATGTAAATATCTGATATGCAGGATGGTCTTAGGCGATCCCTGTGAAAGGGTCCTTCGACTGCCAAAGAGGTTGTGACCCACAGGTTGAGAACCACTTTCCCCTTTAATATAATAGGGTGGAAGACATTGTGATTACTGGTGGGTGCTGATTGCATACTCTCCTTCTTGGAGAGCTTCGTGCCTTATGGGAAAGACTCCAGTTGGACTTTTTTTTTTTAAATATAATTTATTGATTTTTTACAGAGAGGAAGGGAGAGGGATAGAGAGTTAGAAACATCGATGAGAGCCGAAACCGGTTTGGCTCAGTGGATAGAGCGTCGGCCTGCGGACTGAAGGGTCCCAGGTTCGATTCTGGTCAAGGGCATGTACCTGGGTTGCACATCCCCAGTAGGAGATGTGCAGGAGGCAGCTGATCGATGTTTCTCTCTCATCGATGTTTCTAACTCTCTATCTCTCTCCCTTCCTCTCTGTAAAAAATCAATAAAATATATTTAAAAAAAAAAAAAGAAACATCGATGAGAGAGAAGCATCGATCAGCTGCCTCCTGCACACCTCCTACTGGGGATGTTCCCGCAACCAAGGTGCATGCCCTTGACCGGAATCAAACCTGGGACCCTTGAGTTCGCAGGCCAACACTCTACCCACTGAGCCAAACCGGTCAGGGCTCCAGTTGGACTTTGCTTCTACCTGAAGAAGAGAGCTCACACTGGATATGTGAAGACCAAAGTGGTTGTGTTATCAAATAATTATGGACTCACCAGTCAGTGACTTTGGAAGAAAGCTCCGGTTTAGAAGTGATAGTCATTGGCGAAGGCTGCAGTATTTAACAGGCAGGACAGGGCCACTGCTGCAGATAGCAGGAGGGGTTTCCTACAATGAATGATCTTTGGACAGGTTACTATGGTCAGAAAAAGATTTTTTACAAAGAGGCTAGAACAAGCACCATCTGGTCTAACAGAAGGGAAGATAGAAAACACCGACAGGGATTTGGAATTGTTATGGAAAGCCAGACGGTGAAGCATTGATTAAGATGATTTTGTTGATTAGGTGATATCCTGTGATTTATACTACGGACAAGGAAGAGCAAATACATTTTTTATGAGCCTGTGAAACCAGGATAAGCCATAGAGCTACAATTATATCTGACCTTGGGATTCGGAAAAATCTCCCTGTCAAGTAGAAGAAGAGGCCAAATCAAGGAACAGGACTTCCTGAGAATGTGAAAACTCTATGCGGAAGAAGCATGGTGATCCAACTGGTTCTCAGGTATTTGCAGAGGGCTGGGAGGCCACGGGAGTAGAATATCACAGAAGCACTTCTTTTTTGTTTTGTTTTAAAAAACACCTCAAAGTTGCTACTTCAGTGGTTCTCTGAAAGACACCCAAAGGTAAACCATGTTAATCAGGCTAAGAATACAGACCTGGTAGAACTCACAGGACCAGAGGTCATTGGGCATTGCTTACTCAGATTGAAAATCAGTGTATGAGAAGGTAGATCTGAAATTTCTGAGCTTTCTTAGAATAAGTAGAATGATATTTTCTAAAATTAATTTCTCATGTGCCTTTTTCTTAGTGCTCTCTCTCCTTTACCTCTCCCTCTCCCAATATGATTTTCAGTCATTCCCAAGAGAAGTCTTTTCTTCACAATGGATCAGTGATTGAAGTGGTAATATTCACTTCACTCCCCAGAATAAAGCAACACATCAGAATCATCACAAGCCCACCAACCGCTGTTGAATGTTTACCAAGCACTTTAGCATGACTGCATCCCCCAAATCAGAGCTAGCCTTTGTTATATGCTAACCATGAGCCAGGGATTGTCCAAAGCATTTTATACAGATTAATCTTTATTAGTTTAACCTCAAAACATATATATGAAGAGAGAACTATTGTGAGGCTAGATTTTAAATACATTTTGAAAACTGAGGCTTGACTAAGGCTACAAACTAATATGTGATGGAATTCAAATTTGAACTCAGTCTAATTCCCAAGTCCTCACTCTTAAACCTGCTTAATGATGTCCCAATGATTTACCTCAAATGTATTATCTCAATTTTAAAGATGAGGAAACAAAAATTCAGAGGAAAAGTGGTGCTTTCTATTAAGCCTTGAAAGTGAACTTGAACTCAGAACCTTGGGCTCCAAATTCAGCTCCCTTCCCCCATACCGTCCCACTACTATAAATCTGCCTGGCTAAAAAAATAAATAAACATATCCTCTGAGAGGGGGTACTATACATGTATCTCATCTCTCCCTTCGATATCTCATTTTTATGAGAAACAAGTTTCTGGATGATCCTGCCCTATTATTTTTCTCTTTACAAGAAACTTGACACATGAAAATATTTGTAAGGTGGTAACTAATCATTAAAAGTTATAAGAAACACCCTTTTTCCTTCTTGATGACAGCAAATGTCAACTGCTTCTTAGACTCAGTACTACATATTTTGCATTGAGAGCTGCAGTTTGCGTATGGGCAACTATCCCATTACTTTGATCAGACATACAATCTGAGCAAGAATTATGAAGGATCCTCCTAATGTCATGGGTTAAGCATCTACTTCATCAGTGAGAGGGCATATGCAAGTATATCCATTTGCTTTTCCGTTTTACCCCGAACAGTTCCAAGAAGATAGCATCAAGCATCAAAAAAGTGTTACCTTCTGCAATTCATAATGTTGCACTGAATAGAATTATCACCTTGAAATTACAGGGTAAAACTCCCTATACAAAAACAGATTAAAGACAAATTAGACTGTGGGCCAGGTCACTCTGATTGTTAATTAGTGATAATGGAAATACAATTAGCATAATGAGTTCCAATTACTGTATATGGAGAAATATGAGCATACTGCTTTCATAAATCTTGGATTCAGGAAAAATAACATGCATCTGGTTTAGCAAAGCATGCCCTTCTCTTCTGCAGCAAGCTTCCTGGTAAATATCTTTCTGTGGAGCTAAATCCTTCCCCTGATAGGTTGTGATTTGGGGGTGGGGGGGACGATAGCATAGATTTGCCCCGTCTGATAGCTGAGCAGTTTTATGTAAGCTCAGTTTCTGTTTTAAACTTCCTTGAAGACCTAACCATCTGTTTCTCCAGTCGTGGGTTAAAAACATTGAGGAGAATCATAGACCATTGCATCAAATGTGCTCATTGTCTTTGCAATGTTGGTGAGCCCCCCTTTCTGCCTTATGATAAGCTGTGAAATTGGAAAGCCAATCAGAGTCACATATTTACACAAATCTAAACAGCTTTTTGAAAACTCAGTGTAGAACGAATGGATGGGAAACAACGGCTTTACACCGAGCTCTAGTGGGATGCCTGTGAGTGCATTAATGGAGTTATTTTTAAAAGAGTTGCATTACAGGGTCTGGATATTTGTTTTCTCCTTGTTCTTATACTGTCTCAACTTTTCATTGCAGGCACTGATCTCTAAACTTTCTCAGAAGGTCCACCAGCTGATAGTGGAATACTAGGATGCTTGTTCTATTGTCATCTCTCTCGCAATCTCCCTTGCCACTTTTCTTGCTCTGAATGCTCAACTGTTGATGGATTGCATTCCAAGGCTGGTTAAAACCTGGGCCGTTTGGCCAATGAATGATAATGAATGTGGACTGCTCAGCCCACACAGGTGACATTACACCTCGCACCAGGGAATGTGCCAACTTCCTTGTTGTACCCTGTAAATCTGACAGATGCCATTAACCTTTTCAGCGAATCCCCACGGATCACTGCAATGGTGAATCTCAGTAGTAATTGCTAAGACAAAAACGCCCCAGCCTGCCTATATTCCCTGTAAGGATCTATGAAACAGCCAAGTTGCCTACTCAAGTGCCTTTTCCCCAACTGCTGCCTTGATTTACTTTCAGCTGTCAGCCTGCACGGGTTGCAAAGCTTTAGAATCTTCCAAACACACCCAAGTAGCAGATCTTGCAAAGTACTTAGAGCAATTCAACCCTCTCCTTTTTTTCTGAATGGGGTTTTGTTATAAAGGAGAACAGTTATGTATCTAGACCAGAAGATCTACTCAAATAGCTGAGTTCATAGAGGAGAAACTTCTCGTCCCTACTTTTATGATTCACAGCACACTTTTCATCTGGGCTTTGATTGTGGTTGTCATATTTTTAACCTAGTCACATCCCCTCAGTCTGTCTGGAAGCATTTGTAAACTGGATTATTCAATAAAGGAAATGCTTGTCAGGCATCATTCTCCTTCAGCAGTTTGAGATGCTTTCTCTAAAAAATGGCTTTCACACTATCACTCTCTCCTGGAAGCACACATGCACACACACACACACACACACACACACACACACACACGCCCGCGCACACACACACATACACGCAGAGAGAATAAAAAGGATCATTGACTCTGTCAGCCCATATTTATTATGGGAGATATGGCAGAGCTTAAAAAGACAAGGTTCTCTCCCTAATATTTTTATTATTAAAGTATATATTAATCTACACTTCTTTATAGACTTAAACAAGGAAAGGCAATATATTGATGGGCACATGAGGTATCCTAGAAAGAAGACTAACCTTCTGGATACTGGAAAGTGTCTCACTGGCAGGCATAACAATGTGTATTTAATAAATGTTGATAGTAATAAATATTTGATAAGTAGCTTCTGGCAAAGTCTTGGCCAAATCACTGAAACTCTCTCTTGATTTACTTATAATATGAGACATTTTGCCTAGATGTTCCCTGAAGTTTCTTCCACCTCTAAACTTGTATGATTCTAAGGGGCAAACCTCCAAACCAGGAGCTATGACAGAAAGAAATGTTAAAGACTTGTAAATCTATCTAAATAGTGCTTATTTTTAACCTACCAGTGCCACTTAGAATTAGATTAAGCTATATCTAATAGAAGAGCCCGGCACAGAATAGAGATTCATAATTTTGTCCAGGATTGGTAGGCCTTAAAAGCTCCACATTGTTCAAGATGGCAGTTGGCACTTGGTTCATCGCATCCATGTTCTGCCCAAAAGGAGAAACGGGGGTTGTAGACAAATGTGTGAACTACCTATATACTCAGCACTTTAAGGGGCTTTCCAGGAATCCCCACATAATAAATTCTCTTCACATCTCATTCACATCAGTAGTTGTGAGAGAGACAGGGAAGTGGAGTATTTTAGCTGGATGCATTGTGGCCCAGAATAAACCCAGGTTCTATTGGTAAGAAAGAAAAGAAGACTGGGTTCTGGATAGGCAACTGGTAGTATCTGCCATGCAATCATTTTTCCCTTTCATTGAGAATATTTTTGTACCTTGCTTCTTGTTTTTTTTTTAAAAAAAACCCTCCAACATATAGAAATAATTCATTTTCATTTTGTAACCATGGCTGTGATGATGGATGGTTGAGTCCTATCAACTTTGATACCTACCAGGGAACATATTTCCTGTAGGTAAGGGGAGACTAGTGTATATAACTCTTCTGGGCTTCACACTAGATTGCATATTCTGGGCTGTGGCTGAACTGAATCCTGCATCACTCAGTTGACACAGCTACCCTGTGAACCACCCTTTGAGTAGTAAGGATTTATAACAGCAAATACCTGGAAGATAATTAGCCTCACAGTTCTTAATCTACACATATTTTCTTTTTATTTAATTGAGCTATAATTACATATATCAAATGAGCAGAAATTAGTCTAAAGTTGAGTTTGTGTGTACATACCCATGCAGCTAACAACCAACACCAAGCATCACTCCCTCCCTGGAAAATGTTCTCATGTCTTTCTTTTGTCCCCCTCCTCACCAAGAGGAAACCACTATTCTGATTCATATTCCCATTGACTAGTCTTGCCTGTTCTTGAACTTTATATAAGTTCAGCTTATTTTGCTCAACATATTTATGAGATTCATGTACTCATAAGTACCTGTGATTCATTTATTTATTTATTTTATTGTTGATCAGTATTCCATTCTAGGAATGTGACATAAAAGTTTATCCGTCCTTTTGATGAGCATTTAAGTTGTTGCTAAAGTTTTGCCATTCTGAATAAAGCTACTGTGCCTATCATTGTGTAAATCTCTTTATAAACATATGGATTTTTTTATTTCTTCAAAATAAGTAACAAGAAATAAAATAGCTGGGTCATAAGGTATATGTGTGTTTAACTTTTTAAGAAACTGACAAATGGCTCTCCACAGAGGCTGTATCATTTTATACTCCCAGCATCAGTGTATGAGAGAATTCCAGTTGTCCTGCCTTTGGGGTTGGCAGCCTTTTAAATATTAGCCATTTTATCATAGTGATAAATCACTGTGATTTTAAGTTGCATTCCTGTGATGAAAATCCATGTTAAGCATCTCTGCACAAATATACAGATAAGGTGCCCCCCAAAAATGTATACACACTTTAATAGCTGATAGCTCAATTTTTAAAATAAAGTTTATTTTAAAAAACACTGCCTTTATAATTATTCAAATTATGTCTATACATTTTTTTGGTGCACACTATATTTCTTTTCTTTTTTTTTCCTTTAAATCTCACCTATTTTTTGCATTGATTTTAGAGAGGGAGAAGAGAAATAGAAACATTGATATGAGAGAGATACATCAATCAGTTGCCCCCCCACACATGCCTTGATGGGGGACAGAACCTGAAACCAAGTATGTGCTCTGACTGGGAATCGAACCCGTGACCTTCTGGTGCACTGGATGATGCTCCAACCAACTGAGCCACATTGACCAGTGCCAAACATATTTTCTTTTAGTCTTTTGTCTAACCTCATTTCCACCTGTAACATACAGTCTCCCTTTGAACCTAGGAAAAAATTTATTTACAAACTGGCCACATGATAGGATTTCAGCCTGAATCTTACTTGCTCTTTTAGATTATGCTTATCTTTCCCCATTTGTTCTCATCTGAGAATTTTGGTTTTGACTATCTTAGTATGGGCTGCTGAATACAGTAACAATATTTTCTCATTAAAAGGAATGTCCAGCTCTTTTTCTGATGGTATTTAAATTTGCCATCCCAGGCTCTTGTAGTCAAATATATTGATAACGTCCCATGTGTGTTCTCTGACACTTGGGTGTAATTGTGGTGAACTTTGAATTCCCATCTTAAGGTCAGTTATTAACTATTGATGGATTCTCCTTTTCTCCACTTAATGCCTAAGTATTCCTACTAACCAAGACAGATGGGAGCGGCTAAGGAGTTTTTCAATGCCATTGCTGTGTAAGCTGTCTTTTGCTTCCCTCGTGTGAGAAACTCAAAGCTCTTTTGTAGAGAAGATCATTTATTCAAGGTAAAAGGGGGGGGGGGCGAAAGGAAGGAAGGAAGAAGGCTCCTACATTCATTTCATACACCCCGGTTTTCAAAGCCCCCATCTACTTTTTCCGGGACAGAGTTTTCTCTCGTCATTCAAGATGAGAAAATGGCACCTTTTGACAGCAACCTTGGCCGACCCATTTTGGAACCAAATGGGATCTGGGTGTAAGAAGGATGGCCAGGACCTCAACATTCAGGACAAGTCACCCTGACAAACAACGGCACCGTTTTTGGATTTCCCAGGAGGCGGAAAAGTGCCCTCTGAGATTTATAAACTCATCCATAATAAATGGGAGGCTGAAGTTCAAACTGCTGTGGAGCCTTCCCCGCTGTGCCGCCGAGGTCCCGTGTGATTTAGGGAGGTGACATTTACTGTGTGCAGACCTATTATTCAGAGTGACTGTTTGTGTATAGACAATATTTTAAAATGGCTTGCTGTAGATGAAAAATTCTTATTAAGTCAGAAAAACAGTTTAAGTAGGTAACACTCTCTCAGTTTAGTCTGCTATAAGTCTTACTGTCTTGCCACATGGAAACCGCTTGTGGTGGGAGGTAGTGACACCGCACAGGCACTGGCTAAAATACTATCTCTAGAGCAAATAGGATACGGGACGTGGGATGGGACCACAAAAGTAATTGTACATCTGAAGTTAAGCTAGTTGGCAGTTGTATCCCTTTAATGCATTTTTCCTTTAATGTTGGTGCGATACTATGACTCAAGCAATAGTATATGGTAGGAAGAGCACTGAGAGTCTAGAAACTTGAAAGGAGGTTTTCCCACTAACTAGTAAGTAGTATAGACACTTAACCTCCCAAAGGCTCCGTTTCCATAAACTGCAACATTTAGGAATTGGATAAGGTGACTTTTTTTTAATGATCTCACATATTTATTACTGAACCAACCTACTAGTGCAGAAACATATTAACAAAGAGAAAAATCATTCTTATAATAATTTCCCAATAAAATACACCCTACTTGTCCAGATTGTAGTGAACTTTTCAGGGATATGGTAAGAGGCAAGCACCTGGATGCAGCATAAGTATGGGCGCCATCTCATGTGCGACTTCTTATAGACCCAGCTTGGTTCTTTTCCAATGTCTCCTCTTGGAGTTGTACCTTATTTTATTATCAGTTTTTATCCTAATCCATTGGGGAATGGGTTAATTCTGCTTTTGTTTCTTATCCAGGAACCCCTTGATCCTGAAAGTCTTGTGAGAAGGTATTGCAAAGAAGAGTCAACTGCATGCACCACTATGGTGGAGAGAATGATGAAGTGACTTCTAAGACCCCCGTAAGACATGTCTATTTTGAGCTGTTTATTCTTATGCAAGAGGGTCTGTCAGCCCCCAATGCCTTATAGAACTTTACAATCATCAAGAATACCCCCTATCTTTACTGTTCCTGTTTAGTCCTGAGAAGGAGGCAGAGCAATTATTGTTATGCCTTTTTTTTCTATGAGAATACTGAGGCTCAAAGAGGTTAGGTGCCATGTCTAAGATCCGGTGGCTGGAAGGAACCTAAGCCCCACATCTTGCCCTTAGTTTACGCTGTTTCATCACATTTCTTATACCTCTGCCTTCCCTAAGACCTCTGGAAATGGTTTCAAACAGTTCCCCAGGAGAAGAAGATTTCTGGAATATAGATATGAAAAGAGGCCAGGAAAAGGACAGGTGTAGTCTATTCCCTGGAGGCTCACAGTCTTCTAGAAAAGACAACACATCTCTGCCTAATCAAATTCTACCCATTTTTAAAGCCTAACCTCATTATTCTCCTCCCCCAAAAAGCCTGTCTTGTCCCACCTTATCCCAGCTTCCAGGGATCCTCCCTTCTGCACTGCTGATTGAACAACATTGTCAAGATGGGTGCAATAAACATGCATTTCCCCTCCCTTTTACCCTAGTATGTATGTATCTTATTTCTTCCAATTCTTTAGTAAGCTCCGCGTGAGCAAGACTTGTAAATTCTATTAGTTTTACACACTCATTCACAGGGAGTAATCAGTTAATACTGTAATGCAGCTCATCTATCAATCAAGACCTCTTTGCCACCTTGGAAAAGGGTAGTGCCAAGATAGACATTACACTACTCTGCTTCATGCAACTTTAACCTAACTAGAAGCTATGCCATCACAGCCTTTTTCGCCTAGTAAAACTGCAATCTTATTGCCTCCATCACTATCTATTTACCTCCATTATCTTTCGTCATAGATCTTGAACATTTGTTTTGTTTTTCTGTTTCTCTACTAAAATGTAAGCTCCATGAGGGCAAAGGTTTGTCTGACATTGCTGTATCTTCATACCAAGAACAATGCACATTGTAGGTGCTCAGTAAATACCCATGAAATGATACATGAATGCTTGCGTTTCAGGCTTTGTTGGCCATAGCATGTGACCCCCAATTTGTGCATGTGTCACCATTCCATATATTTTTATATCCTGGAAATTTGACCACTAATGAGCTATGGTACGTGCCCTTCAAAGTTGTGTTTGTTTTAAATTATTTTAAGAAAGTAACTTTAAATAAATTACTTTAAGAAAGAAAAAGTCGCCTTTGGGGTACCACTATGCATATCCATGATGGCTATGTTGGTGAAACATATAAGTGATATATTTTGTTTTGGATAAATCCTTTGTTCCTCCCTTCACAATCACCTCATGAACTATTTACTGAAGAGTTATTTCCTCTGAATGATGGAATTTTCTTTATGAATGATATAATTGAACTTTGTGATGTCAAAATTAACTTAAACCTAATATTAGCAGGTTAATAATAAAAGCATTCTGTAGAACTTGGGTGATAAAGTCAAACTTGCCCGCTTTAAATCTTTGCTTCAGCTGAGTAGTTTCTAGAAACTTACACAAGAGATTTTGTCTCTCCAAGCCTCAGTGTCTTTATATGGAAAATATTATACTCTAATAATGGTACCTTTATCACGGGGTTGTTGTGAAGATTAACTGAGATGATCCCTTTACTTAGTGACACAGAAGGAACTCAGTAAGTGCTAGACTTTACCATCACTCCATGACGTTAGAAAAGTATAACACACAATTTAAATGCAAATAGTAATTATACTATAGTGCTCTGCATTTTTATTTTATCCTCTTAGAATGGCTAATTGCTTGTGCTCATTTAGCAGTAATGACACTCAAAACATATGTTTGTTCTTCTAAGAATTAACAATAGACAGACAAGATTATTTGTTGACTTTGGTCTGTTTGGATCATTGTAATAAGGTGTCCCATATGTAGGAAGTGCTATGAATTTCTACAGCTGATTAAAAATATAATTTTCTGAAGAGTCATGGTAAATCTCTTTTCCACAGACACCTTTTAATAAAAAACATAAATTATCAACCTACTGTTATGCAAACAATATTGGCACAACAAGAAAATGATTAACATACAGACAGGGTAGGTCAAAAAGACTATAAAAGAATTAATGAACATTGTTTGATGTATATTAAAACAATTGGTCAAAGTTTAGGTAGCATTTTAATTTTTGGCGTCCACATACTTAAGACCCGTTCATTCAAATCTTACCAAAAACAAACGGAATTTTTTTTGAAAGTAGGAGTTCAATAGAACTCAGTAGAATATGTTAAATCAGTCTACTGCCACTATTTTATATATTAAAAAATAGTGTTTCAAAATAAAGACAAGGGCAGTTCTGTTTTCAATTTATGGAATAAGTAACAGCTATTTTCTTCCCATTTTTCCTTGATGTTTTTCAGATGCAGAACACCTTCACTGATGCTTTGATTTCTCTCTCTGGCTACCCTATGTTACTCCTCATTTTTCGAGTCACTATAGTCTTGTGAACAGCAATTTTCATTGCAAAGTTGAAAAAAACATTAAAAGAGAATTTTATTTGATCAAACTTCTCAAATGCCTGTTTGGATATTCTGAACTAGTTATAAACTCAACTGGAACACCCCATTTGGCAGCAACATGATGAGGTCTTGTCTCCACTTGCTGGTGTGAAACGACACGTTATTAACTTGAGTTTCCTGATGCCTCTCTAGGCTATGAGAACAAATGGAGTCATCATAAATAGAGTCATGTTCAACAATAGTATACTACATGTCATACTGGGTCTTGTCACCACTTTTATGAAAGCACACCTTCCACAATGTTCTCTGTCTCAAAATTTTGGGAAACCCTAGAGGGTATCTCATATCTGTTCCCACATAGATAGTCATGACCTATGCGTCCCATGTGTTTCACCCAATCTATCACCAGGCACTGCTACTTCTTCTCTCTCAGGGACCTAGACCTGAACATAATTAGTGAGCATATGTAGACACTATACCCTGTTTAAATTTGATTCTTACCTCAGATGACTAAAGCTTAACTAGTGGCTCACCTTGCCTAAATTGTCTTCCAGGAAGTGGCTCAGTTCTTTTTAGCTCTTAAATGTTAAACTTTTCTTGTCAGTTTTCCAGAAATACATGATCATTATTGATATCCTATGCAAACTTATGATGAGATCATTACTATAGTTGGAATTAGACACTTTTTGAATCAAGTTTAATTAATACCTCATACCTAATTATTAATATAATAAAATTTAATATTTAGTAAGTGTATTGTATTGTTCAGGTAATTCCATAATGATGCTGTGTAACAAACCATCCTTAAACTCAGTAGATTAAAACAACAATCATTTATTCTTAATTCATGCATCTGCTGTTGGGCTGGCATGGGGGTGAAGGTAGTTTTTTAACTGAGTTAGTCTGTGTTCAGCTGGGCATGGCTCTAAATTATAGATTGGGTTCAAATCTTCTCCATATGTTCCTCATGCTCCTTGGACCAGTGAACTAACCAAGGCATCATTTCCTCATGGTGATGACAGAAGCCCAAGAGAGAAAACTGAACTGTGCATGCACATTTTAAGCCTCTGCGTGTGTTACGTTCGCTAATATCCTATGGGCTAGACATATATAAAGTTATATTCAAGGTCAGCAGGTGGCTCTTTCTCTGGGGAACAGTGCAGTCATATGGCAGAGATATGGACATGGGAATGGTGAAGAACTGGGAGCCATAATTCAATTTACCATATGTATGTATTAATGACCTAAGTTATAACACTCATTATTCATTTAATGCATTCTTTTTTCTTAGAATTTATATGACACAGGTACAAAGTGCACTAGGGAAATATTTTTTTTTTTTTGTTAAACTCAGTTACCATTCACTGAGTACCTCCTCCACATAATGCACTGATTAAAAGATAAAGCTATACATTGTGTATAGAAGTCCTGGTTCCTGAAAGGATAATGGTGAGTGGGTCAAGACTTGGTATGATTGCCCAATGTGCCCACATGACCTTCACTGGTCAGGGGCCTTCTTATTTTCCTTTAACTTTTGTTGCTTTCTAAAAATCACCAACCAATACATATCTAACTTACAAAAAGAAAAGTATGCGTAAAAAATACACTCATACTTCCATCAACCATAAGTAAACATTATTTGCTCTAACTGAAGAGATAGGACAATAGGTAAAGATCATGTAGATAAATAGATTGATAGTAGATTGACTGATCAAACATAGAGTAGTGTTTTGCAATATTTTACTTAATATATCATAGATATATTAAATTATTAAATGTAAGTAAATATTCATTTTTATGTCTATTATTAATGCTACCTACCATTGTCATATTCATATAAAGAATTTTATTTTACAAATCTATTGATAAACAGCTAAATTTCACATTTTTGTTATTATAAATAAAGATAATTTGTACATCTCTGAACACTTGGAGAAATGTTTCCTTTGGATAATGCCAGGAATGAAATCACTTGTGCAAAGGGCTGGCATGGTTTTCAGGTTTAATGTATATTGTGAAATTGTCTACACGAAAGTGTGCAAGACACACTCAACAAGGAGTGCATGAGGCCCCTCACCCACCTCAGGCTTTTGAGTTTCCTAAAATAAATAAATAAAAATATTCTACTAAGGGTTAGATTAGTTAACTAAAGGGAATTTTCTAAGTACCAAGAAGCAGAGAGAAGGTGAAAGGATTTCCAGTAGTATTCTTTAACAAGGAAGGAGTGATTTTTCAAGAGATTGTAAAACAAAAATCCAAGGGCCACATAGTTAGGTTCCAAGATGCGAGAAACAATCAGAAGGGAACAGAGACCTTCTTATGTGCCAAGCAAGGGAAATAAAGGGACTTTCCAATTAAACATCTAAGACACTTTCCAGAGAAAGACGATGGTGGGATCCCAAATTCAAAACACAACAGGAAATACATGAGCCAGGGAAAAAACTTTCTGGGATTTGTTGTTATGATATGTGGGCTGCAGAAAACTGGGAAGCCAATTTTACCAAATAGAACAGTGGTTTTCAACCATCCTAATCCCCCGACCCTTCGATACAGTTCCTCATGTTGTGGTGACCCCCAATTTCATTATTACAAATTGAACATAATTAAAGCATAGTGATTAATCACAAAAACAACATGTAATTATATATGTGTTTTCCGGTGGTCTTAGGCAACCCCTGTGAAAGTGTGGTTCGACCCCCAAAGGGGTCGCGACCCACAGGTTGAGAACCGCTTAAATAGAAGAACGACTCTGCACAAAGACGCATGAACGTGTGCACTGAGTTGAGTTTGGCCTTCTAGAGCTTTACACCAATTTCAGATGTGCAAAGACATTTAGTCATCAAAATATGCACATGGGAGTAAAAGGCACAATTGGCAAGGCGTGTATGGCAAGTCTATGGATTTGGCACTGAGGCAACTGGTTGATTCAATTAATAGGAAAACAAAGCTAAACTGGGTTATATACTATATTTTGTAGCCTGGCACTTAATACAAGTTAATAATCAGTTCATGGTCCATCTGTACCAGCTCAACTTTTGAAGGTGGGAAAAGGATCTTCAGTATCACCTCACAGATTTAAAAAAAAAAGTATTGAATTTAATGGGGTGACATTAGTTAATAAAATTATATAGGTTTCAAGTGTACAATTCTATAATGCATAACCTGTATATTATATTGTGTTTTCACCACTCCAAGTCAAGTTTCCTTTCATTACCATTTGCCCCTCTTCTACTTCCTCTCACCCCCTTTTCCCTCTGGTAATCATCATACCATAGTCTGTGATCATGAGGGGTTTTTTTGTGCTTAATCCCTTCATCTTTTCACCCAACCCTTCCTCTCTCTTTTAGCTATTAGTCTGTTCTCTGTATCTATGAGTCTATTTCTATATTGTTTGTTAGTTTATTTTGTTCATTAGATTTCACAGGTAAGTCATAGGGTACTTGTCTTTCTCTGATTGGCTTATTTCCCTTAGCATAATAATACACAGGCCCATCCATGCTGTCTGTCACAAAAGGTAAGATTTTATTTTATTTTATTTTATTTTATTTTATTTTATTTTATTTTATTTTATTTTATTTTTACAGCTGAGTTGTAGTCCATTCTGTAAATGTACCACAGCTTTTTAATCCACTCATCTATTAACAGGCTTGCGCTGCTTCCAAATCTTGGCTATTGTAAATAATGTTGCAAAGAACATAGTGGTGCATATATTCTTTCAAATTAGTGTTTCAGGTTTCATATTACAGGCTTAAGGACCCTGAAAGTGAGAATATTTGTAAGGCTGGTCTGCAGTGGCCTGGATGTGGCGGGGAGAATATGCTAAAGCAAATTCTGGCAACTAAGGTGGAATCGTCCCTCCTAGTAAATTGACTATCAAGGAGAATCCTTTGATTTGAACGCTAGATTAGCAGCCTTAGCATCTCAGGGAAGTGCCTAAAGTTAGGGCACTTCTCCAAACTGAGAATGTGCTAATTTATATGGGATCAAAGATCAAGGAGCTCTTTTCTCAATCTTGGCTTTGAAGACCCAGAACTTAAGTTTGGAGGGCTCTTGACTACCAAAAGATGCTAGTATAATTAGTTCTATTTGTATAGTATTTTTATTGATTTGCATACTGAATGAGGTATAGGAAGCAGGTGATAAAACACCCATTATGATGGATCAGGCTATTGACAGTCATAGACAGGAAGTGGTCAAGGTCACTTAGTGGTCAAGGTCACATGGTGACATGCGATAGTTGCTGTGTCCTGAGTACCAGTGCAGGACCTTTGGCTCTCTACCCATAGGTAAGCAAACCTCAAACGTGTTGGTCAGAGGATTTGACATTCTGGATAATTCAACTTTCCATTAAAACTCCAAAATCATGTGGTTGTATTCCTTACTGTTGAATTTTTTTTCTAAATGTTCAGTTTCTAATTTGTCTGTTTTCTTGTTTTAAATGTCAAGTCTACTGAATGCAATAAAATTTTTGATGATCCACCTGGTGGAACAGATGATGATCAGTTCTCATCCCCTCAAGTTGTGTTGGTAGATGATGCAGGAAACTGAGCTGAAAAACACATTGAACCCAGCAGCTTAGATTCTAAGATTCTTAGATTTTTTGCTCCAGAGAGAAGGGGCTGGATTTGTTTTGTTCACTCTTCTCTCCTGGGTGCTTACCAGATGTCTAGCAGAAAGGAATCTCTCAATAAAATAAAATAAAAATGAATACTGTATACATGATCTTCAGAATGTGTGTCCTTGTTATTGAGGTCTTTCTCCAGAAAGTTAAATATAAGGTAAAATAAAGGAACAAAGAAAGAAAGGAAGGAAGAAGAGAAAGAAGGCAAGGAGGAGGGGGAAAGGGAGGATAAAAAGAGGGAAGGAAAAAGAAAGGAAAAGGTAAGAAGGAAGAAAGCAAGAAATAAATTAAAAAGGTATTCTAGGGGCTCTGGCTGGTGTGGCTCAGTTGGTTGGAGCATCATCTGTACACCAAAGGGTGGTGGGTTTGATTCCCCATCAGGGCATGCACCCAGGTTTTGGATTCACTACCTGGTTGGGTTCATATAGGAGGCAACCGATGGATGTTTCTCTCTCACATCAATGGCTCTCCCTCTCCCTGCCTCTCTCTAAAATTAAAACTAGTGCTTCAAATGTTGGTTTGACTTAGAAAAGCCCACATTCATTTAGTTAATATTTGTATTTGTTGAAGTTTAAAAGTATATTAACCACCTTTCTTGCCCCTGTTTCTATCTCTGTTTCCTCCTGGGAGAACAGAATAAGAGTTTCCCATTTTGTGCCCCCTGGTGGTAAAACCCTCAGGCCTCGGTGGCGCGCCAGTCACATGACCCTGGACCCCCTGGAGTCTTCCCCAAGGAGACTCACCAATGTCACAGCTGCGGGCTCCGTGCAGATTGATAGCTGTGGACAGACCTCCAGGATGAGTTCTTTCTTTGTGCTCTCTTTTCTGACCATCTAAGTGTTTTCTGACTAGCTTGGCATGCTGTTAGTTAAAATTCATTCTTTTAAAGCCCAGGATCCACTTAGCTCCTCTCCTCTGAACTTTCGTCATTCATTATTAACAATGAAAGCCAAAGTGCATGAAACAAGTTCAGCCCTATCTGTTCCTGGCATGAAAGTGATGTCTTGGCATATTAGTGGGACACAGCTCTATCTCACATGAAATGATGCCTGGGCCCACAACAAAGGCGCCGCCTCTCAGCGCCTAATAGGATCACCTACTTCAAATGTGAAACTTCCGTCTTTGAAATATTTGTTGAGATTTCATAAACCTATGAAGACTCGCAAACTCAAACAAAACCTTCTAGGCTTCAGTGCAAGCTCCCACTCTAAAGAGCTTTCTGTTCTATAAACCGGTTATTGGTTCTGGGTCCCAAGCCTGGGCAGGTGGGGGAAGTATGGGGGCATCGGGGGAGGAAGAGCTTGCTTTCCACTTTCTCTTTTTGATACAAAAATAAAAGTCATCTGGTTTTGACTGCAGAAAATGAATCATATTAAGCATTTTAAAAGCACTATTCTTTTTGCAAGACCTAATTTCAGACCGATTAACACTTTAATATGAAACAGAAGCACATCATTTCATTAGGAGACAAAATAAGGCCTCCCAGCTACCATATGTTGTCTCTTTTTTTTTAAAAAAAAAAATCTTTTGAAACCTTAGATTGTAGATTGAGCTGCAGGAGGAAATGTAAATTTGGCTCCACCACACACCCCACGTGAGCAGACTCTACATTGAAGAGTCACACAATCATAGATTTTTTTTTTTTTTGGCCATGCTCATATTCACTCTATTCAATAATAGAGGACCTGGCCACTGCTCTGGAAAGCTGACGGGGAAATATTCTTTTATGAAGATAGAAATCAAAAGAATCTTTCAGTGTGCCCTTCTTAAGAATGTCTTCGCCGATACATACAGCAAAGAGACACTTTCTACCACTGATTTCACAGATTACTTATTTATTAAATAGATGAAACAAAATTATAGCTGTCCATTTTCAATATTTAAATTTTTTTAATGATAATGCCTTTAAAATGCACAGAACATGAATGCAGGAGCTGGTGTGATAGGAGAGAGCCTTATTGCACATAATTAACAGACACATAATGTCTGGTAACTAGTAATTTCCTTCTAGCTGAGTAAGGAAATAATTTAATCATGTTGATCAAATGAATCCCAGGAGCCCAGTGTAACATTATGCCCAAAAAAAAAAAATCTGCATTAACTGATAAAAGATTACTTGTTAAAAAAAAAATAAAAAAATTAACATGGTTCCCAATCTTGTTTAGGTATCCTTGACAGTATTTAAAATGCAAGCCTAATTTTAGTAATTAGCTTAATCTGACATTTCAAGAACATTTTTTTCCCAACAATGGCAGAGGCTACAAATATTGACATGGTACACTTTTCTAGAACCGACTAAAACCTAAGTGTGGCAAGATGTATATTTCCCTCACCAATAAAACAGTTCCCCCACCGCTGCTTAGAGGGGTGTGCAGGGGGTCTGAGGAGGGGGTGCGTGGCAGACTTTAAGAATCTCTTTCCTAGAATAGCATCTTATATTCAACAACTAGATAGAAATCTCCACTGCCCTTGTGTAAATTTCAGCTTCATATTCAAAACAGGCCAGAAGAAGATTTTTTTTTTTTTTATTTCAAATCATTGCCCCAAACAAATTTCTCCTTAGTAGACTATAGCCTCGTCTTGATAGACTAGTGTTTCCTTTGGAAGTCTTTTGTGGCCGACTATTCCCATTGTTCTTCGCAACTACTTAGAAAAGGCAGCAAGCCACTCTCCTGCTATGTGAAGTCAGCTCTCCGTAATGAGGTGATATAATTTAACACTTACCGTAATACATTTTATCCATCTATTGTTTGCTAAATAATTCCTGCAATAACACTTTTATTCTTTCCATAATTCTTCAGGGCAATGCTGGAGGAATAATATTTTTACTGCAGTGATTGATGACACGGGTCCTGGTGCTCCTCAGCCCCCGTGAACAGAGGTTATTGATAAGCATCAGGAAGATGGGAGGGAACGGAGGGGGCAGGGAGAGCATCCAGAGGCCTGTGCCGCGTGGAAAGAGCATCAGGGATCAGAGGGTTAATACCATTTTATGAGGTTGTAAAAATCTACCCCAAGATTCTTGTGTTAGCAATATTCTTTGTGTAAGATGTATGTTATTAAAACAAGTAGCAGCATCTGAATTAAAGTGACAGTATGATGGATGACTACTGAAGGGGAATCGGAGCCGTTTGCAGCATTTTGGGCTAGATGTGGGAATTCTGCCTCAGAGGCAAGGAGCTTGGCAGACACATTGATTCCGGGCTGACGCATGTTCATAAATATGCCCCCAGAGAGGTGTGGCCTAGCAGAATTTACAAAATTATGTTCATGAATTATTTAACATTTATTTATGGATGCTATATTTAAACAGTATTTGCCAAGGCGAATGGACCGTAGCTTACAGAGTGATCTTTAGATAATGCAAATTCTGCACAAGGCAGAGGTGGCGGGTGGCTTGCCCAGTGATGCTAAGCCTATCAAAACTGTATTAGAGGAGATGAGTCCACTGACGATGGAGCTGCCCTTCGGAGACTTGAGATGTCTCCCTGATGTGGCTGAGGTCCAGGAAAATCTTGAGTGAGGGAAGAGGTGAAGGATTTTTCCTCTTTGGGAGGAAAGACGGGTTTGTGTTAGTGCTGATTTAAATTTTAACCTCATATGAGCTTCGCTATTTGCAGCAATGTTTTTAAGAATTGTAGAATGCAACATTACCTGTTTGAGATTGGGAAGAAGAAAGGAAAAGATTTAGGAAGTGCTATGACATAGATATGTCGCTAATCATGTTGAGGGCCACATTCAAACACATGAAGAAGTTAGAGTTATGATTGAAACATTTATAATGTTACTGTCTTATACTTTGGCTGGTGGATATGGCAGAGATCCGAGTGCTACCAACCATTCTATTTGCTTCCACCATTTTTCATCCTCCTCGCTGTTTCATTCGTTCTTGCCAATGAAATAACAAGGGAAGTGTCATGTGTCACTTCTGTAAGTCAAGTCCTTACAGGTTTTCTATTGTCTCTCTTCTCCTGACGTCATAAATGAAGAGACCACATATTTCAGAAAGTTCAGGTACAAGACAGTAGAGTCACCAAACAGCCCACTCTCTACTTGTCTTTTGGAGCTGAGTCCCATCAACCTACTTGGGATGAGTAGATAATTGGGAAATTATGGTTGGGTTGGAATAAGCCTTTAAGATATGAGGGCTGCTTGTTGCTGTAGCATAACAAAGACTATCTTGACTAATGCGCTAGGTCAGTACTACTTAATCCATCTGAATGATAAAATAGAAAAAACACAATTGTCTTTTCCATTTCTGTTCCCCTTATACGATTATTTCCCTCCTCTAGTAAAACCACTGTATATATAATAATAGTCAGACCAGTGGTACTATCAGACTATCCCAGGCTACACAAAGCCGGGAACCTAGCAATACAAAAAGTAAAAAAAAGCAAAGAGTCTAATGTTATCAGTTCCAGAAAAGACTCAGTGACAATCTAGAGAGGCAAGGCAAAGAAACTGAGTCCTATTTTCCAAAGTGGGGGGGAAAAAAGTCGGGGAAAAAACTATATATATATATTTATAAAATATAGATCAATTTTCTGTTCTTACTCATTTTTTGTGTCCTTTTCTCTCCCAACACTAATGCAGTGTGTGGCTCATGGAAGATGTGTTTTCTGATTTGTGTGAATGCATGTAGTAGCTACTATATGCCAGACACTATTCTTAGCACTTTAAAACAATATATTTATCTAATCATATTAGGTAGACATGATTATTATTAACAAACACATAGCACTTGCTATATGCCAGAGAGCTCTAAGTGCTTAATGTATATTAATTATATTTTTTATAAAAAGCCATGAGGTTAGTACTATCATTAAGTTCCTCAGTTTTCAGATGAGAAAACTGAGGCACAAACAGGTTAAATATCTTGCCCAAGATTGTATACCTAGTAACATCTGAGATTTAAATATTATCCATCTAGTTTCAATCTGATTATCTATAGTGTGGTGTAATATGTGATAAAATAAGTTATAAGTAAATAACTCTCTTATGCCTTTAAGAGTTTTCATTACTTTTAGATAAATAATACTCATCTAGGAATTTTTTACTCCAGGACTGAAACTTCTTTATATAGTTTTAAGCTACTGCAGCCTGGTAGGTAGCAGAGTCATTTAGAGAAAACTAGTCCTAATCACTACTCAAGAATGGCATGACATCTGCACAAAGAACAAGGGAAAAAGAGTTAACACTTGTATTTGAAACTATTTTCATTGCTGTGTCATATTGCTCTTTACATCCCCATAATTCTTTCTGAAGATTTTTGCTTTCACATACTCTTCTTTGAATAACCCACAAACCTTACCAGAGCTTATCTCTCTGTGTGTATGTGTGTGTGTGTGTGTGTGTGTGTGTGTCTGTGTGTGTGTCTGTGTGTGTGTGCGCGCACGCATGTGTGAATGTGGGAAGGGGGAAATAAAATAAAATTCCCTACTCCATAAAAAAATATAGCCCTGAGAATAATAAAAGTAAGAGAACATTTTTACAGGAAAGTGACGAGTTAGTCTTGCAAATGAATTGAGATAGGACCTGTCCCGGGTTATCACGATTTCATGAACCACCAAAGAATATTCCTATAATGCTGAGCACATTCTAAAATCCAGAGAACAAAAGTGAGCATGTATTAAAAATCTAAAGAATTGAATTTTTAGCTAAGGTCTCAGTGGAATCAGATAAATGTCCCATATCATCTCCCTCTTCTCTTTCTCCCCCTCAGGCAAGAGTGTGAGACCCTGACATAAACCTAACCTTGTCATCATCTTAAAGGATATGCTGTCCTTCCACGTATGTCATATTTCATGCACTTTTTAGCTGTGAGCAAAAATGGTTCACATTCCAGAGGAATGCTATGTTAGCGTTATCAGTGTCCATCAGAGAAGTTGTTTAGCTCAGGTAGGACCTGGAGACTTAGGAGAGCCCTTCCTTAGGGTAACACTACTCCTTTTGGGTTAGAGCAGATATTAATCATGTCTGACCTCTTACAAGTGAGAAGGAAATAATCCCCTCTGGCATGGCATGCATTTTTTCTACCCTGGGGTCTTTCCCCTTAGTTTTGGAATTTATGTATTGAAAGAGGTGCCAGTATGGTTGATGCTAGTTTTAAGGTCACATTTCTCCCCTAAACCAAATTCTAGAGAAAACACACACACACACACACACACACACACACACACACACACACACACACACACAACTGTTGTCTGATAAGAATACTGCCTTTCATTTCTCTCACCAAAGTCTAATTATCCTTGAATGACAAGCTTCAGGTAATTCCCACATGATGAATCCTCTCATTCTTTTTATCTCTTTTCCTGTTGTAGGCTTGAGCCTTTTTCTCCCAGAAGTAGTGCCTTTGGCAAAACTGAGGGGCAGACAGGAAGCAGGGAGCCAGATCTAACTGTCCCAGGATCTGCCTTCCGGAGAGTGAAGCAAAGGCTCATTCTGTAACTGAGGTACTCTGGGTGGACTCTTCAGCCTCACCCATTTTCAGCCATCACCAACTTGGGCTTTTTCTTCCCATTTTTGTGCTTATAAAAAGCTCACTGCCTTCCTGAGACTAACACGTTATTTGTTTATATGCTTTATTCTCTCAGTTTTTTGGTAAGACTGAAAAATGCTTAATAGAGGGGGTGTGAAAGGTGGAAATGGAGATAAAAGAGGTACAAGACTGTCAGAACTTCCATTCTGTTAAAAATTAATTTGGAAGGCATGCAAGAAAGCTGGAAGGCTTGGACTCACATGGGACCAGCAACGGTATGTGAGTAAGGGAAGTAATTTGGGGAAGAAAGACAGACTTAGTCCCATCCTGGATAGATTCTCTTTGACTCTAAACACTAGGTTGTGGAAAATCATGATTACTTTTAAAAAGCACTTATTCTAAAATGTGGAACACAAATGTTGCTTTATTCATGTTAGGAATGTAATCTATGAAATTATCAAATAGAAAATCCTTACATAAACACTACAAATACAAGTTATATACGTAAACACATGTGTCATTAAGTCCACACAGATACTAGAGAGGATCGGGTTGTCTGCATGGGATTCTCTGATCTAAAAGAACTCGGGAAGCTAAAACACAGAGAAAGTAGGGCCTAGATTTACAAAGAAGAAAGAGAAGTTCTGCACTTGCAGGTTTATACGTCAGTTAGCTGTGTGCAATGTTTCCCAGGTATAGGTTAGCAGGGAGAAGGGAGAGGCCTGTGGGGAAACCAGCTACAGGTCCATGCCTAAAATTTGCAGAGCCTGGGGCAAGAGTACAAAGGAAAGACCATATATTTTATGACTAAATATTTAAAGGGTCTAATTCAAGTTAATAGACTGTTAAATAAGCCATGTTTTCTTCTCAGACCTCTCAAACCTTGACTTATGTTCATTTAAAACAATGAAAGCGATATAAAGCTAACATTTTTAGATCATTGAACATTAGTAAAATATGAAAGACCAGTATATTCAATTGTTGCACATGTCAGTATTCTACTGATGGGCCAATGATGTTGGATGAGTAATAAAACTAAGACATAAGCAATTCATAAACAATTTTATGTTTTCCATAAAATATATTTCTTACCTTTATTTCAGCAAAATTACTAATTATGTTTCTTGCTATAATTGAGATTTTTCACAATTTATGAACTGCTGACAATAACGCTAAATTTGACAGCCTTTCTTGCCTCATTGCAGTTAGGAGAGAGTATTTCAACTTTAGTTTTGGAAACTTTACTTTGCTGTGGAAGGAGCATCTTGGATTGCCAATA
Source organism: Myotis myotis (assembly GCF_014108235.1). Classification (NCBI taxonomy): domain Eukaryota; kingdom Metazoa; phylum Chordata; class Mammalia; order Chiroptera; family Vespertilionidae; genus Myotis; species Myotis myotis. The sequence goes on along the minus strand of NW_023416318.1, from coordinate 15,894,821 downwards.
AAATTCTTAAAACAGTGCTTAGATTTAGAAAGTAAATAAGAACATTTTATATCATGTTTGAATATTCAAATGATTGCTTATGATAAATTATCATTATCAAAATTTACTATAAATTATTTTAGCTTCTTCTTATACATTATTAACATTGATATTGCAATTATCATCAGCCCTTAAACCAATATATAGATTTATACACAAATAGAAGGATTTGGTATTATATTTCATGCATGTTACATGTAAATTGCACACACACACACACACACACACACACACACACATGCTTTTAAAAACTATGAATTGCTTAATGCTGTAAAGTATTCCCCCTTCCAAAAATGTAAGTTGGAAGAATTGGAAATTGGAGAACAAAGATGAGTAGGAAAATGAATATTTCGAAATGATACTTTGCTATGCAAGAATCTGTGCATTCATGCTCTCATGGAGGATTTGACAAGTTAATTAATTTGTCTTCTCTATCACTAAATGCTTTAGTTGCTTAGATAGTGCCTGCACTTGATGCAGTGTCTGCTCTGAAGGCAGCAAGTGCACTACCCACAAACCTTCTCGCATTCAGATGTTTGTTTGGGAGACCTCAGGAATAGAGGCAGAGGAGCATTTTGCCTGCTGGTAGGTACTGGGCATCAGATCCTGAGCAACAGAATGAATGCCCATGAGTTGCCCAACATACCTTATGTGTGTGTATTTGTGGGCCCTCTTCAGTGTGGAACTCCGGGTAAGGCCTTTTCCCTGGGGGCAAGCATACTAGCTAGGAAGGATTGGCCCTGTTCATACCTCATTATTCAGCTGTCTGGTTTGCCTCTTTCATTCACTAAATCTTTCTTATTTCCTTTAGTTCTCCACTTCAAATATATTTTCTTCCTTCTCTCCATTCATGTTTTTTTCTCCCACCCCCTTTCCTTCTTCCTTTTTTTTTTTTAAAAAAAATGCAATTTCTCTTTCTAAAATAAATTTTCTCCAGAAGTACATTGCCCACTATTTCTTAAAATATGTCTGAATGGAAATCAGGAGAAAGCAGAGTCAGACAAGATAAAAGGGCAAATGTTTCCAGAAGGAAGAAATAATCAAGTGTGTTGAATGCCTCTGAGACATAGACTAGGATGAAAACGGAAAAGTTAATGCTATGTTTGGCCATATAGATGAAGCTGATAACCTTAATGGGGAAAATTCGAACCGATATTGGGTATTGAAAATAAACTTAAAGAATTTTTCCAGTGGATGGGAAGTAAAGAATTAGAAGTAGCAAGTGCTTTGGGTTTATTTCAATGAAATATATAGAACCAAAGTTAGGCTATTTTTTCATGGTAACAAAAAGAAAATGTATTTCTTCCAATAAATTCAATTTAGGAGACGGAGACAACCCTGTTCATTATGTTTAGTTAACGCCTCAGATCCTGCATGATTTTCTTCCTACAATAGTCCCATGTTGATGGAGTAGATTAAATTTTTAAAGAAAACAAACAGAAACCTTGATCACGTTGAGTCAGTGTGAAAAATATTACCATGTCTTTCTGGGTCTATCAAAAAACTGCATTCCTTCTATTGTGAAATATTTCACTGCTCATTATTATCCCATTTGGGGAACAGTTCATTGATGCTGAAACTTTCCCACCAGAAATGTTGGACATGATACAGGTCTTCACTTTGGTTCCATGATGATTTTATTTTAATACATCTAAACTTCTGTCTGAATTAGGTGATTTCTATTCCTCCCTGTTCTGCTTTCTTTTTTAGTAGAGTGCCAAAAATAAAATTTCTAATGAGTAATCTTATTACTGGTAGCAATTGTACCCTATCAAGTGGCTTTTCTGGAAGCTAGTAGCAAGATTTGAAAATATAATGAACTCTTTTTCTCTTTTTTCCCCCACTTAGAATTAGAATGTCCTAAGAGGCTTGATCTAATGTTTTCTGTCACTTTTTACCAAAGAATTTTTGAAATTGTAATAGAAATGCTTGATCACTTTATAGACCTCTCCATTCTTTGTGAAATAAAGACATGTTGGAAATGGTGTCTTCTACATACTATCCCAGTGTGTGACTGATACTCACGGAGGAATCTTGCAACTAATCTTTTTATACATGTTAATTTATGTGTCAGTTGAAAGTCTTCGTTCTGTTGAATTGGACTCAAGAGGGTAGGGGAAGAATGCTATTCGTGTTTTCATTAGCCAGAGCCCCTTTAGAAATCTTTTAGGAAAGAAACCTGTTACAAACCAGGCAAGATGGACAAAGCCATGCTTTGTTTGTTTCTTTGTTTATTTTGTTCATTAGATTGCACATGTAAGTGAAATCATACGGTATGTGTCTTTTTCTGACTGGCTTATTTCATTTAGCATAGTTCTCTCTAGGTCCATCCAGGCTGTTGCAAAAGGTAAGATTTCCTTCTTTATTTTTTTTTACAGCCAAATAGTATTCCTTTGTGTAAATATACCGCAACTTTTTTAAACACTCAACTACTGATGGGCACTCGGGCTGCTTCCAAATCTTGGCTATTGTAGATAATGTTGCAATTAAGACAGGGGTGCATATATTCTTTCAAATCAGCATTTTGGGTTTCTTTGGATGTATTCCCAGAAGTGGAATTGCTGGGTCATAACGCAGTTCCATTTTTAAATTTTTGAGGTAACTCCATACTGCTTTCTACGGTGGCTGCACCAATCTGTATTCCCACCAACAATGCACAAGGGTTCCCTTTTTCCACATGCTTACCAACACTTGTTGCTTGTTGATTTATTGATAGCCATCCTGACAGGTGTGAAGTGATATCTCATTGTGGTTTCAATTTGCATTTCTCTGATGATTAATGCCATTGAGCATCTTTTCATATGTCTATTGGCCATCTGTATGTCCTCTTTGGAGAAGTGTCTATTCAGGTCCTCTGCCTTTGAAGGAAGTTGTGATAGTCTTTGTGAACAAGGACACCAGACACTTGAGCATATCACAATTTTCTAGAGGGCAGTTATCATTATGGCCTTACCTGGATGATCTATAAAACTGGGGTTCCCTAAGAGGAACATGGAAATCTGGTTGCTCAGAGAGACATTCAGTGGGATTGTAGAGAAGAGCCGTTGTAATAGGAAGTATCCTTAGAAGCTGCAGGGAGGGAAAATGCTGTCTGCCCAAATTAGCCATGTTATAGCACTGTCATGCCATAGTTAAGATAAGCATGAATTTCTCCTAGATTTCAGTTACCTATTAAAAGTACAAAAGAATATGTGCTCTGAACAGTGACTGGTATTTTTGGTAATTAGAGAAAATATTTAAAAATCTTAAGTATAAAACTGATCTGAACCTTGAAATGCTTGTAAAAACCAGAATTCTGCCAGCATCACATGGAGAAGGATCTTGCTAGATCAAATGTCAATGTAAATAGATCAAGATTTGTGTGCCCTGATACCTGATTGAAGGTAAAATTGGTTACCTGTGTATAAGTGAGATAGCAAATGCACTTGAATGAATCAAAAGAATACCTTCTACAATGTAACCCTGGAATGTGAAACTTGAAGAACCATTGTACCATAAGCCAGGCTGCCTAGATACACGGTAAAGAAAACCACAAAGAATTGTGCCTGAAATCTTCTGGACATGAATATAGTGGTCAGAAATGTAACTCAGTGAAAATATTTCCTTCTAACTTGGGGTCAACCCTAATACCTTATCAAGGTTGATGTCACCCTTTCTCTGGGAAATATTAAAGAAGTGGTTGTATCTTCATCACAGATGAAGTCCAAAGGGAACTTTGAATTGCTTATAATGATTGCCTTCCATTGGCCTGAATGAATTAACAGCCTCCTCAGGGAATGGTGTTCAGTGTATGCCAAAAAGATAGAGAACTTTAATCTTGTAGAATTAAAGAGAGGATGTCAGCAGATACCAAGATCTGTTGGAGGATAAATGCATAGTCTGTGATTATTCAGAGGCTGATTATATAAGCTCTTTGTTTAATTTCTAGTTTGTTTTTTTAATTCATGTAATACGATAACATTTTATGAAGGTTCTACTCCATGCCAGCCTCTGTGCTTAAAGTGTATTTAACTCATGGAGATAGTTACTATTGATATTCTATTTTACTAGAGGCCAGTGCACAAAATTCGTATATGTGGGGGGGGGGGGCGGGGGGGGGGGGAGAAGGATCCCCTCAGCCCAGCCTGTACTCTCTCCAATCCCGGACCCCTCGGGGGATGTCTGACTGCTGGTTTAGGCCTGATCCCAGGGATCAGGCCTAAACCAGCAGTCGGACATCCCTCTCATAATCTGGTACCGCTGGCTCCTAACTGCTACCTGCCTGTCTGCCTGATCACCCCTAACTGCCCCTCCCCCCGCCAGCCTGATCATCCTTAACCACCTTCCCCCCCCCCCCCGGCCTGATTGCCCCTAACTGCCTCCCACCACCAGCCAGGTCACCCCTCATTGCCCTCTCTTGCTGACCTGATCACCCCTAACTGCCTGGTCTCCTCTAACTGACCCCCTGCCGGCCTGGTCGCCCCCTACTGCCCCCCCTGCCAGCCTGGTCACCCCCAACTGCCCCTCTGCTGGCCTGGTCACCCCTAACTGCCTCCCCCACAGGCCTGGTTGCCCCCAACTGCCCTGCCTGCCAGCCTGGTCACCCCATGCAGCCTGTTGTTCAGTCGTTTGGTCATCCCTCACTAACCCCCTGCTGGCCTAGTCGCCCCACACAGCCTGCTGTTCGGTTGTCCATCTGGTTGTTATGGTCATGACAGCCCCTGGCTTTTTATATATTAGGATAAATAAAAAAATTGGAACTAAGGTGTTCTAGGAAACCTGTCTAAATTTATCCAGCTAACAAGTAGCAGAGTGGGATTTAGCAGCCAGATGATGTGACTGTAACTAATATAGTCTTAACCATTAAGCTATGCCATCACCTCTAACTTCAGGATTGGCCTATGACACCAAAAAGGAGACAAAGCTTAAATCAATGAAGAGAATGAAGAAATTGTCTCAATTATAGACTAGCTTAGCATGTTCAATTAGTCACATTTTTCCTGACCTCAGTTATCAAAATTAAGAAAATTAGATATGTTCAGATTTTATTTTTTGGAAAAATTTTGGAACACATCTGTTTGTTAAGGCAGTCTATTGAAAGCTATGTTATGATTGCTCCTTATGTATAGGAATTACCATAGAGTTTATGAAAATTCTGATCAATCAGTACTCAATAGTTATTATCCCTTTTACTGTAAATTTGACAATTAGAAAAAAAAAAACACTAGAGATGAAGGTTTCTCAAATAATCTTTATGCATGAGTAATTCCTGGTATAGATTTCAAGAAAGATAAAGAAGGATAATAGAATAGAAGGATATGAGCAACTTGAAAACCTCAGTATGTAAAAACTGATGAGAGAGTGAAATGCCAGAACATTTTATTCACACTTTAAGCTTCTGGAGAAAAATAATCAGTGGGGATCAACTTGTTCAAGGTTATCCAATAGTGTCCCTAGCTGAGCAATTTGGTATTTGAGAATTTATTGTGTTTATCAAAACCCTAATGCTGTACTTAGAATATTCTCAATCAGCTTTACTTCATTCTTTGGGGCTGGGTGCAATTCTGCATTGTAGGATAAGTTACTAATAGACATTTCTTTCTTTTTATCAAATAGTCATGTATAAGGAATTTGGTTTTGATTAAGTAGAAGGTATTAAACATTTTCCCACTAAGAACTGTAATGGCTGACACTAAAACTCTGTTGAATGACACGCAAATCCTTTACTCATTTATTTTTTCACTCTAGTGTTTGAAAAGCTGATAATACCCTGCTCAATCTTCTGGTTTGCTGTCAGAAATATGTTTCTTCTGGCAAAAGATAGGAATAACTGTCATTTTAGCAAGAGGCCACAATGCATTCTCATTCCCTCTTTTGTATGGTATTATAAACTTAAGAATTAACATTGGAGTATTTGCCTGACACAGTTAGAGTCAGAGAAAGCATTATGATGCATGAAGGGTTTTGTAATGCCTTTGACGTCTATAAGAAGGTGCCAGTCACCTAGAAACTTTCAAGTGACTTAATATCTCAAATTTTAAGTCACTTAGAAACTTTTACCTAGGACGATTTTTAATTTATTTTTGATATTTGAAATAATAATAGATATAATTTATTTTATACAACTTGCCCTAGGAGTATGATGACCTTCAATTTATCCTCCAAACTGGATGCCAGTTTGAGAGGAAGGTATACTGTTAATAATTACACTGCAGGTGTAAAATACTACTGCCCAGGTAAATGTTGTCACTCAATGTCAAAGCAATTGCTCTAAACATGAAGTAATTCATGAGTCTAAAAATTGCAGTGTTAAAATTCAGCATAATTTGAAAGGATTGATTCCTTCCCTTGAGGACTTTGAGAGTACATTAAATAGCTGTGGATTTTATTTCAGGTGTTTTATCTGGATGGTCAGGTTTCAAATTCTGAGCTTGCCAAGATAATTGTATTATTTAGTTCAGCTTATTAGAACATGTTGGTTATTTTAAAAATCCCATGGTTTCTTTATAACATTTTTTCTACCTCTTCAGTTTAAGACTCATCAATTCTTTTCTGGATCGCTGCCTTTTTGTCAGAATGGCTAGGCCTCCAAAACAATGACAATAATTTACACCAATCTTGTAAGCAAGATTCCTAGCTGGTTCCAGATACCTAGCTGGTTATCTTTCTGATAGCTACTACAAAGTTCCTCTGGATTTCTTAACCCCTCCAAGAAAACTATGATCCAGCCTGCGTCTGAGTTTTTTCCCTTCCCTTCATTCTTGAGTTTTCAGAACCTACTTTCATCTGAAGCATTTTCTGACCACCTCATTCTACCATCTCCTTTTCTGAGTTCTTATATTACTTAATCAGCATTTGATGCTCATTAGAAACACCATTTATTATTGCATTATATTTTAACAGTGTTTCCATTTATGCATATCTTAATATCTGAGGCTGTAAACTATTGAAGACAACTTGCTCTGGGAGTATGATGACCTTCAATTTATCGTCCAAACTGGATGCCAGTTTGAGAGGAAGGTATACACCAAATATTATATATCTTTTCTCTTCTCCTAACACAACATACTGCTCACATGCTCCCTCTTCTCTAGAATAAATGTCTCTCTGCCCATAGCAATGAGGATGTAGGCCACACTCATAGGTGATACAGAACATTACTCAGGGCTGATTTTCATCATGATGGACCTGACCCAAGCTGGACCAATTAGATTGTAATTTCTAGGAGTCTGGACCCAGGGAAGGTGGTTGGTCCTTGTTGATTGTCCTGAATCAATGTGGAAAGAGAGATGGGATGGTCCTTTTTGGCTCTGTGGACAGAGGAGTCAGTATGGAGTGAGAGCAAGAGGAGTAAAATTGGTCTTCTGAAAGAAACAGAAGTGAGGGGCCATGTGCTGAAAAGATGGATAAAATAACCCAATCTCCTGCTCCTCTGGCCAACGCAGCTTCCCAGTGTCTGTCACCCACGTGTCCAATTGTATCATCTTCATAGCACTTATCAGTGTTGGAAATTATCTTTTTAACTTCCTGGGCCATGCGCATGCTCTCTATCTCCTCCTTCTAGAAGGTGTATTCTGTGCCAACAAGGACTCCAGTGTGCTCAGTGCTGTCTTTCTGGCACCTGGAATATTGTGTCTCCTGTCGGCACACTCAAAAATATTTTTTTGATTGAAGGAATTCATGAATAAGTTGTCAAATTAATTTCTGTTTCTTGGCAGTTAAAAGGGCTGAGGCCACAGAAGCTGTGCCACCGTCCTGAGGAAAATCAGAAGGTGGACGATGACTGGACAGGGGAACCCCTGCGGGGAGTCCTTCACCAGGGGTTTCAGAAAGAACAGGGGAGAAGTGACAGGGAAAAGGGGGCCCCGAAGAAGAGACGGAAGACATCAGAGGGTAAGCTCTCCATTTGGCAGTTTTGCTGTTTGCTGCCCTTGTGTGTAAACTCAGCCAGAGAAAGCACCCCCCACAGCCAGCTGCCAGGAGAGCCTGGGAAAACAGGGGCAGAGATAACAGAAGACTTGGGGCCTCTTTTAGCAAGTGCAAACTTTCACACCTGTCAGCAATAAATCAAGAGGTTTATGGGGCTATGATATTTGCACTCCAATTTAAAAATCATAAAGCAGGCACCCTTTCAGGTTGCAGAAAACAAAACTCCACAATGTCCACAGCAGCAGCTGTTAATCAGTTACTCCTAACAATGATCTGCTGCCCAGCACTGAGATGAGGCGTTTATTTGGCCACAAATGGCAAACAAGACAGCAGGAGAAAGTGGCATTGGCACCAGAGTACAGCCTTCCCAGGTGGCCATGACTTGGGTTCTGTTTACGGCACAGTCTCCATTTGGGGCTTGGGAAAATATTTTTGACAAACACTAATTGTCAACTTCGACTTGTTTTCCCCCTGTTCCCATGTGGAACTGAAGGCCATTCACTATAATGCAGATATGGAGATGGGATTAGGCACCAGAGTGGAGGATAAATTACCTGTGGAAGCATCAGTCCCGACCGGTGCACCTAGAGTTGCACACCTGGGAAATGGACAAAGTTGAAGTTCATCACAATCCTTTTGGTGTCTTCTGGTCTCTGGACATTCCCCTCTCCACCCAGAAGCCAGACCCACCTGTGGCTGCACAGAGTAGCGCTGACTGGTCCTCACTCCCACCTCCTACTATCTCCTCACCTTCCTCTCATGCCCTCACCTTGTTCCAACTTCAGGGGCCTGATTTCAGTTCCTGCAAAGGACAGAGCTCTCTCCTGATCAGGGCCTCCACACAAGTCCTTTCTTCCTGCTCTTCACCTGGAGGGTCCCTTCTCATTTGTTAGGTCATCTCCTTCAAGTGCCTACTCTAAATTGGAGAATCCACCTCTGTATTTTATTCTTAAAACACCCTATCATCACAATGGATAATTAGATACTTAAGCCTTTGTTTACTTGTTTCATGTCTGTCTCTTTCACCATGCCATTAGCTCCTTGAGGGTGAGTACCATCTCTCTTTTATTCACCACTGAATACACAGTACCTGGTGCAGTGTCTGACATGTAGAAGTTTAATTTACACTTTTTAATAAATGAATGAGTGAGTGAGTGAATGAATGAATGCCAATACGTTTTCCAAGAGGACAAGCAGGATGAAATATACAGAAAGAATTGGTCCCTAATTTATTTTCCGGTCACTACATAACCTAGGTTATACAATACATAGTTTGTTTCCTTCCGTCTAACCCTAAGGGGGATGCCAATGGTGGGAATCTCAACAGCTGTAGGTCAGAGGATGAAGGCCACATTCGGGCAGGTTTTTATTTACTCCACCTGGCAAAGACTGCTGGGCCTCCCAGAGAAAGTGCCGGCCCTGCTTTCATTGGACCTGAGTTTGAACATTGCCTCTGCTGTGCAATAAGGTAAATCATTTTACCTTCGTGAGCTTCCATTTCCTCCCCGATTCAGGAAGGATGAAAGGAGCTACTGTGTGTGGGAGTCCTTTGCAAATGACCAGAAGGCATGAGAATTTTGACTTGTGTTCCACTAACAGTAAAGCTGCCCCGCACTATAGGGTGACGTGGGGTGCTCTGTCTACAGCCTGGGTCACTAGGTTCACACCTCTCCCACCCTCTTTAGCCACCTGGCTGGGGTCTTCTCTACTTGTGTCCTCCATGGCCGTTTTCCTTTGTTCTCATGCCCGGCACCCCACTGTGCCTTCGGCTCTGGCTATTTGGTCCCTTGCAGGAGGATGCCTCAGAGACCTCTGGGCACATCCCTGAAAGCACTCATCTTGCCGCCCTCCACCTGTATCTTTGTCTGTTCTTGTTTCTTCAGCTTTATTAGTCTTATTAGCAAAATTACATATGCCCAGTGAAACGTAATAGACTTCTACCTCCAAAGATAATTAGAGTCCCATTTGTTTGCCGATTCAATATAAATACGATGGCAAAAACCTCCCAGCTTTCATCAGCACATGCTCCCAGCTCAGATCCTGCTGGCGTTGTGCTGCTTTAGAACATGCGAAGAAATAAATCCCGAGGAATCACTGGGTTGCAATAGGCTTCCCGTTAAACACAGGGAAGAAACAGCTGATGTCTGAATTTGCTAATTTCCGCTGATTCAGTTAGAGAGTGATGCACACAGCTAACGAGGGACACATTCGGGCAGGTGAATGAAGACTTGGAAACAAAGTGTATGTTGTAATCAGTACATCCGATATTAGGTTGGAATCATTATTCAATGAGTGTTTCCCAAAGAAATTAGAAAAGAATCCCAATCCTACCACAGCTTCTATGTTCTTCCTTCTCCTTGAAGCAACAAAATAAAAATACCTGTCCCTTGCCTTGCTTTCAATCCCGGCATGTATAAGCAATACTCAAATGACCTTGATCTCATGTGTGGTAGAAATAAAACCAATATTGTCATCTCATCTATATTAATGTGGAACTCTGCATAGCAGAGAGGCTGTGTGATTTATCAAAGATCGCAGTGTGTCACTGTGTAATCACAAGGCAAATGTTCACATTCTTATCTCCTTGGCAGCAAATGTTTTGTTTTCTACATGGGACTACCAACCTCTAAACTCTCATCATATGGCCCTGGCTTCCCTTGCTACTCTATTTCTAAGGAAGATAAAGGCACATGAGCAAAATACCCACAGCCATACCCCAAAACCCCCCTCTCCCCACACACAGACATAGGCACATATCCCTTTACAATTGAAAACTTGATCCTAAGAGTTCTATCTCCTACCCATCATCTCATCTACCCCCCATCTATCTACCTATCCACTCCCCCAGCCATAATCCAACCAAGATTGCCAGATATAACAAATAAAAATATAGCACACCTGGTGAGATTCAAATTTCAGATCACCACAAATCATTTTTTTTTTTAGTATTAAGTAATTCCGGGGCACATTTAGGACATAATTTTACTAAAACGTAATTTGTTGTTTACCTGATATTGAAATTTCAGTGGGTGCCCTGTATTTTTATCTGGCAAACCTAATCCCATCACAAAACCTACATCTTTTCTGTTTATGCCCCAATTCCATGATTCTTTGAGTCTACCTTAACCCCTGTCATTTCAGATTTCTGCTAAACATATCACAACCCGTTTTCCCAGTGTTTCCAAATCTGTCCAGAGCCAGAGACTGTAGAGTCGCCTCTGCAGCTCTGGATCGTGGTTTGTAATCTCTCCAAAGGCCTGTTTCTTCCTCTGGAAAGTGAGGGTTTCACCAGCTCCTGTTTCCCATCCCTGTTGTAAGGACCGAATGACAGATGCACAAGTCCCACCACATCGTCTGAGCTCATTTTGTATTACTGTCAGCTGGCGCTGTTGGCGATGCTACTCTTGCGTTTATTGTCATTTAATAGATAAGAACACAAAGGCACAGAGAGTTGAATTGAGTTGCTCACATTTATTTCTTGACAGCGCTGCTAAGTTCTGAAAAGAGAGATTCTGAGGCTCTGCTTCAAATATCAAATTCAAAGTTTAAATTCAGTGTTTTAGACCTAGGTCCTCTGAAGACCAGTATGGTGAGCACTGCTGGTCACTGACCCAACTGCTATTCCCGCTGCCTCATTTCTTCCTTGCTGGAAGACCCCAGTTTCATGCCCAGCCATGTGTATGCAGGAACATGGTCTCCTCCTTAGGCCAAGTAATTAATTGTGAAATGTGATTGGTTTAGGCATTGATATGTGATCACCTTCCTGGCCAATGGGACCAGAAGAGAAGTGTGCTAGGGGACATCTGGAAAAGATTCTTCTTACTAATTAAACTATATACATGAGAACAATGCTTTTCTCTTCTGGATATGACATTGTCTAAACTTAATTCTTGGGACTGCTGCAGTTGATCTGTGCAAGAGGGGAGAACTCTCCAAGTCCCTGAAGATGGCAGAGTGGACAGAGGGAAAACATCTGTATCCGTAGAGTCCATTGAGCTACTGAGTTTCCTGTAACTATCCTGGCTCCAGACTTCTTTATGAAATCAATAACTCCTTTCCCTATGTCAGCACTCTTGGGATACTACTTGCAATCAAAATGTCCTCAGCAATACAAACTCCAAACTCTAGAGTAAAGAGTCAGATTGAACAGTGCTTAATTTCCCTTGGCTCTCTACAAAAGTACATATTCTATGTATTTGGGTAGAATTTCAGGCAAGAAGACTAATTTCTCCTCAAACAGTTGACTTCCTAAACTGTGAGCCATTTGTCTCCTGTTAGGCTTTGTCTGAGCACATGGCTTTGCCTTCGTAAGTAGCTCTTCTTATAAGACTTTCTGAATGGGATTTCCCCCTAGGAATCTACCCAACAAACAAACAAACAAACAAATAAACCTACTTTTTTGCTTTGTCTAGCTACACTGCTTTTCATAGGCACATGGAAATCCAGGTTCCTGGGACATCTCCAAGAAGGTATTATCTCCACGAACTGCTTCTCAAGTTAGCTTCTTTCCAATGTATTTGTTCTATATGTATACAGAGGTGGTGTTGTTTTCACTAGCTAACAAGTGTTTCTTGAATTTGTGCTCAGTTTTCTGTTACGTCTTGTAGTCATAAAAATATAAAGAGAAACAGGCCTCAACATGATTATATTTTCTTTGGGAAGATATGCTACTATTACTAATAAAAATAATGTAAATTAATCAATTTACAGTTTCAAAATGTTTTTGAATACAGTGTCTTATACTGGGCAGCTTTTAAGAAAGTTCTAAGTAATTGACAAAGTAATAGAATTCATGGAACAACAATGTAAAAATTATATTTTTGAGCTAACATTTGACGCCTATGTCAGTAATTATCAAACTTTACAGTACATCAGAGTCACTTAGGAGAACCTGCTAAAAATGCTCATCTTGGGCTGCATCCCTCACTAAGAACTTGGTTCAATAGGTTTTCAGCGGGGAGCACAGATTTGTGGGTTTTTTAATGTACGTGCGATTCTGATGCAGGTGGTCCACAGACCATGTGTGAAGGAACAGTTAATCCATGATAATCACAATTATTAATCACAATTATTTGCCAGGAAGTGGTGAGTCCTAATGGCTTAATGTGGTGGTTCTCAAAGTGTGGTCCCAAAAGCAGAAGTTTTGCATCCATTGAGAACTTACTAGAAATGCTCAAATTCTTGGGCCCTATTCCAGACCTAAATCCAGAAATTCTAAGGTGGAGGTCTAGCAGTCTGTCTTTTAATAAGCCCTCTGGGTGGTATGATGCATGTTAAAAGATGAAGAACCACTGATTTAAACAACTGGGATGTCTCTTTGGGAGAAGAAGAACTTGAGATATATTTGATGAAACTGAAATAGGGTAAATAAGTGAGATCGTTACTCTCTATGAGCCGTAACTTAAGCTAGGGCAGGGTAAGGCATTAGCAGGAGCCTGGCCTGGCACAAGAAGTGAGGGTTCTAAGTGAGGATTGCCTTATTGTGGTCATCCTCTGACTCCCAATGGTATCATTTGCCTGTAGGTTAGGAGTGTTTTCTTGCAAGCATATGCTTCTTGTCTACAACTTCAGATTTGGCCCAAACCAGTCACTTCTCTGCCAAAGCAAATATTATGGTGAGCTTCTTTTGGTGCCTAGGGGACCCCTGGACAGACATACTGCTGACTTGCCCTTCTCTAACTAGGAATTGATCAAATTGGGCATAAAAGGAGTAAAGACAACTCAGCAAAATCATCTTGTTTGTCCTTTTTGTGCTTCTTCTAGAAAGGGATTCTTCTCAGTCAAACCTTTTCCAAATAACTTTCTTTAAAAAAAAAAATGTTTTGGTATGTGTTTTTTTTCCTTGATTCCAGACAGAGAGATCAATGGTGAGAGAGAATCATCGATTTTGGTGGCCTCCTACATGCCTCCTACTGGGGATCGAGACTGAAATCCAGGCATGTGACCTACTGGGTATCAAACTGTGACCTCCTGGTTCATGGATTGACTCTCAACCACTGAGCCACACCAGCCATGCCCAAAAGGGTTTTCCACATTAGGTCCATTGGTTGGTGAGTTTGAATAGCTGTTTTATTTCTATCACCACTCTCAAGAACCTCAGTGTTTCCTTGATTGGATTTATTCAGGTTACCATCTTCTACAGCATTCACTTCAGTCAGTCTATCAGAAATTCTGGTCTTTATGAGGACTGGGCAACTTTCCCTGTTGAGCAAATCTTTAGAATTAGAGATGTTAGAAATGGATCTTTGCCAGGCAGGAGAAATGGTAAACTTCACAGTCTTAGTAGCATAGTAGACCTCTTAATGAGGTCTTAGGAGCCTTAGCCTTGGCAGCATTTCATGGGTTGTTGAGAGAAGCTGGGCCTCCTAGTGGAGACCAGCTGCCAGGATTGCCCTCCAGCATGCTTTTCTCAGCAGTAGCACTCAAGGAAGCTGAAGAAACCTTTGCTGGTCTTTAGGATTTCTCGAGGCCTGGGAATGGTGTCTGGGAGGCAGCTGCTCTTCAGAACTCTACTCTTCAGGAGAGATCTCTGACATTGAAGAGATTTCTTGCTGGTGTTAAGGCTGGTGTTGGGGCTTCCTCTTGGACCAATAAAGGTGTCTGGGGGGCATCTGCTCCTTGGAACTGCCTCCCTTCTTACAGGCACTCTCTGAACCCAAGAAAATGTCCTGTTTGTCTTCAGGCCTCCCCAAGATCTGGAAGGGCATTGTATATAGGCCAGTGATGGCAAACCTATGACACGCGAACTCATTTTTTTGGTTGATTTTTCTCTTTTTTTTAAATATATTTTATTGATTTTTTACAGAGAGGAAAGGAGAGGGACATAGAGTCAGAAACATCGATGAGAGAGAAACATCGATCAGCTGCCTCCTGCACACTCCCCACTGGGGATGCCTGCAACCAAGGCATATGCCCCTGACCGGAATCGAACCTGGGACCCTCGAGTCTGCAGGCCGACGCTCTATCCACTGAGCCAAACCGGTCAGGGCATGATTTTTCTTTGTTAAGTGGCATTTAAATATATAAAATAAATATCAAAAATATAAGTCTTTGTTTTACTATGGTTGCAAATATCAAAACATTTCTATATTTGACATGGCACCAGAGTTAAGTTAGGGTTTTTCAAAATGCTGACAAGCTGAGCTCAAAAAGTTCGCCATCACTGGTATAGGCACAGCTTCTGAAATATTTCTTCAACAGCTGTGTTCTGTGAGTCAGAGAAAACTTGGTGCTTGACCTTAGGCCTCAATGAAGATTTGGAAGGATGGTTGGGAGCAGAACCCACATCAACCCACCTCTCAAAATCAAAACTTTCTAAACCTGAGATTTGAGGTACTACAAACGTCATGGAAGATTGAAAAGGACCATGGAAGATGGCCTCTCCATAGAAATGCCTCCATTGACTACAGCACTGTCTGGACCTGAGAAGATTTACTGGACTTTATTTCACACCAAGGAGGAAGCAGGACATCTGGGAGGCAGTAGCACCACAGAAATGCACCCATGCTGACAGCACTCCCTCAGAGATCTTCAGTCTTCAAAGACTTTTAAAGATCATTTGCTCAAGTGAGGCCTCACAGAAGACTGGGAAGGGCATCTTGGAGGCAGGTCCACACTAGTGGCTCCCATAACAGCAGGACTCTGTGAACCTGAGGAGATTTGCAGGACTTGATGCTTTTTCAACAACTAGGAAGGGCATTTGGGGGACATGGGCTCCACAGAATTGCCCCTCTCAGTAGCAGTGCCCATTGAACCCAACGTGAGACCCCCCCTCCCCAAAGGCTGGGAATGAAGTCTGGGTGGCAACAGCTCCATAGAGGTGCCCCATCAATAACAGCATTCTCGGGGCCTGAAGAGACTTGCTGCTCCCCTGTCCTTCTCACCAGGGGCGGAGGCCACTCTGTCTGAGAGGCAATCCTCTTTTAAGTATGGCACTTGCGGTGGCATTCCAACTTTGTTTTATGTCACACTGTTGGACACTTACAGTTCAGTCAAGGATATAAAAGAGGCCGAGGAACCAGTGTTTGTCCAGCCATGAAATAGACCAGTTAAGCTGAGGCCTAGGGAGAGGCACTCTCTCTTCCCGGCGAAGCACCCAGAGGACAGAATGGATAGGTTATAGTGCTGCTGTTGCAGCTGCTGCTTCCTTCATCATTTATTTCTACGATCAGCTCCAGTATGGGATGCAGCCATGGAATTCTGCTCAATAGCCCCAGAACTGCCCAGGTTAGGATTGCTGCAGAAGGAAGAGCATTTTGCCCCTCAGAGCAGCATCCTGACATTAATGTATGCGCAAGACATGAATTTAGAGTGCAAGTTATTTATATTTGTTGACAACTTTAATTTATTTACCTATCGGTAGACTGTATAATCTGTGAAAGTAAACCTATAATAATAACAGGAGACTTACTATGGGACTGCTATTCTTTTAAGCACTTCTACTTAAGGTATTGTATTATGAATTTTCCTAAGAACTCTGTGGCAGCCTTTGTAGCCTTAGCACTTTTGATGTTTTGGGCCTGATCATTATTTGTGGTGGGAATGTCCTGTGTACTGTCAGATGCTTAGCAGCATCCCTGGCTGACACTCACTAGACTCCAGTAACATCCCCCAGCCCAGTTGTAAATACCAGAAATGTCTCCAGACATTGTCACATGTCCCTTAGATGACAATATTGCCTCAGTTGAGAACCACTGTCCTAGGAGGAAGGCATACCTGCCAGCCCTTTTTACTGGTGAAAAAAACTGAAGATGAAAAGGATTAAGTATTTGTCCAAGTTCAGGCAGCTATCAAGAACTTGAGATTGAAAGCTTGTCTGAACTCTCAACCACCGTTCTATAGGTCACTGAGTAGTTATCTCTTTTAACATCTGTAGTCCTACCAACTCTCTTAAGATTCTTCCAGCAGCCTCGGAGTGTCCTGATGTTCATGGGCAGATAGGAGATTTTGCATTTTCAGGGCCAAGATCCCTGGAAGATCAGTCACACATGTCTATCCCTCCTTTAGAAAGGCTAGCAACTGTGAAAATCTCTTTAATGTTGTTTCTACCCAGAATTGGGGGGAAGCCCAACTTTGTCACAACCAGAGAACATTTTTAATAACCTAAGTGAGAGGGGATGGCTTTGCTGTCACTCCGTGTTTAACAAGGTCAGTGAGGTAGATTTGCCAGCCCTATTTAATGCTTGATGACTCACTTCCTAAGGCCTCAGATGCTTTTTTATGCTACAGGTGTTATAAGGATCAAGGAGTTGGCATTTGCCAAATGCCTGAAGATCTTGAACACATTATTCTTCTACAGGCTTTTCATTCAGTTGCTGACCAGAAGGAACATAAAACTAGAAGCTAAAACTTGTTAATCAAAACCAGTATATAAAAAGCAAGGAGTTTTGGCTTTAGAAGGTGCTACCAAATACCACCCTTCTTCTCAACTGTGCGTAACTCTAGGCAAGAGGGGAAAAGTACACACAGGTATTGAATCCAAAATGACAGCAGTCACCTGCTCTTTGTTTAGGACTTTATGAATTTACTTGATAGATTGCTGGCTCTTTGGGATTCTATGCTTCTCAAAACAGACTTTTCTTTAGTTTCATTTTTTCTGGGTAATTTCATCAGTGGTATTGCATTTATGCTCCAGAAACATGCTCTCTCTAATTCTCATAATCCCAGCTCAGTAAACAGGTTGTACTTGTTATTTCAAACCCATTTTCCTGCCAGATTACCATTGCCAATGCTTTATTCATTATAGGCTCATTAATTAAATGTGTGCATTACCTCATCAAGCTAGTCTTTACCATAAGCCTGCAAGATATGTCATTGTCATTGACAAGCTGGCAAGTAGAGATTTACAAAAACCCTCCAGATCACAGTTCCATGCCCTGAATTTGCTTTTAAAATCCTTCTTATCCCACATAGAAAGTGACAGCCTCAACAGCAAGTCTAAATTATTTTATTGAATTCCCACCAGTGAACCAACACTGATCTGTGACTTTTGTTGGAAACTTATTTATGCTTATTTAATAAATGTTATGTTAACTCTTTAGGGTTAAGAATTTGGTTTAAATCTTCTAGAGGTGTTTTTAATCAGTTTGATGGATGTATGGATGATTAATGGTGAGGAATGTGGGAAAAGAAATAGGGCAAACAGAGACCAAGCTTGTTTTGGCCTTGACAACCCTATTTGTCAAGCATCCAGACATTCATCTCTTGACTCCATGAAGTCACTTGGGGCCTCTCTGCCACTCACCTTCAGTCCACAGGTGCCTGTATTTCACAAGGGTGAGGAAAAGGCAGGTGGTGGGCTCAGTGGGTAAAGCACTGTCCTCAAATGGCCCATGTCCTGATGGCACATGGCAGGGTCCAGCCTCCCACTTTTGGAGTGGGAGCTCTACTCTAACTTGACCCAACCACGACTGCTCTTCACATCAGTGATTTATAAGCCATGGGAAAACTCCAGTGCTGCCCATTCCATGGAATGCTTCAAGGAGAAGTCTCTGACTGAAAAGAATTATATATTATCTTTTATGGATAAACAAACTTAATAAAAGGTCAGTCCCAAGTTGGATGGAATATCAGCAAAAGCCCTCACAGGGAAGGATTTATAATAAGCTGGGAGGAAAATGCATAGGGCTGTTCGTTTGACTCTTATCCCTATATATCCCTCTTTGCTCCCATTTCAAGTGGGTAGCCAGGCCTTTCTTCTTGGCTCACTCATGGGGATTTGTGTTGCTGGCAGAGAGCAGGCATTTCTTCAAGAAAACTCCCTTCCCATCTTTGGTTTTCTACCCCACCAGAACTGCTTGTGGCTATTATGCAGGGGAGAGGAGCTGAAGATCAGAAGAACAAGATGAAGAAGATCCTGCCCCTATGTAGGCCAAGGTTGAGAAACAGACAGTTTCTGTGAGAAGTGGGACTGATGCTTCATTCTAGTAGTGACATCCATAGGTGGCGAGGCCTGTAGATATTCTTCCTTGGGAGAAAATGAGGTGATAAAGGAAATGAAATGCTCTGTTGAACAGCATGAACTATGAAGCCAGGCTGTCTTGATTAAAATCCCAACTCACCTTTTGAAGCCATTGGGCCTTAGTTCTCTGTGCCTCAGTTTACTTACCTATAAAATAGCAATAGTAATAAAAAGATCTCATAGAATACATGTGAGGATTAAATGAGTTGATTCATGGAAAATAGATAGAACAATGTCTGCTGCATAGTGAGTCCTCCATAAATATTAGCTGCTACTAGTATTCATATTTAAAGCCAATAGACAGCCCTATGGACAATTTTGGAAGAAAATCAGCAAAAAACTCTTGCCTTCGAGGGCCCATATGTGCTTGGAAAGCACAAATACTGTGATTACCATGTTGGGCTGAAGACAAAACAGCCCTTCACCCATTTTTCGGGGCCTCATATTAGCTTCCAGGATTCAGGAGAAGAAGAGTGCCCACCTACATAACCCTGAATTTGAATTTTCCAGCACTCCTGCAAAGAAAAGTAAATCATATATTCAGTAATTTGAAGACAAGAAATATGTGACATGTTTTGCATATTTGAGGGTTTTTATGTATTTTTAAAGAACAAGCAAATAATTTATTATTTTTATTGAATTTTTGAGGTGACAATGATTAATAAAATTATACAAGTTTCAAGTGTACAACTCTATAATACATCATCTGTATATTGCATCGTGCACTCACCACCCAAGGTCAAGTCCTCTTCTGTCACCATTTATCCCCTCTTTACCCTCTTCTTCCTCCCCCCACTCCTCTTTCCCTCTGGCAATAGCCATACTATTGTCTTTCTTTCTTTCTTTCTTTCTTTCTTTCTTTCTTTCTTTCTTTCTTTCTTTCTTTCTTTCTTTCTTTTTTTTGCTTACTTCCTTTATCTTTCCACCCAGCCCCCAGCCCCTCCCCTCTGATAGCTGTCTGTCTATTCTCTGTATCTTCCTGTTCTCTGTGAGTCTGTTTTGAAGTTATTTTGTTTGTTTATTTGGAAATTCATTGCAAATTTCTTACTAATGCATTAGTAATAGGCCACCCATCTATTCTCTTTTTTATACAAAGCAAAGTCAAGGTATCACTGAAGACATTTATTGGCATAGGTACCAAATTACAGAGAAATCTGATAATCCCCAATAATGCAATCCAGGAGACAGTCTTCAGTACAAAAAGAATAAAAGAGGGTTTTTGTTGTTTTGAGGAAAAAGTAGGCCAAGTGCCGTGAGGAAATAAGGGTCATTCATAGTGATGTTAACATGGAGGACAATATCTTCTACAGATGTGCTAGGAAAACTAGATATCTGCATGCAAAAGAGTTGGGCCCTTATCTTACATCACCTAAAAATATCAACTCAAAATGGATTAATGATTCATTTTAGTGAATGTAATATTCAAAGCTATAAAACTCCTAGAAGAAAATATAGGAGAAATATATCCAATGCTTCATGGCATTGGATATGGCTATTGCTCACCTCAAAAAATTAAAACTAAAACTCCATGTAATCCAGCAATTCCACTTCTGGGAATATATGTAAAATAATTGGAGGCAGGTTCTGGGAGATATTTGCATAGTAGTGTTCATATCAGCATTACTCACAATAGCCAAAAGGTAGAAACAACCCAAATGTCCATCAATGGACAGATGGATAAACAAAATGTGGTATATATATATATATATATATATATATATATATATATATATTATAAAATATTATTCAGTCTTAATAGGAAGGAAATCTTGTCACATGCTACAACACTGATGAACATTGAGGACCTTCTGCTAAGTGAAATAAGCCAATCACAAAAAGACAAATACTGTATGATTCTACTTACATGATGTATTTAGAGTAGTCAAATTCTTAGAAACAGAAAGTAGACTGATGGTTACCAGGGGCTGAAGGAATGAGAAAATAGGGTATTGTTTAATGGGTATAGAGTTTCAGATTTGCAAGATGAAAAATTCTGGAGATCTGTTGCAGAACAATGTGAATATACTCAGTGTATGGGGGGGTGGGGGAAGGGGGAGAGATCAACCAAAGAATTTGTATGCCTATATACATAACCCATGGACACAGATAATAGGGTGGTGAAGGCCTGGGGTGGGGGTGGGGGTGGGCTAGAAGGGGTCAATGGAGAGGGGAAAGGGGGGAACATATGTAATACTTTCAATATTACATATGTTCAATAAAGATGAAACATTTTTAAAAATAAAGCTTAAAAAATAAATAAACTGTACATTTAAAAATGGTTAAGATGGTTAAAAACATAGGAGAGATCAATTGTAGGAGTCAAGCCACCTAAGATTCTATGGGAAAGCAAGCAAGGTGTATAGCTATAGTGATAAAGCCAGTAGAACAGAAACTACTGATTTTCTCTTCTCTCTGGCTTATTCATGTTGTCTACAGGCTGTGTGGATTGTGTGCAGAGCCTCATTCAGGAAGGTCTGCAGGTGGCATTTCCTGAAAGCAAATTCTGTGCTGACAAAGACAGTGTACAGGAAGCTTCGTAGGGGTCAGGATGGACTTGCGGTCCAGGGCCTGCCTTTATATTGCACTGCCTGCCCCACCCCTCCTTAGCCATTGAACGAGAGTGCCCCTGGGAAGGGATGTGCCTTCACTGGAAGGCCCTGATCTTCAGCCGAGGCCTTTCCAGAAACTGGCTGCCAGTGGAGAACCTGTCAGTGGACAACCTTCCCAACAGCTGGGGAAGTAGCTCCTTCAGTGCAGCACCATCCAGAAATCATGGTAGAAGCCACAGTCCCTGTCCAGACCCAGGTTCATTGATGATAGCTGAGGTAGAGTGAAGGGAGCTGTAGGTATCCGTGGTGCTCTTACAACAGAGAAGGAGAGGCACTGCAGGACTGGATGAAAGAAGGTGAAGAGATTAGCCAAAGAACTCATATGCATAGCCCATCTACATAGAGTGAGGGGGACGGCAGGGGCTGGGTGGAGGTGGGTAAAGGCAGGGAAATGGGATAATCTGTAATAGTGTCAACAATAAGTTAAAAAAAAAAAGTGGAATAAAAAAGACCAGCTGGAAGTTCCATCCATGGACTTCCTTCCTTCCTTCCTTCCTTCCTTCCTTCCTTCCTTCCTTCCTTCCTTCCTTCCTTCCTTCTTTCCTTCCTTTCTCACTCCCTTCCTTCCCTTCTTTGCTTCTTTCCCTTATCCTTTTCTTCCTACCCTATCTCTCGCCTTTTATCTAACCTGTGTTCTACAATCATAGTTTAAACTAAATGACATTCATCCCAAACTGGTCTTCCTACCTGTACGCTCTCATACTGGACACAGACATGTGCCAGGAGTTAAATGTCATATTAAATGATGTCTAGACATGTGGCTTTGCTCACATGGACTGTCAGCTCTGCTGGCACAGAGTGGACGCTTGATAATTGTTTGTTAACTATTCAATAGAGTCACATGGAAATAGGACTAAATTGAGAAATCACTAATGGTTCTTTCTCTCTAAATTTAAGTAAACACCTTCTAACTAACTGGTTAGTGCATAATTAACATTAGTGTACTTAGAATGGTGAAAGTAGTTCTCTATATATTGCCTGAGCCTTTCCTCCTCTTTCCCCTGAGATTACCACATTTCTTGATGATATGAACTCAAACAAGTCCATGTTCACTTTAATTTCAGAAAAAATAAGTTTTGCTCAAGAGCTTAAAGGGAGATTTCAGAGGTTTATTAAAACTTTATGTCTAAAGCCATAAAATTAAAAAGATAATGGCTGAAAGTTTAATACCTGAAAGGAATAGATATCATATATAAGTTCTCATTTATTAACTAATATAACAAGTCAAATGTAGAAGTTAGCAAATATCGAAGTAAACTGTAATTTTCATCCCTATAACAGCACTTCATGCACCTAGGCCTACTGTGGGCTCTAGCATTTGGAGTATGGGTACTGATATTTTTCTTTTCTTTTAAGAAAAATAAGCACATAAAAGGAAGATACTTCCAGAACTGACACTATATGATTCTCTGTTTTTCACTTTTAAGGATAATCCAGAGCAAAATCTTTACTGAATCTCTCCATAAAAGTATTGTAAAAATTACCTCTAATACCTCCAAATAGTCTTGGTATTCTCCAATTTAGGGAATCCTATGATTAAGTTTAAGTAAGTAGTCAAACTCGTCTAGTTGATTTTAAATATTCTTTTTATGATTAAATGTAAAACCTAACAGATCTGAGAGTAAATCTTGACTACACCACTCTGAGCTATATGATCTTGGGCAGGTTACCTAACCTCTTTAGACTTCTATAAAATGATACTATTGCTCAATTCATAAAAGTGTGATGAGGATGTAAGTTGCTTAGTACAATGCCTGGCACAAAGGAGGCTATAGATGAACATTAATTATCAGTATTAACATTAGCATTCTTGTTATTATTAAATAAAGGAATGGGATTATGTATTCCTGCAGGTCCCTTTCAGTTTTAAAATGCTATGAATTCATGTTCCAGACTAAACTGATTTAAGGTTTGAAAAACTTTAAATAAGATCATCTGTTGGGGGAATTAGCCAACTCCACGTATATTTAACTCAGAAAAATTGTCTATCACTGACTTTTGAAGGAGCACAAAGCAAGAGTCCAAGCCATTGTTCAAACCAATTTCAAAGATTAATATTCAATGCCATGTCACAAACATGTATCTCATTAAATAAAATATAATCCACTTATTTAAAATTGCCTTTAGGCAAATGGCCATGCTTTAAAAACATTTATCCTACTTGTAAAACCATGCTTTTACCTTTGGGGTTTCAGACTCAATAACAAGGGCATAATCTTGTATACTCTTTACTAACATCTCTAAAACCAGTGACTTTCCTCTCGAACCCATGAGAACCCAGTTGTGAAAATCAACTTGGAACATTCTAGCATAAGGGAAAATACGAAAGGAAAAACATACACACACACATATTTTTAGATATGTGTCTGTGTGTGCACATGTGTGTGTGTACCTACACACACAGTTTCGGGAAGCTACACTCCTACACATTGAAGGCCTTCATTTTCTTTGAACCACAATCAGAACAGCCTCAGAATAGCATCAGTCCAGGTTCCACGATGTCCCTGGGCAATGCTGCTGAGCTCCTGACAACTTACTTCAGGACTCGAACAAAAGTCTTGGCCACTTGCTGGTGGAGTTTCTCAAAGCCACAGCAGTTCCTTCTTGCTTTTAATGAAATTCCTTTCTATTTCTCCAGGTATGACTCCCCTTGGACCAGCAGGGCATATTTTCTCCTTGAGTTAGGACAGCTTATGACAAATAATGATGAGGAATCAATAGACAGGAGGGAAATATTGGGTGAGAGGCTGAATGAATCTCTGAGATAAATTATTGACCATCGGCACGGCCAGTTCGCCTTTCACTTATATGTTCGTATTCCATCTCACTAACAACCTGAAAGAAAATCAAATATTTTGTTTGGGGGCTTCACTAATATCAGCAACTTTTACTATCTTAATGGCATTTTTATTGATCTCAGCTTTAATGGGAGCTGTATATATTTGATGTTGGTCATTTAAAGTAGAGGTGAGTAATAGACTTCCCCACTGAGGATCATAAAGCAGCCCCTTGTCTGGCAAGCATGGGAAGCAAATAGAAGACAGCATTTAATCTACTGTTCTACGGCTGTTATCAGGGACTGAGATGAAGAAAAAATTAAAATGTAAAGGTTGGAGCTTCCCCACCCCCTCGCTCCCTGCCCCCACTCCATTTCCTACCCACCTTCACCCCTCCCCAAGCTGACTCCTGGGCACACTGGTCATCAGCAGACTAACAACAAAAGGCCATTGGCGCAATGACCTTGGCTGTGGCATCACGCACTGAAGGAAAGAAATGAAGCCATTAGACTGAGGCAGGAGAACAGGTTATAAATCAAGCCATTTCCAATAAGCTGCCGTAATGGCCATCCATCATTGCCAGCCCGGCACACAGCAGACCATGGAGACACTGGCGCTGCTCAAGCTGAGACATAAACAATAATAATCCGGGCTTGATGTTTCAGCCCTTCAGGAAATTTAGGGACATTTGCTTTTCTTTTGTTTGTCAGAGGTGATATTTAAAGCATACGATGTAATAAATAGAGGGTAGGTGACACATTGGTACAGTCTACAAGCATTGCATTCTGGGTGTGATTAAAGGGAGAATAAAAAGTTGAATTCCAAAAATAGCCACTGCTTCTGGAATAAAAGAGCCCCCCCCTCCCCCAACAAATAAACAAAACATCACAGTCTTCTAGATGTTTTTGAAATAGGCTTATAGGGCTCATTGCTTTGAGACTTATAGCAGTTTATGTCTGAGTAAAACACAATAATACTGGGTCATGATTTTGCTTGTATAAGAAAGAAAACTGGACCAGTGATTTAAATGTGTATTGTAACCAGGTTAGAAGTGGTTCATTGGAAGTAGGCATGTAGAAGCTGTGCTTTTTAATAATATCATATCGTTCACTTCCAGTGGACAATTCACTATGGCACATGACCTTATGGCAGAGATTTCAAAACAATGTTGTCAACACTGTAAGTGCACTCAAGATTGTTTACTGTGACTTTGTGGGTAGGAGGGGGGAAGCCAGGCAAAGAACTAGCTGTTCTAGCATATCTGAGTTTTTCTGACAGTCTTTAAAATGATTTCCTCAGGTTATTAGGATTTTATTTCAAAGCTGTACCCATCAGATATTGCCAGCCAGCATGTCTTTCCAGCTTTCTCATTTCTATTCTACAACGCTTGCCCATCTCTATCTTGATTTGATTACACAGAATATCCAGTCCACATTTTTATTTTATATTATATTCTACCCTGCGGATTATAATGCCAGTCCTCAAAAATATATTTCAGATCATTAAAAACAGTTAAAGAATTGGATGGTCTTAAAATTCACATGATCCTATGGATTAGGATGAAATTTCAAAGCACTTGGTAATGTATTAGAGTGGACTTGTCTTATATCCCAAAGCCAAGAACAATTAAAGTAAGCATAATTGAGAGGCATGTTGTGACAACAGAATGTCCCAAAGAGGAATTTTTGGAAACATTATGGAGGAACTGTAACTTTCCTATCTACCAATAATCAATCATTCTACTTTTAAAGCTCCAAATGTATGCAATAGCTACAATGCAAATACATAAAGTTAAAGTCCAATCAAATAGTGTAGTAATTGGAGCAAAAATGAGTGATGCATGGAAACTTCAATACACTTCAACAAAAATAAACCAGTTAGAGCCAGTTAAGGTAATTCAGTCTCATTTACTTTCTTTCCATCTTAATTGTCATAAAAAAGGAAAATGTCCACCTAGATTCTTATACTTTGGTGAACAGTCAGCATCAAAATAGAATGTTTTAATTATATTTTCAGAACTGAGTAGGGTAAGGTGATGTACTCTACCACAGATCAATGTAGGCAATAACCATTTTTCTTTCTGGTTGAAATATAGGATTGCCAATTGCATGTTTGGGAACTGATTAAAATAGCTGAAGAAGCTGAAGATGCTCGATCAGATGCATTTAAATACATATTTTGATTCCAAGTATGCCTGGAACATTTGTTTATAATGAGTCCATCTTTTCTGACAATTTTTAAGAAAAGATTTTTCTGAAAAGAAAAGATGCCTTTTGGCCTCCTTAGCATGAAGACAGAGTCTGTCCAACTACTGGCAGGGGGAACTGGAGCTGAACTTTTTCCCCTTCTTTTTGTGGTACCCTATCAAATTCGCCCCTTCACCTAAACGGGGAAGTCTAACTAGGGTTTTCATGAAAGTTGGCATTGAATTTTTTAATGGTTTGTCTAAATATCCTTATAATTAAGCATCTGAAGATATTTTAATACAAACATAATAGATTTGTTTTCTCATGAGCTGCTATTCAATTAGTCATTTATAATAAATATTTATAAGTGTTTATAAATAAGATATTAATTGCCTGAAATGACATTTTAATGTGGTGCTAACCATCAGTGAAATGCTGCATAGCATGAGGCTGCATCACAAAGTGTTTTGGAAGTTCTGATGCTGAAGGGTACCACCAAGTGGCCTAAGGGTGGTGGGGTGTTTCTGGGACTCTGGGCGTGTTTCTAGGGCTACTCTTGGACAGAAGCAAAGTCCCTCCCGATGACAGGATTGTTAGAAATGCCAAGCCAGGAACAACTCAACGACCTCCCTCCTTTTCCTTCTACGCAGAGACTCTATCAGAAATGGGAGCATCGAGGCTATTACTAAGGATCACTCTTCGGAAGATTCCATATCCCCTCTGAGGCACTTGTTCCAAGGCCGCCCCTTTCCCTTTGTCCATGCCCTCTGTGTGTGAGACCTTTCAGAAAGAAAAGGACAAAGGCTGGACTGATATCCGGGCTGCTAACAGGTTGTGCAACTGGTTGTCTTGTGCCAAGGCCAGATTGGATTACGCAATGGCAGATAAGAAAGAAAAGATCGTAAACAGCCTCAACTAAGTTTTGTTCTGGATAAGAAAGAAAACAAAAGATAAAGACTTAATGATAGCCTGGTGAAACTTCTTTTTAGACTGAGTATCTGTCTATCCCTTACCTGCCCAGAAGCAAATGGAACCTCTATGGGCCTCAAAATCTCCATCTGTGAACTATGAAAATAAATGTATGCTATTTACATATTTTTTTAGGGATGCTAATGAGAGCAACAGTTTAACTTTATTTATTCATTAATCGGTCCAATTCATAAACTTCAGCCATCTGCTACAAAGATTCAATTAACTAATTGTTATATCCCAGTTTGCAATTATAATATATTATGGAAGCACTAAAATGGTGGAGGGCAGTAGGGTACTTGAGCAAGGTTGGATTTTTATTTTTATTTTTTGGAAGAGTATATCACACTTTTGCTTTCCACTTATCTTCAGGCAAATTTGAATTTTGTGATTCTTCTGTGTTAAGTAAAAGGAAGTGTACCCAATGGGCAATGACAGATTTTGGTTACTGGCTTAGCTTTAGTGTGTACCATCTGGTGCCTTGAATCAATTTTCGAGTAATGTTGAGCCTCAGTTTCCACATTTAAATGTAATGTGAAGTTGGATTAGATGCAGATTCTGGTAGGAATTTTAATAACACCTTACATTTATTTAGCTTTTCATGATTTAATCTTGATTATTTATATCTAACTTGATTATTAATATATGTTCCCCCCATTGACCTTTTCTAGACCATCCCCACCCATCCTCAGCCCCAGGCCTTCACCACCCTATTGTTAGTATCCATGGGTTAAGCCAGCAGTTCTCAACCTGTGGGTCGCGACCCCTTTGGGGGTCGAATGACCCTTTCACAGGAGTCACCTAAGACCATTGGAAAAACACATATATAATTACATATTGTTTTTGTGATTAATCACTATGCTTTAATTATGTTCAATTTGTAACAATGAAATTGGGGTTACCACAACATGAGGAACTGTATTAAAGGGTCGCAGCATTAAGAAGGTTGAGAACCACTGAGTTAAGCATATATGTCTACAAGTTCTTTGGTTGATCTCTTCCCATCTGTCTAACACCTTCTCCCCCTGCACCCCCCCCCCCCGCCCCCGTCACTCTTTCTGAGGTTCAACATCCTGATTATTTAAAAAGGAATCCAAAAGGCAGGGATTGAAGGTAGGTCTCATGAACTCCACTTTGACAAATGAAGATAATGAGGCTCAGAAGAGTCAAGACTCTCATGCGTGTTCACACTGTAGTGGTATCTTTTTTAACTTTCAGGCAGCATTGTTTTCCTGACTATAAAGTACGTCCCAAATGCATGCTTTCTAAGTAGGTGGTTTCCAAAAACTCCTTTCAGCTCAAAACATCCATATTTCTAATTGATTCTTTTGTCCTTTGACCATTTCTGTGGCAGAGTGCGCTGAAGGGTTTTCCTGTTTCTGTCCTCATTGAAAGTTTCTGTTTTTCACTCTAAACAGCAGCATTTATTGTCGAGGATGGAATTGAGCTAATAATATGGGTCCCAGAGAAAGACAATGAAGAAAGGGTAGAAATTTGCTGGGTGTATTTGACATCAATGAGATTATAGTTGAGAATGCTGGCATTATGAGTATTTGAAAATGTTTTGGGCTGCTGCTACACCTCATTATTTATAATTCATTTCTTGTGAGTTGAGTCCCAGTATTCAACGTGCAATCTGCCAATTGCATTGTATTGAGTTTCATAAAAGAAGGCAGTAAACATACAGATACCTGTTGCACAGTCCCCTAGAAACCAATCCTCTGTGTAGTGCTCTATGAAATTCTGTTTTGATTAGGTTGTTACATCTGGGACAGAACTGCAAATAGTGTTTGGCGGAGGAAAAATGTGGGCCTGTATAATGCTGAGATTAAAGTCTGTCCAATAATACAAGCATGTCAGCCGGGACGGGTCCTGAATTTATAGCGGAAAGGCCACTGAGTGAGGATTCATCACACAGGTTCAAGGGAGGGAGTGGCAATTACTTTGGGACCTTTTGTGATAATACTGGATGGACCCACAGAGAAAGCGCCATATTTAATCTATTTTCTGCTTAAATGGACAAAGAACTAGTAAATAAAATAGGAACTAATCCCATTGGGGCAGAAGGCAGAAAAGAGGAAGATGGGAGGGGAAAAATGACCTCATGCTGCAGATCCTCTGCACTTCTAATTTTTATGACCCTCTGTTGTAAGAGTCTAATTAATAGGCTGACTTCTCGGGGTATTTCATGCTCTATGCCTTACGTAACTCTTTCAGATGGCAAATGACATGGCTTAAACTGCCATGCAGAAGCAGAAGGTAAGAAGTGAGTTGGTGAAAGTAATGGGTTCTTGAATTAATGGGTTTGAGCAGGAACACATCCTTGGTGGTGAATCGAGCTCTGATGCCTTATGTATCTGTAATTCTACAGCAGGATGACTTCCCAATTAATTACTTTCTTGATCAAGCACTGTGTGGTTGGATGGGTCTGAGAGAAAGGGAATGAAAAATCATCACTTCCTAAAAGGAGATTCACTAAATTTGGTACCCATAGGCCATGCACAAGGCTGTTTGTAACAGGTTGCATTATCCCTCAGATTTACAGGTCTAATAAGCATAATTGACAGATCCTGCACATGACCACAGGTGGGAACAGCTGGTGGGTACTTGCCAAGAGCAACACATTTAACCAGCTGCCAGTGGAGCTTGCCAAAGAGGGGTCACCATGGAGCAGCTGATCTGTCACTAGCATTTCTCAATTGTCACCTGCTAGCTAATGTTACAGTAGGTCCTAACTTAACAGGAAGGAGGGAGGTAGGGAAGTTTGCACATCCTTCCTGAACATCACACCATCCAGAAAATGTCTTTGGACAAGAGGGTTGTTACTTTGACTATGGCGATGCATCAACACAGTGATCACCATCAGCATCAACCCGACTTTCTTAGCTGTGGTCTCTCTTACAAGGATGAACCATCTGATTACTAGAGAGCCTCCAGGAGTGATGCTTTTGTCAAATGAGAAATCCAGAGGCCTCCAAAGTGATGATTTATCTTGTAAACTGTAATTGTGGGCCTTTGAAAAGAGTTTGATTTTCTAGGTTTCAATAATTAGCTTAAATCTTAATAATAGGGCACAAGTGTAAGATCTATGTTTGCTGCAGGAAAACTGAAAGTTACCTCATGTAGAACATCCTTTGTACATTTCACATCTCATTCTCATTACCACCTCCTCCTGTGTTTAGCTTTCTCTCCTACAACTTCATAATGTAGTTATCCCAGCCCAATTTGACCCAATTAGTGATTGAGGCAAAACACAGAATTAGTGTACTATCCTATATAATAAAAGTGTAATACGCAAATCAACCGAACAGCCGAACAACTGGTTGGCGGGGGGCGGGGCCCGCCAGCAGACCGCACCAGGCCAGCCAAGGCGCATGCCAGCAGGCAGAGAGAGGAGACAGCGATGGGCGGGGGGGGGGGGGGGGGGGGGGTGAGATGGCGGGGGGTGGGGCAGCAGTGACCAGTGGCGGTGGAGGGCAGATGGGGGGGGGGGGGCAGCTGCTTGCCACAGGCCCCATCCCCTGATCAGCCTGCCTATTGCCTCCTGCAGAGGGAATCCAGATTGTGGGTTAGGCCCACTTCCTAAACCATCAGTCAAACATCCCCTGAGGACTCCCAGACTGTGAGAGGGCGCAGGACTGCAAGAGGGCACAGGCCGGGCTGAGGGACCCCCAAGTGCATGAATTTTCATGCACTGGACTCTAGTAATTAATAAAATGTCTTGCTTTCTATTAATGACCAGTACAAATTGTAAAACATGTCACATAAGGTACTGACTGAGATGGAGCTTCCCTTCACAGGAATTCACTTAACCATTCTAATCTGACCTCTTCTGTGACCACTTACTTGGATAGAATATACTAAAAGAGCAGAGAGCTGGCAATCTCTCTGTCAATTGTATTTAAAACATAACCCTGGTTTGGTCCTCAGGGTGAAGACTTCCTAGATGCTGTGAAGCCATTTTACACAATACTACCTAACAATAATACCCAATAGGCTGTTCCCTCTGCTTGGATTACAATTGTTTTCCTTACTAAGACCTGACACTCTGGAAAACTCCGTTTCCTGCTACTCCTTCATACATTAGTCAGGAGTTACACAGGATTCCTCAAACACTGTGGCCGATGCTTGTAACTGTCCCTTATAAGACCTGCTTCCCTCCCTCCATAATAATTTAAATTTCAGGGGGCTGTGCAGGTCCTGTAAGAAACTACATCTCCCAGGCTTCTTTGAAACTTGATGTTAATCTTAGCAAATGGGATGTGAGTGGAAACGATATGCACAGCTTCTAGGTCATGTCATGGGAAGAGGAAATTCCTACGTTCCACTTCTCTTTCTTCTTTCCCATGGGCTGGAACTTAGCACTAGTGCTGAAGATTGCTGGCAAGTAGCAAACGAAGAAGGAAGGAATCTGAAACCCTGTTGACCTCATGGAGCAGTGCTGTCTGCTGACTCCGGACAGCCTGCCTACATCTGGACAGAGTAATAAACACAAGGCTATCTTGTTTGAGTCACTCTTATTTCAGTCTCTTTATTACAACCGCTTAGCTTTATACCCTAACTAATAGATACCTTCCTCTTTCCGGCATCCATATCTTTGTTTCTGCCACTCTCTTTTCCTGGAATGTCCTTAACTATTCAGTGACCACCTACTTGCATGAGGTTCTCCCCCGGCTCCTCTATGTGAGTGCAGAATTTTTCACAGCTTCAGCTGTTTCTTAAGTTCTGATCACAGTGGATTGTGGAGAGTTCTGTGTCATGTCTCCAGTTAGATCATTGAGTTTCTCAAGGTGAAGAGTGGAGTCCTTTTATGACAGAACCTGGGATGCCTATGAATATTTGTTGAAATAATAATAATAACAATAATAATATGCTGCAGTCATTTTAAATTGTACAGTTCTATAGGTTTTATATACTGCTTTTAAGTGACTTTAATAGTCATGTGTTTCCCACTTCATTTTTTAAAATCTTTATAATTGAGAGTATTACAAATGTCCCCCTTTCCCCCCCATTATCCTTCTCCACCTGGTTCCCGCCTCACCCCAGACCTTCACCACCCCATTGTTTGTGTCCATAGGTAATGCACACATGCATGTTTTTTGGTTAATCTCTCTGCCCCCTTTTCCTCTGAGTTTCATCATGTTGTGGCAGAATGCATGGGAGAAGGATCAGCCAGCACGCTGAGGGAGGAAGGTTTAACCTTTATTTTGCAGATGTGCTAGTCCAGGGGAATTCCAGTTCCAACGCCTCAACTGAACTGGTGGGGAGGCTCTGACCTATATATCTCTTCCTGTGGCGGCCCCTGAGGGCCCACAGCTCTGCCCTAGTCAGCTGTGGCGGGGGCCCTGGGGTTAGGCTCTGCCGCTCGGCCCAGGTCAGTCAGAGTGGGGAAGTAAGACTGCAGTTTTCACCAGATACTGAACTACATTGCAAGCCTCCTCACTTTCCTTTTTAATCAGGCTGTTCCTTGTTTCCATGCCTCTGATTCTATTTTATTCATCTGTTTATTTTGTTTATTAGATTCCTTGTTTATTTATTTTTATTTTTACTAGTATATTCAATTGTTGATAGCTATGTATTTATTGCCATTTTATTGTTCATATTTTTTATTATTTTTCCTTTTTTTATCTGAGTATATATACAAATAAAATACAATCAGATTTTTAAAAGATATCTGCATTTCTATGTAACATTATTTACAATAGACAAAGTATGGAAACAGTCTATGTATACATTGACAGATGAATAGATAAATAATACACACACAATGGAATATTAATCACCCTTAAAAAAACAACAAGGAAATTTTGTCATTTACAAAAGCGTGGATGAACCTAGAGGACATAAGTAAAATAAGCCAGACACAGAAAGACAAATACTACATGTGGATCTAAAAATAGAAGCAGAGAGTAGAATGGGGTTATTAGGACTTTGGGGATGGGAGAAATAGGGCAGTGATGCAAAGGGCACAAAGTTTCAGTTATGCAGAATGAATGAGTTCTGGAGATCTAATGCACGGCACTGTAACAACAGTTAGTATGACTGTACTGAAATTTGTTGAGAGAGTGGATCTTAACTATTCTCACTAAAAAAAAAAAACTAAAAAAAAAAAAAGATGACTCTGTGAGGTTATGATATGTTAATTGGCTTGGTTGTAGTAATTATTTCATCATGTATATGTATATCAGACACATTGTACACCTTAAACATATTCAACTTTTGTCAGCCATGTCTCAATAGAACTGGAAAAAGAAGTCCAAGTACCAATTAGCATTTGGAATATTTTAGAAGAATTTCATAGCTTTTTACACTAATTTGTAAAATGAGGCAAGTGGGTTAGATTGGAGGCTATAGACTGGTAGTTTTTAGTGTTTGTTTGTTTGTTTCTCTGGTTCTCTGTAGAGGTTGATAACATGTATACATGTACTTCCTTGGATGTCATTTTCAAGTATCCTAGGCTAGTTGTCATATGTTTATGCTCTTCTCTTGCTCATTGGAGACTATCATATAGGGCTTCTTGAGAAACCTATGGCTTCTCTAATTATGGTATACCTTCTGGAATGGCAGTTGACATGGAATTTCATAAGAAGAATGAAGATGGAGGGATAGTTATGAAGCAGAGCGCTGTGAATATGTTATAGCACTCTGTATAGTAAGTCCACAGTGGCCATATAAGTGAGTGAGTTCTGACTATAATGTCATTGATTTCTGATAGGACCTAATTCTTGGGGAAATAGGTACAGAGCTGAGTTTTCCCTGTCAAAATCCTCTGGTGAAATAATGACCCATAATAGTGTTGGAGATATCCAGGATATAAGATTGAGTTGGAGGAAGTTTGGGTTCGGTCTGGACCTTCATGGGTTAGAAAGACCCAACCATAGCTTTGAATCCCTGAGAGGATTGGTGGTTGGTGCAGAGAGTCAGTAAGCCCTATGAATCCCAAGTATCCCTGGATAGCTTTAATTATATTGAGGGATTTCTGTTCCAGATGACTGGATTCCTTGCCTGTACCTAAAGACTCTATGGCTATCTATACAAGTCCTCAGAATCCTCCCTCCAAGATTTCAAACTCATCTCTTTGTTTGACCCATTCCATCCAGGACTTCCTTAACAATGGATGGAAGAAAACTCTGAGTTGTCAAGGAAATTAGGAGCTCACAAAACAGGATGGATGCCTCAGATTAGAGGTCCTCTTTGATTTTGTTTATTAGCCAAAGGAAGGCATCAGGAAATTTTATGGCCTAAACAACCATTTTTCATTGGCCAAGACACATCTAGATGATGGACTTCCATTTGTCTTTTTTTTTTAATTATTTAATCAGAATTTGCTTGTATTTAGCCTGACTGTTAAGCTTCATGGAAAAAGGAGGCTCTGTGAAGTTGGTCCAGGAGCCTGGGATTCATCGGTGGTGAGAAGTCATCCTGAATAGCGAGTGCACTGGGGCCAAGGGAAAGCTTCCTGTTCTTCTTCTACAGGAAGAGACTGCAGAGACCTTCGCAAGAGAGCTGGAGAGCCTGAAAGAACTCTTGGAAAATGTTTCCTCAAGCCAAAAGGCCTTGGCTTCAGACTCAGACAGTCACTTTCCTGCTTGGCAGGAAAAGGAGAACCCCCAGGAATCAGGCTTGTGGTTATCTGGAAAATAATTGCTAACTTTTTCCATCCACTAAGCAGTAGTCTGTGTGCTTCATATTTATAAAATCCTCACCCATTTTAATCAGTGGGTGTTATTATTATTAATTATTATTGAAATCTCACTTTATAGATAAGAACAATGAAGCACAGGAGGCTTAAACATCAGTCTAGGAGTTAGATAGTCAGGAGCAGGGGTAGGATATAGATGTGGAAGCCTCAATGAACTGTAACTTCTGCGCTGCAGCTGCCTGGGCTCCTCTTCCTTCTCTGGCCTCATGACTGGGTCTGTTGACACGATGAGGAGATGTGCTAGAAGGTAAGCCCGGTCTCAAGGTGTGCTTCAAGGATGATGTCCACCTTCATCATTTCCTTTATCCAGGCCTGATCCTGGGATTGGTAAAGGAAGGGCATGAAAGCACATATGGACTGTGGGATCTCTGTGAATCACTTTCTAGAATGACTGTTCTCTTGGCTTATTTTCTCACTTTCTCTTAAATATTCTCCTGTCTCATTTCTCTCATTTCAGGTGAGTCAAATCAATAGTTAAGAAGGACCATCACCTTCTTGACTAGAACCCCTCACTCTTCCCTCCCCACCCACCCGTTGCTCTCAGTGCTGCCAGAGTGACCTCTGCTGTAACTGCCTGAATGGATCATTCTACTCCTGAAGACACTTCCATGGATTTCAGGTCTCTATAATATATTTCAAATTCCTTGACTTGGCACACCACGCCCTCCATGATTAGAACCTAGTTACCTCTCTAGGCTCATGTCCCATGGGCCCCCTTTCCTTCTTGTCTGACACTCACTTTCATCCCTATATTCTCAGAAAACTAAAGCACTATCAGCATAATATAGTATTTCGCATCTCCATGAAGCGGCACATGTCCTTCTCTCTGTTTGCTGCTCACATGCACATCCTCCCCCCATTCCCACCTCCAACATCTTTATGAAGCTATTACTCATACAATAACATCAAGTCAAATATTATCTCTTCTCTTGCTTTAAAGCTTTTATTACTGCTCCTCCCATAGCACCCTGTGAAGAGGACACGCTCCGGGATTAGATCACACCCTATTTAGAAAATATATATGCATTATGATCTTGGACCAAAGAAAGTTAGATTCTCTAAGTATCAACTTCTTTGTGTGTAAGATGGGGCTACTAGAAAAGATTTTCCATATTAAGTTGTTGGGAAAGGTAAATGTTGTAGAACATGAAAGGCACTTAGCTCAAATGCCAAGCAAAGAGTAAATACCAGGTGAGTGATAGCTGTTATCAGTGTTACAGTCATCATCCTATTCATCTCACTGCTGGGTAATTGTCGACCCACATGCGCATCTTCTTCTCTAGATGTACACTTCTTGAGGATACTGTCTGTGTAATTGGATTTTATATCCTTAGCACCTGGCACAGTGCCTGCCACGTAACAGGTGCTCAATAAACACTTATTGAATGAATTATAACTCAATTATCTGCCATCTGGTTTGTCCGAAGCCACATATTAGCAGGATCTAGCCTACTGCTCCCCCATTCCATCATCCCATCTGCCTTTAGATTTAGGGAAAGGAGAGTTTATCATGCATCTCCTCTTGGAGTCAGTTCACACAGGACCTGCTGCTCTGTTCTCATTGCTTCCCAATGGTCCCTGCCTGGTTGCCTTGGGTTTCAAAGAATCAGACTGCTGGGCATCCCCTGGAAATGCTGCTTTCCCTCAATGTGATGCTGCTGGCAACCTGCTAGCTTCAAAGCAGGTATGATGTGTAGAAGCCACAGTTCCCTTCCCTGTCCCTTCTCAATACTGAGCACTTCACATCCATTAACTCCCCCACAGTGTCACTAATACAGGCCATTGTAAGAAACAAGTTTTCAAGTAGGGGTAGAAGATAAAAAGGAAACTTGTTTCATGGCACTGGGGACAACAGCACACATCACTATTACTGAAGTTAATCAGCTATTTCCCATGGCTGGCCATTTCTCTGAGGAGCCATCCAGCTGATACATTGC